>NC_141536.1:127734164-128067498 GCF_021556685.1 Rattus norvegicus
AAATGGGATGTCTTCATCAAACCACTGCCCCTCTCTTCAGGGTCCAGGGAGCTCTGCAGGGGCGGAGCCAGTAGGAGGTATGACTCTGAAGAAACAGCTTCCTTCTGACAGAGATGCTGTACATGTGAACTGAGAGACTGTGGCAGCATGCACAGGGCCTACTAAGGTTCAAGCCAGATGGGGTTCCACGATTGAAAATGGGAAGTAGTCATTGGCTGCTATCTGTAACCAAAATGTGATCTCTAGTTGATACCCACTTGCAAAGGAAACATTGGTTTTCTCTCCTGAAGTCTCACTGGATCTATTAGTCACACAAAAGGGCAGGCCCCATGCCCAGCAGTAGACAGCCAACACGAAACAAACTCCATGGTCCTTTTGTACACTTTTTGTCTCATCTTTCTTTGGGTGGCTATTTTTAATTTTTATTTTTATGTATTCTCATTGGCCTTTAACTTGTATTGATTTCTGATTTGGGGTGTTCTGTTGTGTGTGTGTGATGTGGTGTGTGTGTGTGTGTGTGTGTGTGTGAGAGAGAGAGAGAGAGAGAGAGAGAGAGAGATTCTTGTTTTCTTTCTTGTATGTTTGTTTACCTGTTTTTTTTTGAGAGAGAGAGAGAGAGAGGGAGGGGGGAGAGAGAGAGAGAGAGAGAGAGAGAGAGAGAGAGAGAGAGAGAGAGAGAGAGAGAGAGAAAGTGAGTTGGGGAGGTGGGGCATGTCTAGGAGGAGTAGGGCAAAGGGACCAGCATGGTTAGAATACATTGTATGTATAATTATTTTCAATAAATGTTAAGAAAAAAGTATGATCTTAACTTTTAAAAAAGTGTGATTGGTTTCTCCCATAATTCCTGCAGTTTTTAATATATCATTAATTTTATTTTATTTAAACCATCCCAACCCTTCTTCCTCCTTCTTTCTCACGCCCTACTTCTTTTTTTTAACCCAGAAGCTCCAGCCAGTTTCATATCACATTGTTTTTACTACCTTAACCCTCGTGACCTCTTACTTTTCTTTCCTTACTTTCTGTTGGGAGCCAGGGTCTCTCAGTGACCTACCTGTAGGGTGTCATTTTGCTAGACTGTCATTCTGGTAAGGTCCAAGTGTCTCCTCCCACGTCAGCACCTGAGTTGGAGATGCACTTCACTGTGCCCAGCGTTTGTGTGAGTGCTGGAATCTGACCACAGGCTCTCACGCTTGCAGAGCAAACGCTGCAGCCTTGGAGGCAGCCCCACCTTGACTGTTCCCGAGAGATAAAAAATAGGACTATGTTAGGAATGGAAATTCATTAAGTTCAACTTCTGCTTAATTAGTAATCTAATCATTATTTGGCTTTCAGTTTCTACTTCATTTTGCTTGTTTCTGTTTACTAGACAGGTTAAAAGGTATTTCAGGACTTCTTGTTATACCCTAATGTGCCAGCTTTTAAAAATGTAGGTACAAATGCCTTCTGACTTTCAAGCCAACTGTCTACTTTTTAACATTTGCTCATTTGAATGTTTTTTTTTTACTTGTTTTCTTATGCTTCCAATCTCACATTAAGAAAACATCAAAATGGTTTGGCAAAAATAAATTCGTTGTATTTCTAATGTCACCTGTAATTAAGGATATCTATTGATAGTTCTAGGATTTAAATTAATAAGTTCCTCTCTCTCTCTCTCTCTCTCTCTCTCTCTCTCTCTCTCTCTCTCTCTCTCTCTCTCTCTCTAATGGCCAGGAATATTTAAGAAAGAGGACACCACCAAGAACAACTTACATCTTTTTTTATTTTAGGGAACCAAAAATTAAGTATCCTTTGAAATTCTTAATCAATTTATTTTACTTTGACTAATACTGAAAAGGGAAGTTGTTTTTAAGAACAACTGGAAAACCAAGGCATTTAGGGTATTACAATCAGTGCCAGCCTAGGAACTGAATTGAAGTTGTGTTAATATAAACACAACTGCACTGTTTCCGGCTGAAGTAAGAAAGGGTTCTGGTGTCCCCTGGGGTGGGTATGTATTGCATGAAGTTGGCTGACAGGCTGCACCCCACTGTAGTTGATTTTAAATATGGAACTAAACAAATGTCCTGAGTGATATGACTATCTGTCTAGTGTAATGGCGTCTGAGTAAGTGCATGGCATCTGTAGGAAACAAGGCATTGCCTTGCAGTGCTGTCTGAATGATTTTAACCTCCAGGAGCTGCACGCCAGAATGCTGATTTAACACATTCATAATTCCTATGCAGTCCAGTTGATTGTAACTTGTCACAATGGTGGTAATTTTTGCTAAGAGAATTCAAATGACAGCTCCCTCCAATCACTGCCTTTGAGTATCTGGAATTCGCTCGGAGTTCCCTTTGAAGCACTTAGGAGTTCCTTCTTAACCAAGGAACCTGCTTTCACAGTAATTATTTATCAGGAACATGGGTAAGAGCAAAGAAGAAACACGAAGTGCTGATTTGTGTAGTCCCACCCTCTGATCTGTCTAAGAGAAACCAGGGGTTGTTAAGACCCACACTGAGGGGTTTATAGAAGCTATCAAATTGGTGACAAGTTTCCAAGAAAACTTCTCATTGTAATGTTCTCATCTAACAGTATGATGCCCATCTTAGCAATCAGTGGAGGAAAATTGAATTCTCTCTCTCTCTCTCTCTCTCTCTCTCTCTCTCTCTCTCTCTCTCTCTGTGTGTGTGTGTGTGTGTGTGTGTTATGTGTGTACATGCACACACACAAGCAGGCTCACATTCATACCAGTACACATAAATGTGATTGAATTGTAGATTAGAGTAAATCACCTAAATAAAGCTGTGGGAGTAAAACGATATACTATCATTTTAGTTATGCACACGACATACACTTTTATTGAAATATAGAAGGCTAAACCTTTATCAAATTACAGTTTTATTATTCCATTGCTGTTTACATGAACTTCCATTAGCTCTGCTGTGAATCATAGTTTAAAATGTATCACAAAAAATTACTTTCATCATTTTACAACTCTAAAATAAGTATCAACATCAGGCTATTCTGTTCCTTTAATGGACCATTTTAATCCTTAGTAATGTAACCCTTTAAAGTCTACATGTCAAAGATAGCATTTTTACTTGAACAAAATAAACATCAAAAGCTTTAGAGTTTTCAGTATCTGTTTCCCTTACTTACTTAATGGACATCCAAAACAACCCAGGGTAGTGGGTGGCCTCTTACTTGTAGGACCCAGTATTTAAAAACATATGATTCTTTTCCACTTAGACTCTGTTCCTGAGATACATTTCCTCTCTTAAAAAAATGGCATTTGGTAAGTTATCTGATTGAAATGTTAAATCATGATATGTTACATTTCAGAATTTAATCTCAAGTTCTGCCCTTTATGAATTTCAAATGAAATTGAAATTCTTGAGCTGACTAGATGGCTCGGCAGGTAAAGGTACTTACTGCCTGATGACCCGGGTTTGGTCCTTGTAACCCACATGGAAGGGGAGAACTCTCTCCTAAGTTGTCTTCCGACTTGAGCAATGTGGCAAACACACCACACACACACACACACACACACACACACACACACACACACGCACACACACGCACACACGCACACATGCACACACGTACACATGCACACACGCATGCATGCACCACTCTACACTAAATACATGAGTAAACAAACAAACAAATAAATAAATGTAAAAAATGATAGGAAGTCTCATGTGTCTGATTCTATGGGGAATTCTATAAAATCTATTTTGTTGGACTTGGTGTCTTAAAACACTACCATGGTGATGACAGCTATGTTTCCATTGTGTTTTGTCACATTCTTTACTTTTCTTCCTGAGCTCTTCTCCCCCTGCTGACTTTACCAGCCTATTTTGTTTCTAATGCAGAAGACAAATGGAGCCTAGAAATAGACATTGTGTAATGGTTTGGCCCTAGATGAAACTACCCAGGACAGTCTGGAGCAAAAGCAAGGTGGGGCTGGGGGAGGGAACCAGAGAAAGCCCAGTGAGGTGAGGAGGAGATGGGAGATGAATCTGACAGGCCTCCAGGATACTTTTGCCACCAGTGGTAAGAAGACAAGCCATGAGCGTTCTTCAGTGAATTCTTTCCTTTGTCTTTGCTTATGACTTTGTCAGTCACCACACTCTCCCTTAGTACCCTTTTTATCAACTTGTGGCTCTATGTTCTGGAGTTTTCGAGCTCTCTTAATTTTGTTAATCCCTCTGTAAAGTAGGATTTCCAGAGGAGTAAAGAGGAAGTAAAGATCTTATTTATTTTGAAGGAGAAAAGTAGGCAGAATTTGTCAAATGTCTGCCAAATAATATATCAAGAAAGAAGTAGCCTTTCCCAAGGACAATAGCCATGCATCCATTCTCATGGGAATCTCTAGGGAGTCTCAAGGTTGTTCAGTTGAATACTGCACTCTCTAGGTCTTTTAGACTTACATATTTTCATTTAAAAAGTATATTTGTGTAGAAGGCTTAATATGTATTTCATTTTTCTCTGTGTAACATCTGAGAACTCCTTTGACCAGAGCTTGTTGACTTATGCTTATAAGAATACCATTTGATGCACATGGACCTTCACCTGTTAGTTGAATGATGTTGGTTGTGATGCTAAATTCTCATATCTGCCTTTGATAGTTGGTCACTCTCTGCTCCTGAGGTAAACCTGCCCGTGGTATCTGTGCTGTTCCGCTGTTGCTCCTGTCTACCTCTGAATTTGCTGTTCCTAACCAACAGGATGGGAAGAACAAGTGGCATGGTTGAAGGAACTACAGCTGCAGCTTACCGTAAGCCGTCCTGAAGACACCCAGAGCGACTGTAGCTCAGAAGCTGTAACAGTGTTATTCTGTCCACCTTTAAGTTCATCACATGACTCTGGATCCTTGAAGTTCCAAGCACTGCGGCCACCATTGAGCCTGTGGCTATCACATTTTAGACGTTGCGAAGCTGGAAACAGAAGGGCAGTGTCATTTGGCAATGATCAGAACCTCTTCTTGAGAAACCATAGGCTAGCTTCGTTGTGTCCCCCCACCCTATTCCTCCTTTAGTGAAGGAGGACATGGGTGATCTATAATTAGTTGTCCTAGTGTACACCTCAGTACCATTCAGTGACCTTACTCTGTGTGTAACTATCCCATTTAGTCTTAAAATTAGTGAATGCTGAACCTTTGCTCCCTAGGAAAGATGGGGTTGGTTTCTGAATATCTTCTTAGAAAAATTTCATCACGTAATCAATATATAACTTTCTTTTATATGTGCTTCTCTTTAAGGACACATTCTTTATTATAAATAATTAAGTAAGACGATATTCCTTCATACTAAGTTCTTAGCTAATGGACTTTAACATCTCTCTGACTGGGGTGATGTGACTGTAGGTGTCTGTGGCTTTTATCCAGATGCTTCCCACTGTGGCTTTTATTATCAATTATCATTGCCCGCACCCACGCATTTTACTGCCGTTTCCATCTTCTTCACAGCTACATCACACATGATAGGTGTTACTTTAGCACTCCTTTTGAAGTGGCCTCTCACATAGATGGGAAACTCCTTCCCCCATCCCACCCTTTCCCAGCCGGAAGGGTATTGATCATTATCCATGATGTCACAACCGACAGTGCTGTAGCTCATTTTAGAATGAAGCATATCAGGTGAACATAATCCAAAAGAGACAGCACAGAAGTCTGAGCCTTACATGCACTAGACAGCATCACACTTGGGGAAACTGCGTATATTAAAATGATGCCCAAAAGAAACAAAGTAACAAACAAAAAACGAAAAAGTGAGAGGCATGTCATCAGACCCCGAGAAAGACAGGAAACTTGATAGCTCAGGTAGAAAGCAGAACTTCACCCCACTTGGGCCCAGGTGGGTTCATAACCCCCGAGAGCTCACGTGTGTCTGAGAAAGAACACCAATGCTCTCTGTAAATACAGACAGATTGGCTTCATTTCCCCCAAAGATTCTTCCTGTCCCTTTCTTTTTCTCCTTCTGGAACTTTCTAAATGCCTATGGTAGTATGCTTGATGGTGACCATTGTGTTTTATAAAAATAGAGAAGGAATATATTTGGTAGATGTGCAGTCCGGTGTGGGGAAAGGGGGTGCCTCTGTGGGCCCATACCGAGGCATCCCTTGCTCCTGGTCCTGAGGGACCAGCCACATGATTGCATAGTATAGAATAGAGTTTATTCAGGGTATGGGTGGGCCGGGGAAGTTGAGAGGGTAGTAGAGACAGAGAAAGGCAGAGAGACAGAAGAGGAATAGAGGCTAGCCATGAGCACATGGAGAGAGATGGGGGAGGCAAATGGTGAAAGAGGGGGTAAGGAGTGAGAGGACAGAGCTAGAGCAAGAAGGCAAGAGAGAGCAGAAGGGGCAAGCAGCTCCTTTTATAGTAAGCCAGGCATACCTGGCTGTTGCTGGGTAACTGTGTGACAGAGCCTAGACAAAATGCTAACAGTGACCATTAGGTCCTAAGGATATCTTATTATTTCTTATTCTTTATTTGCAAAAAATTGAGGAAATTCAACCAGTATGGAGTAGGTAAAACTAAACAAACCGACAAACAAAAAAAGGAAGAAAGATCCAGTCAGATATAATGCCATAACCCCTGTGTTGCCAAATCTTGGAACCTCAACCAAGGATTTGCTTCCATGGCCTGTGAACATGTCTCTTGGGCATTTTCTAGATTGCTAATAGATGATGGAGGGTCTGACTCATGGTGGATTTTCGCTCAAAGCCAGTAAGCACTGGTCCTCTTTATCTGAGTTCTCTGTTTCAGTTCTCTTTTCTTTGGTTTCTGCTTTAGCTTCCCCTTGATGTTGGATTAAACCATAGCAATGTCAAACCAAACCAAACCAAACCAAACCAAACCAAACCAAACCAAACCAAACCAAACCAAACCAAACCACACCTTATCAAATCACTACCCTTTCCTTTCCCAAGGTTCTTTTGATTGGTGTTTGATGATAGCAACAGAGGCAAGCTAGGACACCACCCAAAAGATGACTCTGAAAGGCTTCCTGTTTCTCAGTATGCTTTACCATTTGTTGTTGTTGAGAGTTAAACACTGAGCATGAATGAAATCATAGTTCGTGGATTACAAATGTGTTCGCCCCCATGCCTGGCATCCTTTTCCCTCCTAACTTTATTCTTTGTCATTTTGTAGTACTAAAGTGTCCAGCTATCAATTCTGTGGTCAGTCAGTGATCTTGCAGAGAAGTTCTTGAGTTTTTATTCATAGGAAAAGAAGCCATGTGTGTTCTGCATATTAAATTATTTGAACAGATGCTGCCCGAAAAGCTGCTTTAGGGTTGAAACTGTCTCTGGCTTCTGTGGCCCTCCCCAGGTGAACAGACAGATGTCAAAACACAGGACCCAATTTTTTTTTTCTTTTAGGAGAGTGTCCTGTCTAGCCCTAGTACCAGCAAGCTGCAGCAACAACACAGTTTGCCTCCTTCCTGACTGCCTGCTGAGGCAAGGGCTAAAGGCCAGAGGATTGTAGCTGCTGAGTGGAGGGAGCATTAGAACTCACAGAAGTTCATGAAGGGCCCTTGGCATTCAGGACTCCCTGAGGGGGCTGCAAGTGTCCACTGGCATTCCCTATTAAGAAAGACTTTTTGTTATTTTGACAGCTATCACAACCTTTAATAGTGATTCTCATGGCAAACCAGCTCCAGAGATTTCCTTGTTGAGTATTGTTCTGGACATAATTATAACCAGAGTTTGTGGAGTCAAATCCTGGCTTCTAGCGGCTTCAGCAGGCTAGACATGGCCAACTGTCCCTGTTGGCCAATCAGAGCCAAGCAATAGTGAAAAGCAGAAAAGAAATACTTAATCAATGTGGCTACTCTGGGAATAGAAACAAAGGGCTCTGGTGACTTCATAGGGGGTGGTTTAAACAGAAGAACCCCTCACCCCCCAAAAATGTCATAATACGGAGCTGTGCATCTTGACCCGTCATTGGCTTGGCTTTATTCTGCCCCAAATGGCGGTCTGTTTTCAGAACCGTGTGTAATCGTTTTATTCGAGACAAATTCCTCCTTTGCTGCACCAAGGGTTCAGTCTTCCGCATTCCCCTGCATGGGATTCCTGGTAAAATTCCCCCCTTTGGGTTGTGTTTCAATGGTCTGATAGTGAAGGGGGGAGATATTTCTTGTTACTCCTCTTCTGCAGACAGGTGCCTCCTTTACTGCTGATTTTAAGATTGCTTCACTTTTTTAATTTGCTTAAAAATATTTATTACAGGTGAAGTTTATATAATTGAAGTCATTTGAAATTTTAAAGCGCTTTCTTAGCAGGAATGAGAAAGAACAGAAAATGAATATAAAGTTGAAACACTGTTCATTGTGCTTCTTCTTCTCATGTGAGGGACATGGCAGTCATCGGGAGTGGTATTAA
Organism: Rattus norvegicus; assembly: GCF_021556685.1. Classification (NCBI taxonomy): domain Eukaryota; kingdom Metazoa; phylum Chordata; class Mammalia; order Rodentia; family Muridae; genus Rattus; species Rattus norvegicus. The sequence continues at coordinate 127,742,532 of NC_141536.1, forward strand.
ATATCTCCTGTAGTTTTATTGTAGTTGGTACTACCGTTCCAGCTTTCAGGGAGGATGCAGTTACAGAAGGAAGCAGGAAACTTGGGTATTGTGGGGGTCTACCCGCGATCTGCAGTGCTCAGGAAACTGATGCGGGGATCAGCAGTTTGAATTACCTCAAGTTCAAAAAGAAAAACCAAACCAAAGCAGCAGCATTTGCAAAAATGAACAAACAGCAAACAAAACAAAACACCCCAGCAGAATAAGAAAATCAAAACAAGAATGTAGGGAAAATGTATTCAGGGCACAGAGATGTTATATAATTTTTCTAGAAGGCTGAGACTATAGCTCTGTGCTTGTACCGTTGATAATAATAAAGATAACAGCATAGTCGTTTACTTTTAAATGAACTACGTTATACCTTGAAATAAGTATCAACACATATTTAGCAAATACTTCTGCAAGTGATAAGTGACATGCATTTATGAAGACCGATATGTATTTGAATTAACAATAAATTTTCTATATTGCTATATAACCGTGGTTCTCAACCTTCCTAGTGCTGTAACCCTTTGTACAATTCCTCATGTTTTGGTGACCACTAACCATGAAATTCTTTTCTTTGCTACTTCTGAACTGTAATTTTGCTACTGCTATGAATCCTGATGTAAATACCTGTGTTTTCTGATAGTCTTAGGTGGGCCCTGTGAAAGGGTCACTTGACCCACAGGTTGAGAACCGCTGCTGTGTAAGCTCAGGACATGATAAATCCCCATCATACCATCATTTACTTAGTAAACTGTTGGCAAGTCATGGCAGGCATTGAACACTTAAAGTCATCCAGCAAAGTTTTCATGTCTGGGAAGGCAAGGCAAGGAAGCTCTTGCTGTGTGAAGGCTGCTGTTTTCCGAGATGATAATAGGATCAAATAAGAGAGAAAGACCTGGCAAAGGAATAAGCTTCTTCTGTAAGGTAGACTATGACTACAGAGCTGCTTAAGTAACCATTTCTGGCACAAAAACCATGGAAACTTTTGGTTGACAGATCAATGGTGAGGAGAGAGAGATGGAAGTTCTATTTTAGAATTTGATTGAATTCAAATTTTAAACTTTTATTTCAAAATGAAGTGCTAGGAACCTTTCTACCCTGGGAACATGCCTTTTCTTTATTTGCTCAGTAAACCAAACCTCTGTTATATTTCTCCATCTCATTTCAATTGTTATTCTGTTCCCATGCGGGAAAAATTTATATTTCATGGACTCCATGCTAAAATCCAATTGAATTTTCTAATGAAGGCTGAATGCAAGCTGAACTGCTTTCAGATGGACAATTGGGGCTGACATATTTAATGAACTGTTTGCGCTTTAATGAGTTGAAATAATCTTCTGAAATTTTGTCATCTTCAGGGAAAAGTCTGTATATAAATATACATGCAATGCACACACACACACACACCCCACACACACTCACATACATATACACACACACTCACACACACACACTCACACACACACACCTCACACACATACACATTCACATGAACACACATACACACACACACTCACACACACACACTCACACACATACACACATACATACTCACATACACACACACACTCACACACACATACACACATGCACACACACACATACACACATACACACATTCACACACATATTCACACTGACTTCTGGGAGTTCTTATTTTTAATTGATTGATTAATTAATTAATTCTGCCAACTCTTCCTTTCTCTGGGAGTTTTTAATATGTACACCTGTAATGACATTTACTATAGACAATTTGGACTTTTACTACATTGTAATACATGATAATACTCAATTTCCAGATGTATGCCAAACGGAAAACTGTTTAACAAATTTAATGAATCTATTTTTTAAATATATTACTTTTTCAGTCATCAGAAATGATTTTCCAACTAAGACAGATTTTCAGTTTTCACAAGATTATAATAATAGCTTGATTGTTACACATAAAGCATCCATTTATCAGACACCCTTTAAATTTTATTTTAGTTTTTCAGCTGCCTTTATGATTCTAAAACACCATAAATTAGGATGCTTGTACATCTTTATAAATGCAAAATAAAGATATTTTAATTTTTTAAATTAGTTTTTCATAGGTCAAAGATTAACATCATTTTAGGGCTTATGAGTAAAATCCGAATTTGGAAACTGGTCTGGTTGAATGGGAAAGAGACATTGGAATCCTATGCAATATCACTCTAGTATGCAAATACATTTCATATTTATTTTCATTTTGTATTTTGTATCTATATTTCTGTTTAGGTAAGTGAGTAGCATGTGTTTGTTATTAAAATTAATGTCAGGCAAAAGGGTTGGTCAGATCATTATGTGACTTAAAAAGGAATCAGCTTGTAAAATTTTAATGCTCCGTAAAATTTCTTACCTGTATTTGAAAGAAAAAAATAAAAATATATATCTTTTTTGTAAAAATAAGAGGATTTTCCTTTTTTGCTACTTTGGCATTACAAGTTGGAGTAAAAACCCCAATAGCTTTCATTGCCTACGTCTGTATATGTGGAAGCTGATAGGCTTGCTTTGTTCATTGAGGGGAATGTGTGCATCAGACCATGCTTAGGTTTTCAACGTTAGTGGCATGTGACAGAAACATCTACAACCTCTGCTTTCCTCACGATATTTTAGGCCATTTAGGATGAACTCAGTTTGGAGAATAACTAGTTTACCTGAAATATTAGGAGGGAAAGCCCACAGCTCTCAGGCTGGTGTGTAAGACAGCCTTTTGTTGTTTTGTCAAAACATAGAAAATGATAAGTAAACTACAAAGATGTATTTGGTTTTAGAGGTTTCAGTTCATGCTGGTCGGCCTATGTTACCTTTTGGCCTGTAACAATCCAGTACATTACATTAGAGGCATGTGACAGAGAAAAGTAAACTGTGTCATTTAATAATAAAATACACCTCCTCCCCCTTTGGACAGGTTGGGGTGTCTTAGTTACTTTAATTATTTCTGCAATAAAATCCTGTGACGAAACAGAAGGGGAGAAGTGTTTATTTTGGCACACACTCCAGGGGGACAATCCATTATGGTGGTGAAGTCGAGGTGGACAGAGGCTAAGCCTCACATATTTATCACAAGCAAAGAGTGGTGAATGCTTGTATTCAGCTGGCTTCCCTTTTCCTTTACCTCTTCCTCTTCCTCTAACTCTTCCTCTTCCTCTTCCTCTTCCTCTTCCTTTAACTCTTCCTCTTCTTCTTTTAGTTCATGACCCATGACCAGGATGATGCTGTCCACTTTTAGCTAGTCTCACTCCTTCATTAACCTTATCAGTGTAATCCCTCCCACACATGCTCAGGACTAAATAATCCTTCAGAGGTACACTTGGGTCAATTCCAGGCCATGGCAACTTAACGGTTGATACTATCATACGGGGTCTCATGCAGCCCAAGCCGTGCAGTTGACAGCAGCACTGAAATCTTGATCATTTTGCTTCTAAATCCCGAGTTTAGGAATTCAAGCGTGGGATTCTGGGCTCCAACCCAGGGCTTTTTATCATGATAGGCAAGCACTCTTTCACCTGAGCTACATAGCAATCACTTACCTGCTTCTTCTCACTTTTATTCTGAGTGCTACTAGAAAATGGAAAGATCTATGTGGTTAACCTATGTGACTGAACATACAAATACACACACACACACACACACACACACACACACACACACACACACACACACATCTAATTTTTTGACTATCCCTACCTGGTTGGTAGGTTGCATTTTCATTGCTAGGACAGTGAAGAAATCAGAGTACAATGAATTTCGCTTTCCCAGCTATGGTTTTAGATAAGTAGTTACTTCTATTTTCAAAATATTTATATTTTGACTACTCATGTTTAACTTTGAAAGCCACCTGTAATTCAGAACATCTGCATGGTGTTTTGGCAAGCATTTGGGAAGGTTCTCTATCCAGTGTTAGCATTCACTCTTGGTTGGCATTTACTTTGACACCGATAAACTAATTTTTGCTTAATGGATTTTGCAGATTCTCTGAGAGGCTTGATAGCAAGTGTTCTTGCCTTCAAGTAAATGTATCGTTGAACTCCCCTAGGGCCTGCCTTTGCATCCTTTACTCATTTTCCTGGCATATACAAAAAGTAGAGTATGCATTATTATATATTCATGCCTATAACTTATACATAGAAAATTTTAGAGCATGTAATATAAGGCACCTAATAAAGGCGGGTAATGAGAGTTTGGTGAGTGATGATAGTTTCTTGGTTCCCCCCTCCCATTTTATGATGTTTTGTATAGTTAATAACCTAAGTATTTAATGAAATTGTAGTAGTTTATTCAAAGGGATCATTTTTATATATCTAAAATAGATTGATTTTTAGAGCATGGAACATTTTATGTCAATTTCTTTATATTTCAGAATGTTGGAAATGGAAATGTCAAAGACTTTAGATAACTTTTATGTTCAGGTATGTGCAAGATAAAAACAAAACAAACAAGAACAAACAAATGAACACTAAGTGTCTGAGGAACCTGAAATTACAGTCTCAGACTTCATTTCCACTGTGGGTGTTGTCGCCCGTTATGAGTGTGAATGAGAAAATGGTATCTCTAAGCTTCAATCTGTGCCTGCCAGCTTGTCAGAACTTCAGACAGAAGCTGAGATTACACAGATGTGTAGAGCACGCTAATACTGTAGAAATACGAAAGCCAAAGGTGATGCTACAGTTTTCCCTGAATGCACTACACTGTCTTGGGGTCATGGGTGGTACAAATAATGAGGACAAGACTGCCGAAGTCAAGTTAAACCCAAAGCAACTGTGTTTACCGCAGGAAGCCCTCCTAGCCAGCCAGGGCTGTGGACAGGTTTGAGAGCTGGAGCTATGGGCTGGAGGGAGGGAGCAGACACTTTTAAAAGTACAAGGCCATAGCACATGTTGGGGGGATGATTACAAAGAAATCTGTAAATTGAGGGTCAGTCCTGAGTTGAATAACGGTCAGTCCCAGGACTTTTTGAGACAGCAAGATGTTTGTACAGGCTCAAGGCTACTCTAACAAGCCAGCGGTCTTAACTCAATTTTTATGGGGCTGATGCAGGCCATATGGCCCGGTGGGATTTTCCTGTAACCAAGAGAATGGAACTAAAGAGAATGTAAGGCAAGGGACATGCATGTAGTAAAATCGGGGCAGAGGGTCTGGCCTCTTCATTTCTGCCTTGAAGTTGTAAGTGACTCAAACCTTTGATTCACGCTAAAAATCTTCTGAGGCTAAAGGCAAGGGGAAATATCAAGACGTAAGTACCTTGAGTTTAATGTTAGAAATTCTATCCTGGATAAAATGAATCAAAGCATGATAATGAGGGGACCAAATGTTAACAGCAGCAGAAGAATAAGCAGTGATCCAGCTATGGCTGAAAGCGAGGTAGTTAACCAGGGGGACCAACTGAAAAGTCTATGAAAGCAAGAATAGGACTGTTTCAAGGGTTGTGGTTTTTAATTATATTAGTCTTAACTTGCAGTAGGGTTTGGTTGGCGAATAACTCCTGAATGGTTAGGGTAAAAACAACAGGCTTCCTCTAGGGCTGCACGTAGTCCTCCTTCCTATAGGAAGAGGAGGTCTAGCCACCATTGGTTTTGTAGGGCCATATCTGTCAGGGAGCCTACCTGACTCTCTGGGTGGACTATGGTGTTTTGGAGCCTGAGTACATCTTTTTTTTTTGTACAGCTGAAGTTTACTGGTGACTACCACATCTGGAGATTAGGGAATAGGGCTGTTTAGGGCTGCTTAGGGCTGCTGTCCCTAATGCCGCTGATCCCACAATTCCAAAGTTCACCAGCATGGGATGGTGAATGAAAACAGCTCGCTTGGTCCGGGAGGATCCCAGTCCTGAGAGTGTTTTAAAATGTTCTCCCCCTGCTGTGCCCTCATAGTAGTAGACCTGGGGTAGGACTTGGGTCAGGACACAGAATTCGGGATGACCGTCCTTGGTAAACAGTTCTTAGGTGGTGCAAGAATACAAGCCAACAGCGCTGGCAAATCAGGACCCATCCAGGGCACGGAGTGGATGGGAGGAGTCAAAAAGATGGATGCCATGTTCGTTGATGAGTTTTGGATTACAAACAAGTTTGGAATTTTGTAAATGTCCAATAGGGAGTCGTTTGTAGAGGGTAGTTATGGGAACAGAAGCAAGTTCCCTGTCCCTGGATGAGACAGCAGTGATGGGCACATTCAGGGCACAGACAGCCTGGCTAGTTAAGTATGCTGAGTTAGGTGCTGAGACGGAAGGCATCAATCAGACCTAATTCTATATAGAAGAGAGGTCTTGGGTCTAAACATAGCCAACAGTCAGACATCAAATTGGCCTTGGTAGTGCTTAGTAAAGAATAGGTGGCTGTTATCATCTAGGAAGGGGTCCTGTGGTGGCTCTGGAGTTAGAGGTGAGTTTATAACCTTTGGACTTGGTGTTGCTAGGGAAGAGTCCTCTAGGTCTTGAAGAGGGGGTGTCTATAAAGTTGAGGAGTGGTCCTATAGAGATCGGAGGGGTCTTGGTCTTAGTTCTCTGGATGCAATATTGGTTTCATAAAATATGTTGGAAGTATTCTATCATCTCCAATTTTTTGCAACAGTTGTGTATGTACAATAGGCATTCCTGCCCCTATCCTTTTAGATGTTTGGGAGATGTTTTCAGTTGAGACAACTGTGCTTGAAATGGATGTTGGTAGTCTTTATGTGGAAAAGTGTGTGTGAGCGTATACGCGTGTGGGGAAGCATTTGTATGTGTGATTATGTGTGCTCATGAGTGTAGTGACCAGTGGCTGATGCCAGTGTCTTCCTCGGACATTCCCCACTTTACTTTTAGAGAGTGTTTCTGTCTGAACTTGAAGCTCATCTCTTCAGCTAGATTGGTTGGCCAGTAAGTCCCAGGAGTCTTTCTGTCACTAGGCCACTTGGCTTTCAGGTGAGTGCTACTGTGTCCAGCCTTTCTGTGTGGTTACTGGGCTCTCAGACAGTAATGTTATTGGAACAGGCACTTTACCAACTACGCCTTATCCCTGTCCCTAGAAAACTTGTTTGTTTTTTTTTTTTTTAGTGTCAAAATTAATTTCCAGAATAGATTCAAGAATCTCTAGCTAGATTCCTTAATTTTTTAAAGAAAGACTTGGTAATATTTTATCAATTAACCCATCCATATTGCACACATTATTAATTTATTGTCCTGAAAATATTTTTTAATTTCCTAAAGCTCTAAGAAGAGTAAGCTGAAGAAGTGTCACTCTTTGAGCTCTATGGTAATTTGAACCTTTACCCACACTGACTACCCACTTATCTTATCGGTCATGTCTTCTCGGAACCACCTTTGGACTTCATGGGTTCTCTCTGTTTTCAATTGTAGTCTAATTAATTTCTATTCTGATATTCATTATGCATTTTCTTTTGCCAATTCTGAGCATAAATAATCCCCCTTTCTTTTGTTGTTTTTTAAGGTGGAATATGAAGACGTTTTTGAGACCCCTTTTTTTCAGTATGGATATTTAGATTACAAAAATTTTAAATCCTCAAGCTGAAACTGATGATTTTGGAATGATGAATATTATTTCTCCTTTAATTTAACATTAAATTAAAGACGCTCACTATTTGCTTTTCAGTTTCATTCTTAGGTTAGATAACACGTGTGCAGTTTGCTTTCCTGAACTTGAAGTTTTTGTGAGACTGCTCTGACATAGATTTCTATGTTAACTCCCTTGTGATATAAAAATGTGCTTTGAGTATTTTTAACTTTATTGAGATTGCTTTATTGTCCGATATTGTATGAAAGCTTCATGTTCACATAAAAGCGGTCCTGCTGTTGGTGGCGAGTGCGCTTTTGTAGGTGTTTGTTAGTCATGCTTTGTAGGTGTAGTGCTTGTTTTGTAGGCTTTCGAAGTCCTCAAGCAATTTCTTAGAACTTGTCCCATTAATCACAGAGACAGTGGTGTTGACATCTGTGTGCACTCGTGTATTTACCCTGACAGTCCTGTAATTTTTAAATCTTTGCTATTAGGTTTATAGATGTCAAAGCTGATTATATCTTCTCAGTGGTCAGTTTTATTATTTGTATTCAACCAGTCTTTTATCGGTAATACTACTTTCTCGAGTTCATTAATAAAGCCACTTAATTTTCTTCTTTCTGGGTAAATATGGAATGTATTTTGTCAATCTTTCACTTTAAAAGCTTTGTGGCTCCATATTTAAAGGAGTCGTTCAGTAGTCTGGTGTTGATTTTGAAAGTTAAATATGATTTTTAATGACTAATTTAAACTTTATGTGTAGACAGGGCCTCCTCAAGTACCCCAGACTAACCTCAAATTCTCCCTATGGTTAAAGATGACTTTGAACTTCTAATGTTCCTACTGACCCCTCAGAAGTTCTGGGATTATAGGTATACACAAGCACACACTTAATGGCTGCTGGGGACTGAGCCTAGGCCTCATGCAAGCTAGGCACTCTACTAACTGAGCTTCGTTGACAGATGTTACCTTATTTTCACTCACTGTTGAAGTGGGTAATATTTAGGTCGCTAACATTTGATGTAAATACTAATATAGTTGTATGCAAATGTGATCACCTTCTTTATTTTTACTGTGGCTTATTATATTATTTTTTACTTACTGTTATGGAGGTCATGATGTACACCATTAACTTATGTAAAGAAATTATATACTTCATAGATATTAAAATATCTCAAAAATCTGGAAATAGCTGGAGAATTGGCTTAATTGTTATGAGAAATAGTTGCTCTTGCAAAGGACTGTGACAAAACATGCATACACATAAAATAATAAAGTAGATAAATATTTAAATTCTAGAAATAGATCAACTCTACGTATTTTTAAATTACATTTCCCTGATACTTGGAAATGGTAGGCATATTTTTTTTGCTATATGTTTTGCCTTAAATAATCCATTGTTTCATTTTTATTACATCTATTTGTCTATCTGTCATTGTGTGTATGTTTCTGTGGATCTGTGTGTGTGTGTGTGTGTGTGTGTGTGTGAGAAAGAGAGAGAGAGAGAGACAGAGACAGAGACAGAGAGAGACAAAGACAGACAGAGACAAAGACAGAGAGACAGAGAGAGACAGAGAAAGACAGAGAGATAGAGAGAGACAGAGAGACACACACACACACAGAGAGAGAGAGAGAGAGAGAGAGAGAGAGAGAGAGAGAGAGAGAGAGAGAGAGAGTGTGTCATGGCATGACTGTGGAGGTCAGATGACAACCTGTGGAAGTTCGTCTTTCCCTTCCACCATGTGGGTCTTCGGGATTGAGCTCAGGTCTTCAGGTTTAAAGGCAAACTCCTTTACTCAACTGAGCAGTTTCACCAGCCTGCCCATTACTTTTTGAAGACATTTCTGGAATAGAGGACATATCTATTACATTCATTCACATATTTCCATTTCTATGTTATTTCTATATACTCATCAGCATTTCCATCTGGTGTCACTTTTTTCCTGTCTAAAGGACTCTTTCCTACTATTTATAAGTGCAATTCTGCTAGAAGTTAAATCTTTCAGTCTGTGTGTATCTTTAAAGGTATCTTTAAAATTTCACTGTGTTTCTGAAATATATTCCATTGATCTGAGTGTGGTAGTTTTGGTAGTTCACACCTGTAGTTGAAGAACTTGGATAAATAAAGCCAGAAGATCAAGAGTTCAGGGTAGGCATGGCTTCTTGAGAACCTGTAAAAAGAAAGGAGGTAAAGAAGAAAGAAAAAAAGAAAGGAGAAAGGAAGGAAATTTTACTGACTAGTTAATTTTCAGTTACCAAGATGTGTGTGTGTGTGTGTGTGTGTGTGTGTGTGTGTGTGTGTGTGTGTGTGATGCTTTATATATTATGTCATCTCCGTGCTCATGGCTGGCATGCCCCATTGGGAGGAGGGCTATCAATGCTGCCTTATCTAAGGATTTTGAGTGTTGAACTATGCTCCAGGACCCCTTTTCAATTGGTTCTAAAATTGTTGGGTTGTAATTTGTTCAGTTTATTTCATATTTCGTTCATCATATCATGGTTTGTTTAATTTCTTGGATTTATGGGCCTGTGATTTTCATAAGACTTAGAAAATTCTGTGCATTATTTTCCAACTCCTGATTCTTGCACCTTTTCTGACTCTAATATGTGCATATGAAGTTGTTGAAAGCTATCCTGCATCTCACTGTTTTCTATTCATATTCTTTTATAAGTCTCTCTTTGTTTCATCTTGGACAGTTACATGGCTACATTTTCACACATTGTTTATATAGATATAAATCCAATTTGATATATGTTTTAATGTTATATTTCTAAATTCTAGAAATTTACTTTTTAAAATCTTCTTTTTCTTCCTTCCTTCCTTCTTCTCTATCTTTCTCTCTCTCTCTCTCTCTCTCTTTCTTTGTATGCTAATTTTCCTCTGTCTTCTTAGACATACAGAATAGAATTAAGTAGTCTCTTTTTAATTTCCTAAGCCTTTTAAAATCGATTGGCTTTTAAAACTTGTTTTTATAGGTCGTGTTAAAAGACAGAATCACAAAACTTTAGTGTGATGGTCTGACATTATTTTTAATTTTACTTCTAGAATCAGGCAACACCACAGTCTATACAGCAGAACGAGACAAGCATAAGAAGTAGGCTTTCATTACACAGAAAAGGGCCAAAGAAAGCAGGAACATAGAACAGAGTGGATGGTTTCATCTTGATGTTATTTTATGTGGAAAACAAGCCTCTTTAGCAGTGGTAGAACAGACTTTGTTCCAGGACTAATGTTCCCTACTACTTAGTTTAGTATCCTTAAAATATTCTTTCTTGTGCCTCACCTAATTATAATATTTTCACATCCGGGTAACTAGAATATGACTACTTTGTAGCTGTGCATTGCCTGCCGCTGTTGAGATGGTTTTTATCTGTTGATGATGCTAGGAGTCACAAGCACAAGGGCTCGCTGTGCATCTGCATCTGCTACTGAACTGGGTAACCTCTTCTTGACAATTCCTGCATTCTAACTTCCATTTCTCATCTCAGGAAGAAACTTCCTGGACCTTCTCCCCTTCCTCCTGCCTTTGCCACTTGGAAAGTCTCTCCAGGAAGTAAGCTGCTACTGTCCTAGACCTCTTTCAGCTATCCTTTCTCTCAAAGATGGCCCTTCTGTACTGCCTGGTATACTGTGTTTGAGAACCTTTGCGTCACATGTATGGTTTACCATTTCAGTGCTTCAAATTAAAGGCTATAGCTGGCTGGTCCCTGTCACTTTCTGTTGTCTGGAAGCATACGTCATGTTCTATATTTAGACTATGAGATGAGTAATAATGATCTGTAATGGGATCAGCTATCAGCTCTTCCAATGTGGATGGTCATTGTCTTTCAAGGTGATGCTGCTGAAGGATTTGCTATAGATCATTATTGCAAAGACATAGGCTGTGTGTACATGGATCTACAGAGATAAATGAGCTGGTTAAATTGACCAGTCAATTTAAACTTACTTAATTCTGTCAAAAATAAATTTCCTGTTCTTTGAATCAGTTAATCATTTTATTGAGTTCTCTCCATTGAATGTATTTCGTGTCCCATTGTATTGTTATTGCTAAGGATTATGGATGCTGGAAACTGCACATTTTGTTCCTCTACAAAATAATGTGGGAGGGAGTGTGTAGGACTCTGGTTAATGTTTCAGGCCCTCAGAAGGGCAATATTTTAAATGATGTACAGTATATAGGTAATGTATGCACAGTATCTTATGGGAATAAAATACAAGATCAGAGCTAGGAATAACTATAGACCCCCTTTTAGATATAATATCGTACTACGAAACCAGAAATTTATTTATCACAAATTTAAATCAGAGTGTCTGATTTCTGGTAGGGCCTAGAAGTAAATTTCTATCTGAGCTTGTATGAACTGGTTGGTGTTAAAAACTCATATACAGTGTGTCAGTGTGGAGAGAGGTGGAAAGCCAAGGCTGACAGCACAGAAAAAGACTAGCATCAAGAAGCACACGGAGAGTGGCTGTTTTACTAGAGACATGAACAGCCATTTCAATTTAGAAATTACAGTACACACACATGCAGATTATCATAAAGGGTCATATAAGACACCAGTGTAGCATGGATTAAGATTATTACAAAACTGGCAGTGACTTAGTTAATGTTCATAAGCAACATTGTAGTCTTTCCTTCAATTAGCATAAGTTCACTGATAAGGAGAGTTACCATATTGTATTTGCCAGATGAATAAAAAGCAAATTGTAGATGTATGTGTATATGGTTTTATATGCTCTTACCAATCCAGGTAAAATACCCTATGTGAAGTTTCCTTCCATTTGTAAGTAACCCTCTGCCAGGGTTGATGAATGTTTCTGTGAAAGATAGCCTATCATTGGTCCATTAATTCATAAAACGTGTGTGTGAGGGTGGGCATGTGCTTATACCATTGTATGAATGTGGAGGCCAGAAGATAGCTTGGTAGAGTCAGTTGTCCCTTTTCATCTTCACACAAGTTCTAGGTATTGAACTCAAATCATAAGGCTTTTGCAGTAAGCCCTTTTAGCCATTGAGCAATCTCACTGGCCCTGCCTTTCCTCTTTCCTATAAACACATGAGCCTTACACATTTTAGGTCCATGTGAGTTGCAAGCTAGATTATGATTCTCTTTTGCTTCAGGTTTGTCCCATCTTCCACTATACTATGATGCTGGTCATGTCTGGGAGAGGATGTGTCAGTAGCATTCCTTTGCTCTGCAAATTTCCAAACAGAAGCACCACCTCCCAGCTGTTCCTCTCTCTGCACAGGCAGCTTTCCAACAAGCCAGCAATTCTCTGATGTCCCACAACTCCTATCAGCCCTTTAAAATGGTTAGAAACAGAAATGTTTTCATAGTCTCAAGTATTGGGTATGAATCAAATATTCTAATTCATTGCCTCAAAAATCTAAAATAATTTAGACAATCAATGTAGAGGTTTTCCAGCTGAATAATAGGAAAGAAAACTGCATGAAACACTAATAAACTTGAATTACTACTATAGATTGTTACTGTGTGAGTTTGACTCAGAAACGAGAATATTTGTATTAAAATAGGAAAAGACTTCCTAAGGAGATGTTCCTAGAATCATAAACTAGTTGGCCAATAGTTGGTTCACTTCTGACTTACTGCTTAGCACAAGGTGCGTTGGTGAAAACATTATTTCTTCTTCTGAGTTAAACATTCAATGCATTGAGGAGAGCAGCAGAATTCCTGTGGTTATCTTCTCCCTCAAAGATGATGACTTAGACAGCATCTGACTTTAAGTTCTTCTTATTTAAGTCATAATGGAGAACTGAGGTTGGAGATAAGGGATTACAATAGAAAGAATGATGTGAGTATGGTAAATGATTCTTAGAACCAGGACAATGCTAGATTGTGTCCCTATCCTTGGGACTGTTTATACACTGAGCCTGTCTGATCTGGGTATTCATTCTTCTTTTGAACTCACGCAACTTTCCCCCTTACCATTGTATGCCAGCTGTCACGCTTATCTTTTCAATTAAATAGATGCCACATTCCTCAAAGGTAGGCATTCTCTGACTTTATCGGCCAGTCCTTGCAAGCCCCTGCCTCTCACAGTAATACCTCTCAAATATTTGTTCCTGACTAAATCCCTTTACCTGCTCCCTTGGCCATCATCACAATAGACACGTAGCAAATGCCTGAGTTGCATCTTCTTCTATTAATCATTGACCTTTCAGGAGCAAAGAGTCGCTTGTAACGACCTTTCCTAGAATTGCTTTTTGCTGTTGTTTGTTTCCTTGCAGGAGAGACCACAACTTTCTCCAGTTCTCTGTTTCCCTGCATCGGACCATTCTGGCCCTTAAAATGAAGGTCTTGAGTACAAATATGACTCTCTTTCTTACGAGAATGTAATACAGCTTTGCAGAAAGATTCAAAAAGCCTATGGGCATTTTTTTAACCCCTCAGAATGTCACCAAAGTTTCTTTATATGTTCTATTGATACTTCAAGAGGCACCGAGAAGTCTGTAAAGAATCATATGGGCATTTTTATTGGGCATGGATGTGACATCCTTTAAATTCTTTCTTGTCTAGCCATATTTCTGCCTAACTTTTCTTTGGGGGCGGGGGTTTCTATGGTTCTCCACTCCTTCCATGGCTAGTGGTAACCTGCCACCCCATCCCAGCTGCCATTCTTTTTGAAGCTTTGTCACTCCACAGCTGATAGAGATTCTGTCATCTGCCTTTGAAGACGGCTTCACGGTGTTTTATTTATTTATTTTCTTAGATTTTGGAAATGAGCTGTCTTTGATTACAGCTTGTCCGTGTGTTCTGACTGCTAACATTGATTCCCAGAAGTCAACAACTTTGTCATATTGTTCAAGATTAGGTTTCCATGTGTCATTTTAATAGACTAAAAAGCCATTCTCAGTAAAATCGAATTCCCGTGGGTATCATTGTTAGGGATGCTCTCAAAATGAAGTAAATTTGTAATGTTTTGGAGGTTTTACCGGGAAGGCATAGGGTGACTCTATTTACTGAAACTACCAATGAGTGTCTCAGATGGACTTGGTATTCTGTAAATTCAATTTAAAATCTGTTTGCTTTTAGTTAAGTAAAACTTGATTTACAGAAATTAAGACACTTTATGAGCTTCTCCTTTTATGCAGGTAATACAATTTTAAAACTTTTATTTTTGTCTTTAACTATTAAAAATGTTTGCTTTTTCTTCACATTTCTAAGTATGACCCTTATACACAAACTATTAACAAGACCACAGAATATAAATACCCATTTCAGCCTAGGTACATGGTGCCACAGTATACTAGTAACATTTAACTACGGGCAGTAGTAGTGAAAAGGAAATGATCTGAACCCTTGTGTGGATTCAAATTCCAATTCAGACATGTGTTATTTGTGCATCATTTAGAGTTGTTTATTACTTTTTTTAATTAGATTTTTTATTTACATTTCAAATGTTATTCCCTTTCCCGGTTTCCTGTTCATAAACTGCCTGTCCCATACCCCTTCCCCTTCATCTATGAGGGTATTCCCCCTCCCATATCACTCCCCCTTCCCGACTCCCCTCCTTGATATTCCCCTACACTGGGGGGTCCAGTCTTGGTAGGGCCAAGGGCTTCTCCTCCCATTATTGCCCAACAAGGCCATCCTCTGCTACATATGCCATGCCTCTATCCATGTTGTCTTTGGGTAGTGATTTAATCCCTGGGAGGTCTGGTTGGTTGGTATTGTTGTTCTTATGGGGTTGCAAACCCCTTCAGCTCCTTCAATCCTTTCTCTAACTCAATTATTTATTTCTTTGTGCCTTGGTTTTCTATCTATAAAGTGAAGATGCTAATGGTGACTTTAGGGACTGGAGAGATGGCTTGGTGGTTAAGAGCAATTGCTGCCCTACCAGAGAATCTAAATTTGGTTCCCACATTCACACTGGGCAACTGACTACTACCTGTAACTCTGTCTTTAGAGGATCCAGTACCCCTTTCTGGCCTTCAAACATATGTCTCATGCATTCACACAAAAACAAACTTATACATAAAACAAAATAAAAATAAATCTTAACAAAAACAGTTATATAGCTGGGCATGTTGGTAATCCCAGCACTCAGGAGACAAGAGGCAGAGGCAGAGAGACAGAGTGGTAGAGAGGGGCAAAGGCAGAGAGAGATGGATTTCTGAGTTTGAGACCCAACCTGTACAAGGTAAGTTTTAGGACAGCCAAGGCTTCACAGTGAAATCCTGTCTTGAACATCAAAATAAAAAATATTTTCTTTATGTCTATTGAATAGAAATAATAGATACATACCATATATGCATGTTGCTTTCTTTATCCACACTTCCCATCACTCAGCCTTGGCTCTCATTACTCTATTAACCTAGCAGTTTTTCCAGGAACACACATTTTTATACACTGGGTAGCAGAATGAAAGTTTGTGACCTTCTACAATTCTCTTGGATGTCAATGTCTGGGCCCTCTATGATGATCTAACAAGCTCCCAGGTTTGATTTTTTTTGCCTACCAATTCCTCTTTAAATTAAGTTGGGAGAATAACAGTTTTCACAGTTCTTTAAATCCTCAGTGATACTGTGTTTGCTCAGCTTGGCAGCTGCCTGGGTAGGTCAGTATCTCAACCTCTTCCCTAGAGAGCTCTGTGAACCGGGAGAACCCAAATGGATGCTAAGTGGTAGATGCTATTAGCCATATATGACATTAGAGAGCTATAATAGCTGAACAAAATCTTAAGCTCTTTTTGGACTTGTCTTATAGGCAATCAAGTAAGAATTGTCTCTAAAGAGATACTGTTGATTTCAAAGAAAAGGTCCATTTGCTGCAATTCTGATCTTAGTAAGACACCCTCATTTTCAGCTGTTTGTAATCTACCTCAGGTTGAGGCCTTGGATGGAAGTAACCTAGCTGTCCTGCCTTCCCTGTGTGGGCTGAACAGCTAACTGTATAGGGAGCCTTCAATCTTGCTGCCATGCCAGACACATCAAGATCTCAGTTCTGTTGGCTCCGAACAGGAATATGGAACATGTCTTACTACTGGCCTGGGTCTTCTTTAGCCATATGTTTTTTTCCTGGGTTTGCTCCAGCACTCTAAGACCAAGTTTGTTTGACATAGAACATAACCTTTTGTGAAAGCCTGTCTTATTTTCCATGCCTATGCACTTTGACTCCAATAATGGTGTCCTGGCATTTATACTTCTCAGTGTCTAATAAGCTCCTATTAGGTGTCAGCACTGTGCTCACCACACAACGTTCAGAATAAGTCGATTGACACCAGAGCAATTTTGATACAGTTCCTGTCGACGAAGAGATTCTAACCTGGATTTGTCCTGCTGCAGAGCCAGAGGTCATAGCTTCTATTCTGCTGTTTCTGGTCCATATTGTTAGTTGGAAGGTGGGGTTCCACTCGGATCGGTGATTTTACAGAGAGGGTTTGTAGCTCATCGTTCTAGGGCCGTGTTCCCCACCTTCATCTTTTTGGCAAGTCTGTGAGGGCCCTTGAGCTGTTCCTGTGGAGTCAATCATAAACTCCAAGCTTGTCTTCCTGATCACTGCTTGGGTTAGGTAGGATATTGCTGTGGGAATGATCAAGGATAAAACCAGAGCTTGTGTGGTGGGGACTTCAACTGCTGAACTGAAGTAGGCACCTCATGTGTCTACTAGAGATAGCAGAATTACAGCCCCTTTCCAAGGCGCGCGCGCACACACACACACACACACACACACACACACACACACACACACAACAGTGCTTTCAATTTCTAGAACCTGCTACACTGCCTAAGTCTTAGGCTCTGGGGACTTTCTCGGGCCTTCCAGCCAGTTGACCTTAGTGAGGAGGAGCTCCCTGTATGGCTCAGGCAAGTGGCTCACAGGCATTTGTTCATAAATACTCTAGCTTGTTTCTTTCATACCTTAACATACTTGAGGATCTTGGAGTATTGTTTGAAAATAGGTTAGAGATGAAGCTTAGAGTTTGTATCTTAAACAAGCTTTTAGATAATGCTGAACCTCAACCCACACTTTAAATAGCAAACCTCACCAGTGTACAGTTTAAGTAGTGCCCCTCCCCCAACTCCTTCAACCCCTGTTTCCCTCCTTTCCTTTCTTGTGTCTCCAGAAGGACACTCAGGATCCGTAGCATCCGGCCCAAATAGACCGTGTGTACTTTCCTGCTGTTCTTGCTGCTCTCCAGATCCTCCCTTGGTAGAGACCTACCCAAAGAGGGGCTCTAGCAGCTTTTAGAATGGATAGCCCAACAGGACAACAGGATTTACCCAAGTGCTCAGGGCTTTGTCGACATGAGGGCACCTTCACAGAAATCTTCCAGAAAAGTCTCACTAGGCATGATGTAGTCCAGGTCGAGTAGCCAGAGCTTTGCCTATATTGATCTTAAAGTGTTTGCAGATGAGGGCATGGCTGGCACCCTTCCCTCGGAGAATTGCCAGGATCTTTATTTGAGAGAAAGATATGCTGTGTCTCAGCTATGTAGAAACTCAAGATTTCCAAGGATCTGGAGTTCTTGAAGAGTGAATGGGTGGAGGCGCAGGAGAGTGAATAGGGAGAGAGGGGGGAAAGAATGGGAGGTAGGTGGTAGATAGGTAGGTAGGGAGAGAGGGAGGGAGGGAGGGAGGGAGGGAGGGAGGGAGGGAGTTACATAGGTAGGCAGGCAGGTGGGGCATGCAGGTAGGTAGGGACCTAGAGGGAAGAAGGAAGGGAGACAGAGAGGGAGAGACTGATTTAAATTCTCAGAGCTGAGGAATTCCTTTCCAAAGGCTCCCTGGAGATAAGGTTAGGGAGTGGCCAGTCACCTGCATACTTTCTATCTGCATTCCAGCTCCCAGCTGAGGCCTGTTTGTTCCCCTCTATCAGCTGCTAACATTTTCTCTGGTTCTCATTAACCCCAAATTTATACAAAGCATCAACTTCTTTTACTCTTCCTGAGAAAGATTAACATTTAAAGTAGAATAAACCAGAAGAAATTAGCACCAAAGTCTCAAAGTCTCAAAGGTTTGGCATCTGTTTGTCTAGTCAACTCCCCTGTATCAGTGGCTACTTCCTTCTTTAATGGCCCTGGGGATCCATCGCATTTTATTCTTCCTTGGGTTCAGTGCTGTTGCTAGCAGAACCATCCTGTATAGTTGCTCAGCTTTCGGACCACACAGCTCAGCTTTTCACCACACAGGTGGGTAGGTGGAAAACTGGAGTGTGTATTTGTTGGTGGCTCAATTGTCATAGACTGTGAATGTGTGGTGAGAAATAGCATTCTCTGTAGATTTTGTAATTCGGCAATTGTGCTTTCTCTTAATCCCTGAAAAGCTAGACTCTATCCCACAGACCAACCCACCTAACATAATCATGTCTCATAAAAGCATTTTCTCCCACACCTGAGAGTGTCGCTCCCTCCTCCCTCCCTGCCACCATCAGGAATCCCATCTATCTTCTAAAATTGGGTTGGATCTATCTTTTAAAATTCCAATTTCTCCTCCTGTTCCTTCAGTTTAGTCCCTGGTAGGATGATATGTATTCCTTGTGGGTCTTAATCATACTGTTGTGCGGACCCATGCCTCTACTATGACCCTGGTATTTCTAGGGATCCCAATTCCTTATAGGGCCTTCTGGAGCTAACTCTTGTTTTGATGCTGCCCTGCTTCCAAAGCAAGCTCAGACATTGCAAAGGAGCCTTTCATTTGAGGTGCCCTGTCACATTAGCTTTAAAGAAAGCAGTTCTTCATATTCTTTATCCCCTAAGTGAACTGCTGTCTTCTGCCATGATGAAAGATCTTGACATCTAAACCATTGGCAGCCTTTCTTGGTGGAAAGGCTGAATTCCAGAATCCACAGACATCCATACTGATGAGGCCAGAAAGGTAGAGTCTAGGATACAGGGCCAAGAACCAAGGTAAGTTGAAGTAAAGCCTTTACTAGTTCTGGAGCTGTGGGAATTTCTCCCCACCCTCCTCTCTCTCCCTCCCTCCCTCCCTCCCTCCCTTTTTCCCTCTCTCCTTCCCCCCATCCTTTTCTCTCTTTGTCTCTCTCCCTCCCTCTTTTTCCTTCTTCCTTCCTTTTTTACTTTCTTTCTCTTTAAAAATTTATTTTCAAAATATTTCCTCAAATATATTTTGGATATATTCTTTTCCTTTTCCAACTTTACTAAATCTTCCCACCTCCCTACTCACCCAAATCCATGCTTTTCTCTCTCTCTTAAAAAAGAAATTCAAAAATAAAAACAACAACAAAAAAAAAATGCCCAAACCTCCAGAGTGAAAATCGAAACAAACATCATCATCATCATCATCATCATCATCAACAACAACAACAACAACAACAACAACAACAACAGCCCAGCAAGATAAAAATCAACAGAAAAAATGCATACAAAATCATGGAGTCTGTTTGATGTTGGCAACTCTTACTGGGCATGGGGCTTACTCTGGAGTGTGGTCAATACACCAGTGACACTCATTTGGAGAAAATTGATTTTCCCTTTCTTAGGTATCAACTGCAAATAGCTCCTTGGTTAGGAGTGAGAATTTGCATCCACTTCCCCTTTTGCTGGGAGTTAGGTTTGAACTTGTGCATACTTGTGTCAGTAATGTTTTTCCTGAAAGGCATGAGTCATATTCTACCTCTGACTCATAATCTTTCTACTTCCTCTTCTGATACCTAAGCCTTGAGGGAGGGGGTCTGAGAGATACATCCTACTTAGGCCTGAGTTCCCCAAGATCTAAGCATATTGTCGGGCTGTGGGTCCATATCCCCATTAGTGCCACCCACTGAAAGAAGGAACTTCTCTAATGAGGGCTGAGTGAGGCACTGATGATGGTATAACAGTGTGTCATTGGGAGTCATTTTATTATTGTTTTTGTTTTTTTCAGAAAAATAGTAGTTTTCTTGGGATAGTTTTCATATTTTCAGTTCTCATCTGTGAAATGAGAGTGATGGTCCTTCCATCACAGGACAACTGTCAAGATTAAACAAGTTATCATCTGTTAGGTTCTTTTGCACAAGGTCTGAGAAGCAGTAAATTTCAACTAACCCGCTGTCCCCATCTTCAGTGGTGGCTGAACCCTGAATCTGCCTCTGAGGGGCTTGGTAGTCTGTCCTAAGCAACTCTAATCTCTTCCTGAAAGGAAGCAGTAAGAAGTGGGTATGGGCAGCTCACCCTCCTTAGTTGAACAGTGACTTCAGGCTGTCCACAGAGGAGAATAAGGGTCATCTTCCCATGGTCTCAGGAGGCTTGAAACCAATGGCAGACGTTCATTATACACGTCCCCATTTTCACAAAGGCTTCTAGGGGCTGCTCTTAGTGTTTTCTCCCACAGGTACCAGACTTGATTGGGCAATCCTGCAGAATCCCCAAAAAGCGTAGCATTTCTTCTCAGTGGCAAGCTGTACCCACCCTGAACTGGAAAGCATTTACCCACCCTGCTGGTATCGCCTTATTATTATGCCATGTCACTCTTCTCTGTCCTATAACACATCCTGACTGACTTGGCCATCCCCTTGCTTCCTTGAGTCCTTTCCACCTTGAATATTTACATAGGGTTTTGTTTGGCTGACCCCTGGAAAGACACAATGGAATTCCTGAATATTCTTCACACTTGGGTATCCCTTTACCAAGGTCTCTTCCTTTGTTGTCCTCTGTAATTTACTTAACTGTCCTCTGGCTCTTCTGTGTTCCAGGTATAAATCCCAAGTGTTGATGACATTTTTCCCTTTTCTTCACAAATTAGAGAGCAGAGTCTCAAGATGAAGTGACCAAACATACCTAAGTCGCTTAGCACATGGTTAATCGTTCCATAAATGATTGTTACTGTAATTTTTCTGACACTGGTGGTTATATTGGCTACACCACTGTGCTTGTTTTTCTTAGCATTGTAACTTTTAACCATTTAGAGAAAAAACAAAAACCTGTATCATGAACAATAGGATATTGTAGGTTATTTTTACCTATCAAAGTCTGCAGGGTAAAACCCCAAACCATTAAAGTGCCCTCCAAGGCTCAGTCTCTTCTAACTGTTCTTTCTTTCAACCCAAAAAGCAGAGATACTGTTCTGTCTGTTGGGATTCAACCTGCTCTGCCAGATGGTCACTTAGACTGCACCTTCTCTTGGCCTCTGCTTAGATATTATTTCATTGATGATGCCTTATCTGAGGGGACAGAATCCTGAGCCCAGAGCACCTCCTATCACTCTTCCAACTGCCTTATTTGTTTGTTTGTTTATTTGGCATGTTTATTATGCATTACACTGCTGGTTATAGATTTATGTATATGTATGTGTGTATGCATATGTGTGTATGTATATGTTTATATATATGTATGTGTACATGTATATGTGAGGGGATGAGTGTTACTTGATTGTTTCTTTCTACTAAGGGATGTAGGTTTTGTGAAAGAAGAAATGGTTCTTTAGAACCTAAAAGTGCCTGGAATTTAGTCTGCGTGCAGTAAATATTTGTAGGATGAATCAAGAAATACTTGCCCTTTTACAATTTTTACCAGAACAAAGCACAAAGGAGCTATCACTAAGAAGATGCCTAAAAGCACAGTGAGTACTTTTATACTGGCATGTGCCACAAAGGATTGACCTATGGAGTACAGCTCAGAATTTGTGAAATGTTAGAGATCTTGTTACCGACAGCTTTTACCAACCACACACCTTCATTTTACAGTTGGAAGAGAAAGCAGAAAACTTCTAACTTCCCTCAAATATTTGGCTGTCATGCTCAGCATGGATATTTACACCTTCCCTTAAAGAGGCAGCCTTGGGGAATGTGTGTCTCCAACACTGCGCTGGGTGTCAACACCCTGTGGGTTTGCCGAGAAAAAGGCTGCTTTGTACATGAGCCCCGCCCTGGATTCCCACTTGGCACCCATCCAGTTATTGACACTATTTAGTTGGTAAAATTTCCTGGACACAGAGGAGAGGGGGCATCTGTCTCCAGTGAAACCCTGATACGCCGGACACATTTACATTCAAAGGGAAACAGCGCCTGCTGAACTGGGTAGCAACTATCGCTGCCGGAAACCCGAACAGTGTCCAAAGAGCAAAGGACCGTAGTGATTAATCTGATAAGCCAGTGACACAGGAGGAAAGTACAAATTGAAGTTTCAGCAACAGGTGTAAGACATGTCGTCTTTCCTTTCCTGATATTCTTAGGAAAGTAATAAGATAGCTTAATTACATGATAAAACTCTCAAAGTCCATCTGTAGCCTCCCGGTTCCTGTTGGCTGGTCTCTCGCTTTCTTTTCTTATTGGACGTGTGAGACCTCTAGATGGTTAGGTTGCGCTCCGTGCTGTCCTTTTCCTTCTTCAACTCCTTGTTTTTTTCTCCTGGTGCAGTTAATGATCTTCTCAAATGAAGTCTGATATATATATATATATATATATATATATATATATATATATATATATATATATATATATATATATATGCATTCACAAGTTCATGGACTGCAAGTTTACTAGTATGTCTATTATATACTTGTTTGTCCCTTAATTTTGAAGTTAAGGTGAAAACTGACTGGGTTTTCAAGCACATGTAACCTTTCCCTGTAGACATTAAATCGAATCATATGGAAGTTGGCTTCAGTGCTGTAGGAAGCATCTCACTATGAGACACATTTTTTCTCTTATATCTTCCTAACTTTCCTCTTGTTTGGATAGCTACTGAGTTCCCATGTGGGACTAGCATCTGCGGATGGTGAAGGCTAGCTATACAATCTTAGTCGTCCTGGGGCAGTTAGTGCTCACCCAACAGCAGATTGTCTCATTGTGTAGTTGGAAGGTGTAAGCTCACACAGGCTGTTTTCTAGGGCAAGCCTCTGTGCTTATTTGGTACAGAAGGTCAGTCAGTTACTAGCTAGGCTTTGGAAGCTTTCTGTAAACCAGCTTTACTCTTTTTTATTTGTATAATAATCTCTTTCTCTCATACTTTGGTTAAAAGGTAGATACACAGGTACAGTAGGCATATACTTCCTCTGGCTTGTTTTCCCGCTTAGGTTCCAGGCTAATTATCTTCTCATTCACATTCTGAGTTCCCTGTTGTGGTTTACAACATTTATGAGTTAGCACTTTGCATTGTCGCGAATTGCTTTTGAGGAACTATTCTATATTTGCTCCATATAAAAATAAATGGATGCAGAGCTAAAATAAAATTGAGAACACATATAGGTTCAAGCTTGCCCTATGAGAATGCAGTCGGAGGCCGAAATGCTTTTAAAGGAAGTTAAATAGATTAATAGTATATTTTCCACAGACCATTAGCCAGGTAGGAAATGATAGGGAAGTCATTGCTTACCTGATCACCCAGTCCGAAGTCTGAATGGAGACCTGAGATTACGTCCCTCGTTACAGACGTTTTCTGGTCTCATCCCTCTGCATGGTCTACTTTTCCCTTGGCCACACTCTGGCCAAAGGACCGCCCAAGAGAGCTCTTTATTTAAAAACCCGTTCACTTCAACCAGAGGAAAAAATTGCCTGGACATTTTAGTGTAGGATGTTAGACAAAATATTCTGACAGGAAATCTGAAATTCGGAACTCTGTCCAAGCTCTTCGCCCTGCAGAAAGGAAATGGTGTTTCTGACGCAACCTGACCCATGTTTAAGTTGAGATTGAGTGCTGCATTAGTTCTGTTTGGAATCCTCCTTGAAGACTTGTCCATCACAGTCAAACCCAGGGTTCACAGCTTCTAAACAAGATTGTGGGCTGTTAAAAAAAATACATTGTATGGGAGCACTTAACAGTCCTTGAGAGAAACTGCGTGTGAGGTGTGATGGATTTCAGGAATTATCTCGCACCCTCAGTCAGTGCTCCTTCACTTCTTGTTTTATAAATCAGTAGTTTGCAATTTTGACAGGTAATTTTTTTTTCTGTCAGCTAAAACTTGATGTAGTCTTTTAAACTCTGAGCAAACTGGAAACTAAGTATCACTCAGAAGTTGCTGACATGTTTCCATTCAAATTAGGATTTGGCTTGCTGAATTTTTGTCTTTGTGTGTGGGGGGATTATGTTTTATTGTTAAAAATCTTTTAAATTTATATTTTGAAACTTTCATACATTTGTACAATCTTTCTCCACTATAATCATTACCTCCCTCTAATTCCAACAAGATCCCCCATCCCCTCTCTTCCACATCCTCCCTCCTTTTTGTTGTTATTAATAACCCCTGAGTTTAATTAGTGCTGTCCAAATGTATGGGTATGGGGGCGGCTCCCTGCAGTGTGGGCAACCTCCCAGCCTTCATGTCCCCACAGGAGAGAGTCTGTCTTCACCAGCAGTTATCAAGCACCAATAGGCCCACTGTAAGGGGTAGATGCCCCCTAAGCCTAGGACCGCCATAACCATGGGCTTTTGACCAAGCCTATAGAACCAGGAGTGGATCCCCTCCTGTGGAGCTAGAGTGCTGAAATAGACAGTGAGTCAAAGTAGAAGGCGGGCCTCACAATGTGGTAATACACATCACATTGTGCTATTTCCTTTTTGATATTATAATATGATTAAACTATTATTTTTCTTTTTGAGATTATAATATAGTCACACTATTTCTCCTCTCGTTCCATACCCTCCCATATACCCCTCCTTGTTTTCCTTCAGTCATGGTCATTTTTCTTTTATTGTTAATGTATATATGCCTTTATATTGTTTATATATATTATATTATATATACATATACCTAAATATAATCTACATAATACATACACACATATATATTATTATTATGTATAGTTTCAGAGATGGCTATTTGGTACTGGAGAATGAATTGGTATATCCCTTCTTAGAGAAGACTGTGTCTTCCAGTCTCCAGCATTCCTTAGTTGCCTGAAGTTCTTTATGTAGGGGTGAGTCCTCATAGGCTTTCCCCTGGGCTCTTTGGCATATCTACTGTTGTAGTCTTCATTCGGCTAAGATTTAGGCAATCATGTTGGTGAGATTCTATTGGTGTAGCTTTACTGGGAGACAAATCTCACAGCAAACTTGCTGAATCTCTAACTCTTATAGTCTTTCCACTCCCATTGTGCAATGTTTCCTGAGCGTCAGGTACAGCCATGTTCTGTGGATGTATCCATTGGGACTGGGCTCCATGCTTCCAAAGAGAATTTTCCTTGATGAGCAGTGAGAGCTACACTTGTCTTGGGTATAAGAGCAAGTGTTTGCATTGCTGTTAAGGATTATGCTGGTTTGTACAGTGCTGATAGGTATGCCTTCACTGACACTGAGTCATTGGTAAGCTTCTCTCTTGTTGACCGGGTCTTATTTCTACTTTGAGAACTGTTCTTTATGGTTTTCTTCCTTTGATTGTTTAACTTTTTTAAAAATAGAGATCACAAAATGTCTCTGTTCTGAAAAAAAAATTATTCTCCTAAATGAAATTACATTTCAAACATTATAGTCTGAACTTTTAAAAGAATCATCTCCTGAATAAAATGAGATGGTTACAAATAAGATAGAGTTTGTTAAGTATTAGAGCAGACTATCTGTAGACTTATTAAATTCCTACAGAAGACACAGGTCTTCAGTTGTCTACCCTCGCGACCTTTATTTCTATTTTTGGTTCTGCTTACTCGGATTCCTTTAAGGTTCTATTAAGATGATTCAAGTTAAATTACTTGGACTGTTTTTTAGAAACATCATCTTTTAGCTTCTCAAATTGTCTAAGAGTTTCTAGGGAATCTTAGAGCCAAACATATAGTTATTAGAGAAAACATTTTGGTTTTTAAAATCTGGATTAGCTATTTCTTTCCAAGTCAAAAATGTGAATACAGACCTATGCCAGTTGTAGAAGGTTCGAAGATCTGTTTATATTTTAAACTATGAAACAAGGTATATTTTCATTATAAACATACTTTACATAAAACACATGAACATGTGTAGTAGTATTTCTTAGTATTAGTTATTTTTAAAATATATTTTATATAATATACTAATATATAAGAGATGACTCAGCAGTTAAGGGCACTAGGGGCTCTTCCATAGGACCCAGGTTTGACTTTTAGCACCCAAATGGTGTCTCAACCACCATCTGTAACTCCAGTTCTAGGAGATCCAATGTCTTCTTTCAGCCTCTTAGTGTACTTCATTCATGTCGAACATAGACATACAAGACAAATCACTTCAACACACAAAAGCTAGGAAAAAACACATTATTATGATCTCCACTGACACTTCAGAGTTTCCATGTATATTTCAAAGAAAACTTTGAAAAAGTTTGTATTATGGAATAAGAATATGATATATACATATGAATAATGATAGGTATTTTATGTAGCTGTTACCCTCATTTTCCTCTGACAGTACACATTGCCAACTTTGCGATGATATTACAGTAAGGAAGTGGATGTCCTTTTGTTGTAATAAAGTACAAATAACAGAGTAGGAATTTTACTATTTTAAGTATGTAATTCATTGGCAGTTAGTAATTCAGAATGTGTGTAAACATCACCACTAGCCATTTCCACAACTCACTATCATCTGAAACCGAAACTCTGTATGGACCAAAATAGACCTTTTCACCATTCCTTCCTGCAGACACTGGTAGCCTCTATTACATTTTTCTCTCTCCATGAATTTGCTTTTTACAGATAGTTCATATTTATGACATCATGCGATGTTTACTGATTGGCCTATTTTGGAAGTGTGATTTTCAATACCGCCATGGACTGTTCCACCATTACTTGTTTTATTGTGAGTTATCAATTTTCCAAAATTCTACATTTATTTATTTAGTTTTGTGTTTAAGGTGGAGGATGGAGGATTCATGCATTAGGGGGGTCAGAGAACAGCTTCTAGGGGTCTAAATCAGGCTGCCGGGCTTGGAGGAGAAAGCCTTTAGTCCATGAGCTATGTCATCAGCCTAAAGCTTAAAAAAAGAAAAGGAAAGAGAGAAGAGAGAAGAGAAAGAAAGAAAACCTTTTGGAGACATGGTGGTGTGCAAGATACATACTCTGCAAATACTTCTGCCACCAGTGCTTGCTTTCTGAGACGCTGTGGCTTGTCTTTGTAGTTCCCTTATGAACTGTGCTTGAACTTTGATAAGCAAGAGTTACACGTTAAAGCCTGGCTCATATAAACAGATCCTGCTTGTTCATGGTGCAGAATCCTTTCACTGTAGTTTTCGAGCAGTGCCTTTGTTTGGTCTTGTTATCTGGGTAACTCTAGGCTGGTCAAACAACTTAGGAAATGCTCTTTCCTTTTCAACTTTGAGAAGAGTCTGTGATTCGTGCTCTTCTTTGAATGTTAGTAGCACGCAACAGTTGAGCCATCTGGTCCTGTGCTTTCCTTTGTCCAGTGGTTTTCGATTACTGATTCAGTTTTCTTACCAGTTAAACATCTCTCCAGATTGTCTGTCTTAATTATTTATTTCGATAGATAGAGGGTGTCTGGTTTCTACAAAGCTCTTTCAGGTAGGGTACACAATGCACTGACACACACACAATGTTTACAGTCTTCTCTCATATCATTTTTAAAAAACAAAAACCAGTAGCATTAACCGTACCGCGTGCCGTGGGTGCTGCCATCTTCTGTTATGGCCCAGTTCTGTTGAAGTCCCCAAACCACCTGTATGGTGTCTTACCTTGAATCGTGGAAATTTATAATCATTGCGGTGATGCTTGATTTGAGAGGAGCTAAAAAAAACTGTTCAGGGAACACTTGAGTAACAATCATGTTAGAAGGATCAAAGATCCCTGGTCTACCACATTGAATTTGTCATCGTTTTATAGTCTAGACACAAACTTTTCTTTGTTGCTCTTCAGTCTAAACCAGCTTTGTAGATTAAAAACCTCTATGATTCACATAAATATTTGGCATCATTATCCTAATGTATATTTCGTGTTTATTTTGGGTAGCCTAAGTAACGCTAATATGTTAATCCCCTCTTCCTCTTTTATTCTATGTCCAAGTATTCGGTTTGTTACTTGTGTAGCCTGTTCGTATTTCCTGAATTTTCACTTTTAGATATTATCTCTGGGATTCTGCTGTGAAAATAAATGAGATTTATTTTTTTCTCCTGCCTCTTACTACCCCCGCCCCCCACCCCAAGCACAGTGTTTTCACACACAAGATCTTGGCTATCCCTGGCTTTCCTTATATAATTATATAAAAGTTTAATATAACTATAGTCAGTGTTTATATTACTATATCACTGAAAAGGCTGTCCAGAACTAAGATGACATAGTGTATTTAATCTCTCATTCTCATCTACACACACACACACACACACACACACACACACACACACACACACACGTCTATATATTATTGATATAATTCAGATCCATTATCTGCGATTTAACTCTTGTCTCTGGTAAAGTTTTATTATATCACATGTCCTTTTAATGTATCTTCTGGAACTTTCTGACCTTCCGCCTTCTAAAGGAATTATCTTGTGGGTTTGGTTTGTAGCCATGACCTAAGGCATCTGTCTTCAGTGTGCCTGGAGCCCTCCTCGCCTTCCTTGCTTTTCCTTATATCATTTCTTCCACCGTTCACTCTCCTCTTCTTTGTCTTCTCATTTCATGCTACTCGCCCTCCATGTCTTTCCGAAGAAATAGTGCTTTGGAAATACAATTTGAGTCATTTTGTGCTTAGAAATCCTCGTCCTCTCTATGCTTTCAAGTGTAGTTTTACTGAAAACAAAATTCTAGCCTGATCTTTTTCCCTCTCAGTACTTTGAAGAATTTTTGTTGTTGTTTTTGAGCAGCTCGTGGTGTCCTAAGTCCTGAGATTTCTCAGGAACATGCTTTGATGTTCGTCTGTTTTTGTCTTCACCGCCAAGCTTCAGTGCATTGTTTACTCTGGACCTTGTGTTCCCTGCTTGAGGATCTCTCAGTTGTGTCACTAATTTGTTTTTCCTTTTCTGCAACTTCGCAAGTTTATCTTTGTAGAATTTATACAATGTTGCACTGGATTACCAGGATGATCTTTTTCTTTTTTGTTTAACATTCGCGTCTTTGAATTTTCCTTCCTTCTCTTTTTCAAACTTCTATTTCTTTTCTGCTTACAATTTTCCTTTCTGTGAGTTACTCTTCTTTGTTTCCTGAATCTTCCTCCTTCTTTAAACGCCATTTTGTTTCTATGTCACAGTCCTAAAGGATCTCTTGTCTCTCTTGTGTGGAAAGTAGCCTTTTGCAAGCTGGACCTTTGGCTCACACCTGTCCTTGCAGCACTTGGGAAGGTGAAGCAGCCGAGTTGCTCTGAGTTTGGAGACAGCCTGCTCAGTCCCCATGTCCTTTACTTCATGCTTTCTAGATTGCAAGCAGAATCACTCCCTAAAATCATCCCTGTTTCATAATTGCAATGGATATTTTTTTGTTCCTTGAATTTTTTGATCTCCCTGAAGTTTATTCCTAGTTATAAACTATCACTCTGTGCCTCCGACTTCTCTGAAAGGGCCAATTCTTTTTCCTATTACTGTGTTTCAGCTTTTCTCATGATTTTTGCTTTTAAGTGATGTAATTTAAAACCAGCAGTACCAAAGTGTCATATATGTGTAGTCCACACAAATAATGATATATATTACTCTATCTGGAGAAAATATCTATAATAGCTACTCTTTAGTTTTTGAATGAGTAAATTTATTAAGTTTGGAGTAACAAAATAATAATAGCAAATATCTGATAGATAGAATTGGGTATGAACCTAGACTTGGGCACTTACAACATCCAGCAGAAATTGTCCGGGGAAGCCCCACTACAGTAGCCAACTGGGCTTCCTGGTTGATAACACCATAGAAAAATAGGAAAGGTCTCTCCAGGGATGAGCCCGCAGCATGTCTTTCTCATCGTAGGTATTTCATGTCATGGGATAAACACTAGTAACTTCTGTTGGAAAGGACTTAACTTCTGGTTATTTTGAAGGATGATGGTGGTGGCGGTGGTGGTGGTGGTGGTGGTGGTGGTGGTGTGTGTGTGTGTGTGTGTGTGTGTGTGTGTTTCTGTTTGCGTACACATACATGAGCATTTTTCTTTTGCCCAACAACCCAGAAACTCAGTGCCTTCATAGCTGAACTAGGCAGCAGTTAGCTGATCTCACTAGGGGACCCTTCACAGGAGCAGTCTCGGGCTGCAGTCATCTGGGAGTTGGGGGCGACTATGGTTGATACTTGCTACAGGTGCTGGTTTTAGATAAAGGTCAACTCTTCATCATCTGTACTTGGACCAGGGAAGGCCAATTCCATTGTGCCCAGCATACAGAAATCTTTGCCATTCCCATGGGTCTGAGACATTGATGATTTTGACATGGTCGTGATCATTCATACAGGGGGACACTTGCTCTTCACAGGCTAGATGTCAAAGGTCAAAGCTCTAAATGCCTGGTTAAGCCCCAGCTCCTTTAATATTTGAAAACAATGACTTAATCTCAGTTGAGGAGTAAAGGAGCTAGTAGATTTTGACAGATTATATACTATTCTCCTTGTAATGGAAATGACTAATAGTAATATATAAGTTTCTTACAATAGCTGGTAAAAGTTAATAGTTTTGTTTTCTTATTTGTAGCCTGACATAATTTATAGGTTGCTGATTTCTAACTTCTAGTCAACCATAATGAAGACCAGACTTTTAGACTGGCAGTTAATAATACACAGATAACCATGTGAAGCAGTGTGGTCTTTCATCTCAAATACTATTCAGAAGGAAATACAAAATAGCAATTTTGTAAACTTAAGGAATTCAATTTTTAGTAAGCAGAAACACAAGAAACACAGACAGAAAGAGATGGCAGAATAACTGAATGGTGCTATAATGGCTGATTCTAATAGACCCGACTGTGCTGCCTTCAAGGTATATGTCTATTAAAATTGTTGTACTCTGATTTTATATATTAAAAACATATATATTATATGCTATTAACATAGCTTTTTAAAAAATATTATTCAGTTTATAAATCATTCTCAAAGGTAGGTAGAAATTTTAAGTGTAGTACTTAAAAGGTTTGCCTTAATTTTTACACTTTTGAAAATTAAATAACCTTGCAGATTAGTTTACAAAGTGAACTCTACTTAGTTAATTTTTCAAATTAGAAATATTGGTGCCAAGTGTCATCTTCCTAATAATAATGCATTATAGTTTTGTTTTAACTCACATCGATTTGGTTTGCAAAATGAAAGTGGACTCTAAAAGAGATCCATGTCTTGCAACGAGATGTTGGCAATAGAGTTCACTTGTGGCATTCTTACCATGTTTGAAATAAAGCTATGGTGCCAGTCACAGCTCCACACAGTCTTCTTAGGGCTCCTTTTCTGAATTAATGGACTTGTTCATTTGTTCACAGCAAACATAAATGTGGTCATTTAAACGGCAAGCAGAGCGTCCTATTCTCATCTTAACTAGGACTCTCGTGAAATGGATTATTATTGTGAAATCTGTTAAATGGCAGAGTCCATTGGCGACTTCAGCTCCTAGAAGACCCATAGTTAGGTTCAGTGATGAGGTCATTTTGGTCTCCCAGTAACTAAACCCTGGAGGAGGTTTAGTTAGCACTGCCCTCCCTGGTCAGTTATTTAATGTCTGCAAATTTAGGGTTGATAAAGCAAAAACTTATCCTTTAGTATGTGGTTAATGCCTTAAAAGCTGAATTAGGTACTTTTCTTAGCCTATTATTCATGAATGGAGAGTTCAGCCTAACCTTCACAGACTATATAAGCAAAGCACCACTGATATTTAAACTTGATATAGTGTTTCATGTAAAATGAATCCCCAGGACAGCAACTGTAAACTGACAGAAAGACCAGTGTTCCTATATATTTCTATTTATGTTTTTACATGAGGTCAGAGCTATGTAATTTATAACTAGGATGATTTCTGTGGCCTTTAAATGTCCACAGTATTTGATTGTTCTATTCTCATCCACGCATTGTAAGGGACACATTTTGTACTTACAAAATTAAAGTTTATGCTTAGAAGTCTACAATGCGGTACCATATTTAATTCAAGAATAAAGAAAGGATGCTCAGCTGAGGCTAAATTCTAGAAATTTTGGAGACAGATAAAGGGTCAAGGAAGACTTGCTTTGGACAGGTGTGTCCATTGGTATAGGTAGGGTATACAATGTTCTGGTCACCCTAGGATCACTAGGGCTGTGGACAGTTCCCAGTAGGATGGTGGTCTCCCATACCAGGAAGACGAACCCATCTTTTTCTCTACGTTGGGCTTTCATTGTCAATTCTGCACATCATGTGGGAGGACTTGGAGGAGTTAACACCCACCATTGACTCTCAGTGAGCGGGACAAGATGAACAGTCTCTGGATGAATGACCCAGGATCCCGTCTCATCCAGGAACAAGATTTGGTGGCACAGCAATACTTTTAGAGTAACCTTAGCAGTATTGTGCTTCAATGGCTCATAGTGTTCTGTTGCCATTTAATATAGCCATTATCGAACCTTATCCTTCCTAATGAACATCTCCAAGTGAACTGATTACTCCCAGATCATTTACGTTAGGAACAAAAACTAAAACAGTCCAATAGAGGAGGTGAAACAACAGTGCGGAATACAGATGAAACTCAGCGTTGGTGAATAGTTGTTTACATGGAATATCATACTCATGGCTTCAAGAGAATTAAATTAGTTACACCACAAGGTTTATTGGCAGAAGAAGGATTGGCACTTTTCTCCAGGCAGTGCAACTCTCCAAATGGTCAACAGCTGATGTCATGACAAGACATTCTGTGTGGCGGGTTCTTCTTCCCCTTGCTTTGTTTTGCAGTGTTGGGTCCTTGAGCAAATAGGCATATAATCTGTCACTAAGCCAGTACCAGAGTTATTCTTTCAAATAATAACTTGGCGGTGGTATTTTGAGAAGGCTGAAGATAGCATATGAGAAGCAAACCGTCCTTTGATTCAGATGAGGCAGCAATGGCATGGGGCTAAGATGAGGGGAAGTAGCTGACAGATTTATCATAAGGTATGGTGTGGTTTGTCAGAGGAGAGAAAGTGTTGCTTGTGACCCTGACCAAGACCTTTGGGGGTCAACTGGGGGAAGGTAAGAAGACACAGAATCACTAGCACAGGAGTCAGGTGAGAAGCAGAAGCAGATTCATTTATTGCAGGAAATGGGGAAACCTTTAAACCCCTGCACCCCCACCGCCCTAGCATCTCATTGACTCTCAAGTAGCCAGATGTGGTGCTGTCTCTTTCTCATTGGCTCACGTCATAGCCTGACCAAGCACCAGTGGTCTTTAACCATGCAGGCAGATTCTAGGTTGGCTAGCGGAGAAGTATCAGTGGTTCATGCACCAGCATCGTGAGTGCTAGCACTGTGGCTGGGCCTGCTTGACTAAGTTCCTCCTATAAAAAAGATGTTAAAGATATAAATACTTATAGCCTGGATTGCCAGCTAAGAGGATACTGAAGTTTTCAGTCAAAATAGAAAGGATTAGCAGAAGACCATGCTTTTAATTGAAATTTGCTTTTCTGATGAAAACTCTGTCACCCAACTGTTGAATATCTATTCTTTTCTTTCTCTATATTAGAATCTTCATTTTAACTTAAGCCTATAGTGTACCAAGCTAGAGATAACTCCAAGCTTTCCTCAAAGCTGTTCTTAGCCTCGTGCCTAGTGTTGTGCTAGACTTTCTCAAAGGCTACATAGAACAGGGAGGCTCGATTGGAGGTTGTCCTGTTACCACAGCTCTACACTCACTGTCTACAGTCTAAAGACACATGGGCTAGTAATATTCTGGGGCTTTAGGATTGCTCTGAGGGTAGGAAACATGTGATTGGTTTCCCAATCACCAGGGAAGCCATAACAGCCTCAAACTGTATTTGTGTATTTGTGCCATCTGCTTGGTGTCACAAGTACTTTGGCTCTTTATTTCTAACTATTTAAACCAATGCTAGCTGGTGGCTCAGAGCCTTTTGGTGGGGGAGGCTTAAATGGCATTAGAAAAGAAAATAAATAAATTGATTAAAAACAAAATTACTGTATCAGTTAGTCTTTGATTATTGTATTATAGGATCTTCTTTTATATCCAAAGAGGCCCAGAAGTAGCTTAGCAGATGATACGTCATCCATAAATGGTGGATGTGGTATGGAAAGCAGCTTTGTCTGAGGCTGTGAACACCGAGCTGCAGTGCAGGACAAAGTATAGGAAGAGGTCAACCATTGGTTTCTAAAGGAGAAGAGACTGGGAGTAAGAACACAGAACTATTTACTTGATATACATTTTTGGAAACTACATTTGTTTCCTTTAAAATAGCTTGTGTGGGAGTGGAGAGTTGGGCCCGGAGTGAAGAGCACTTTATGTTCTTCTAGAGCCTGAGTTCCACATGGCAGCTCACGATGGGCTGGATCTCCAGTTCTAGGAGATCCAGTGTGTTTTTCTGACCTCTGTGGGCAATGCACTCTCATGGTACCAAAAAGGCAATACACACATACATATAAAAATAAAAATAAAAATACTGTGTGTTATTTATGGAAACCATAGAATTACAAATAACCTAATGTTCATAAGGAAATCTAGTTTTTGTTTTTAGTTATAGCAAATGGTAAGACATGGTTGGTTTTTAGTGAAATTCCACGAATCTCTTCCCATTGATCCTGGTCCCCAGATCCTAACACTGTTAAGTTTACATTTAGAAGCCAAGCTATAGCAGAGAGTATAAGGCCCAATCTGGTGCACCAGTTACAGCAGAAGGCTTCTAGTCTTGATTCTCTTCTCCTATAAGCTTGGGCTCTCTTATTGGACCAAAGGCATGCTTATCAACAGGGTGCATTCTTATTGTACTAAAAACCCAGCTAACTACCCGTGGCTAGTGAAGTCACAGATCTTATATGACAGCCTACAGCCAGCCCTTTCCTACGTCAGCACAATCCCCATGAGCAATCTAAACATTTGTCCTTATACCCACAGGTGGCTATTAGTGAAATTCCATGAATCTGGTCCCACTGATCCTGGTCCCCAGGTCCCAACACTGTTAAGTTTACTCAGCATTTATCTAGGAACCTTCTGTTTGTAACAGATGGAGGCTACCATGACAAACCACCACCAATCAAAATGCAGAGCTGTTGAGCTCAGTATAAACAGATACCTCTACCAAGCCACTCCCACACCTATGTATCAAGGAACACTGGGTGGGGGAGGGACAGAAAGACTGTAATAACCAGAGGAACAAGGAGATTGTATGAGATGGTTTCTCCTTGGAATGTCAGAGGCCATACCCATGATGCCTCAGGAACATGTCTGCCTAAGCATGACCTGAACAAGGACAACAACAGACATGCCCATGTAGATGGGGGAAAGGACATGAGGCTTCAACCCTACACAAGTAACTATGGACAACTAAGAAGTTCTGAGTGAAAGACATCATCTCCCACAGGAAAAGCACAGCAATTGGTTATTCAATACCAAATAGTTGTCCCTGAAAACATATACACTAAAAAGGGGAAAGAACAAAGCGCTACGTGTGAGGGTTCAGGGGGGAATGAAAGGGAAAGAGGGGATGATATAGTTATAATCTTAAAGATAAGAAGATTATTTAGGACAAACAGAAAAGCAAAAAAGTAATTTGAGTCAGCCTTTTGCCCTCCTTTTTAGCTCTCAGAGCCTCTGGTAAGGTACATAGCTGCCAAACATGCTCCATCTCTGAGCTGCCAGCCGCAGTCCTTTCTGTCTCAGTATTGTAGCCTTGTTCTCTGCAGGGCTTAATCTCCCATCGCTTTACATGTAGCTTGCATGTCACTGCACAGGATGCACGAATATGCTTGGCGTGCTTGAGTCTGTTAATCTGTCTTCTTCAGCCCCCACTCGAGCCTCGAGCCGTTTCTGCTTGCATTTTTAGTCTGTGCTCCTTGAGGAGAGGCACTGAATGTGTGGCAAGGACAGTATAAGAACCACTTATAAAAATCATAATGTAAACAGGTCTGTTCAGTAGTGTTAGTTTGCTTTCCTTAAAAGCCACAGTGGAATGGCGGTAATCCACAAGGGTTCGTTACACTGAAAGCTGGGTACCGTGAAGCACTTGGCACGCTTCTGTGAGAGGGCATTCCTTAATCTTTCTCTGACCAACAGTATCGTGGTTCTCAGCTCTTGGATATTTCTAGACTATTCCTGAAATTTTAAAGATTTATTTATTTACGTCTTAATTTATGTGTATGGATTTGCCCGCACGTACATATGTGAACCACACATGTGCCTGGTACTTGTGGAGTCTGAAAGAGGGGGTCAGGCACCCTGAAAGTAGAGCTGCCACGTAGAGGCTGGAAACCAAACTCGGGTCTCCTGCAACCGCAGTAACCGCTCTTAACAACCACGCTCTCGGTCTAGCCTCTGCTTGTGCGTTTCTGAGTTAGCCTAGGTACTCAGCTCCCAGTATGGCGTCGTAGCAAATGCATGTGTATATTGTTGCTAAGACGGGACTTGACAGGGTTGTCTTTGTAATCCAAACCTTCCATTCTTCATAGGAGATTGAATGTTTTATCTAAGTAAGTTTATGCATGTAGAAATGCATTTCCTACTCAGTGCTTGTCTAGACTGTCCAGGGCACAGCGTTATTGAGCTGTAATTCACAGCGTTATTGAGAAGAACATGAAGGGAAAAAAAAAACAAAAGGAGAAAGTGGCACCTGGTGTTTGTTGAACTTCCACCGGGTTTTCAATGGCCTCCTCACTCTGCATGCATTGATTTTGGGAGTCAGTTGCAGTCCCCAGGTAGGGTAGGCTTTCTGGTTAGAGATCAACAAACCTTTTACCTCCTTAGACAGAAAGGGCAGGGCACAATTCTTCCTGCTTTGCAGGAAATTATAATTTTATGGTTTTAGTAAGGGAGATGCAATAAGCATAATAAATATTGGGAAATGCAGAAACTCGGTGAAACAGATATAAGACACATTGTAGCAAAGCCCCTGGGCGCATGAACATGACCTGTGTACAACCAGCAATGAATGTAAAATAAAATGTGTCTTCAGATGATTTCTTTCAAAACAATTAAATAAGCCCAGAGCCTTTCATTTTGCTCGGCAAATATTTAACTTTCTAGCGTGACCAATGATCCAGCCTACAAAGAGGAGAAGCTGACGTTCTTAAATTGACAGCTAGGCAATTGCTGTAAAACAAAACAAGAAATAATATGATTTGGGAAATGAGACAAAGTGTTTTAAAATAGATCAGATTTACAGAGTAATAGGAAGCATGGACCTCAGGCTCACCAGAGAGAAAGTTAGTCTGTCTTGGCTGAAAACACCAGCCATCTTCATTTGTTGTTACCTGAAGAATTAAGGTGACCCACAGAAAACTTTACTGTCCTGCATGTGGCCACCATCCAGTGAAATGGAAAGAAGAGTGGGTAGTTTACCTGAAATTTGTTCATCACAATAGTTCATTAGTGTTCTGTGAGAGTATTGGAGGTGGAATTGGTTGTATGTGATTGACTGAAGAACATTCTTCACCATCCGTGAAAGCCATTCCCACAGGACTTAAAATACGGAAGTTCATCATGTGATTTTTCTGTTTCTATGTTTTATCTATGAGAATGACTTGCATACATGATTAATATTTTAATGATAAAACAAGAGATGACTATTTCTTTTTAACCACTGTCATATGTCACTGAACATAGGTGGTCTGGGAGTTTTGGAAAATGTATAGGTTTTCTAAATATTTAAACTGCCACAAATTGGTGATCTTAAATCGGTAGCTACATTTTCATTGCCTTAAGTTACAAATACAACAGATACGTAAGCACAAAAATAAGTCTGTGATTAACTTGCCAGAAGTAAGGGTTAAATCTCAAGTTCTGTAACATTATTTTTTACTAGTGTAATGTTACTTATCAATTGAAGAAGAAAATAACTGCTAAAATGTTTCATGTGAGTAAACAAATTAAAGGAGGCAAAATATTATTTCAAATTTCGTTCATGATGTTTGAGTTTTTATATTTAAGCCTTTCTACCTTTTAAAGCTAAGTTTGGTTTTCAGATGAGTTCTGCTAGCCAGTGCTGCCAGCGTCTCCCAGGATGACGTCCCTCTGTGAAACACTGCATTGCATTTTTACCTCAGTTGCTGGTTTCAAGTTGTTCATGTAAATGTGATGATAAGTGCATAAGGCAGGGAAGGAGTCTTCTTAATAATGTGAAAGGAACTAAGCACAGCACATCATTACTTCTGTGCTCTCTCCTCTGCCGGCTCATCTCAGCAGAAGGCAGACATGCTTCTTGGATCCCTTTCTTCACAATCTCGTCATATCCTCCATTTCTCTGACCCTTGTAACATTTCAGGTAAATGGGGATAATGCCCCAGACTCCTTACTTTCCATGTCTACTTCCCCATTTCCTCTACTATCCTATCCCTCTCCCAGACATGCCCCTTACCAAGGCCATAAATGAAGAGAATGGTCAAGTTTCCTTGCTTATCTAGGTATGTGAGAAACTATTAATTCAGTGTCTCCATATCTACCCTACTAAATCAGTTACCTTATGCTTCCTCTGCAGAGCTTTGGTAAAATGTAGCACAAAATCCAAGTATTTAAACAGAAGATTTTTCTTTCACAGTTCTAGAGACTAGAAGCTTTATGATACCCAGGCAGCCTTCCCTGGAAAAGATGCTTTCCTTTCTCTTCTAACTATCTCATGGCTTCTCACATTCCTTGGTTTGGGACCATACCCCTGCCTTCAATTCTACATCTCCAAAGGTTATATTGCCCATTAATCTCGCCTCTACTATTCCAGGGGTCAGGCTCACATACTAGAGGGGCAGCTTTTCATTGGACTCTGATGACAATGTTGATTTAGTGCTTTTGCTCATAGTAGACGTATACTGTAGTACTCCAACCAGAGTGCCATTTTAATAAGCAATGAACCTTTTTTTTAATTCGAGAAGAGTCTCCCCTGTATATCAGACATCATTCTAGAGCCCACAGAGAGAGTGGTAAGCAAATCTCATGGAGTCACAGTCTTGTTGTGGGTTAAAAAGAACCATCTTTTGATACAATGTATTACTTAAAGTTAAAAGCCCCAGGAAGATTTCCAAACTCATAGAATTATTTTCAGCCTTTAATTAAGCTGCTAAGAGATAAAGCTTTATGAGATCTAGAACAGAGAGAGAATAAAATAACCATTTTCACTTGTCGCCATGCTGTATATCATATGTTCTACCCTAAAAAGCAAAAGAAAAAAGAAAGGATGAAGAGTGGAGTTATCTAGTCTGTTGACACAGCCAGGCGTGTAATGCAGGTGCAGTCCTGGAGTCACTGGGTAAACGGCAGGGCAGCCTGTGATTGCACTTCTTTAAGAAATGTATTTATGCCATATTGTTAGTCTCATTAAGGTAAATGTAAGCAATATTACAAGTCTGACTTCAGGTTTCTGATTCTTCATAAAAGACATTTTAATACATGCATAAAATATACTTTGATCATATTTACCCTGTTGTTACTCTCTCACACACCTATGCTCCTTTTAGACTTCCAAAATATCAACCCAGTATTTCCATGTCTTTATGTATATATGTAACATAAGTGCGTATGCTTTTCTGCAGGATATACTTATTCTCTGCTCTACTGTCTCTGAATTATTAATTATTATTGTTAGTATCAGATCTTAGGCACACGGTCATCAGTAACCTCACGTGTACCATGACCTTACTCTGATAGTAAATGTCTTTCCTGTGTGTACGTCCTATGGAACAGTGAGTTTTTTTATTTTCAGTTTTCTATCACCTTCCATGGTATATGACATGTAGGAGGGCCTTAAATTAAGTCAAGAGTTTGCTAGCACAAACCAGGAGTGAGAGAGCCTAGCGTTTGGGTGACCACACCTGTATTACCAGAGCGTCTATGATTAAATTCTTACTTGTTGATTCAACTAGCTCAGCGCGCTTGCCCACAGACAGCCAAGAACGGTATGAAAAGGACTTATGAGGCAGTATTATTTGCAGAACACAAGCGTCTTAGAAATCGTATTCGTTAGCACTGCTTGCTTATTCTAAACATTATTGTTTTAGGCATTTATCCTGACCACACAGTGGATTTTCAGATACACAAGCAGCTTTTAATTAAAGTCCATGGAAGTTTCAATTTGTCAGAGCCAAAGATGTAAAATTACATTCAGCTTAATTATAAGAAAGCACAATTAACAGTTCAAGTTTGGTATGCCGCTAACTGTGACATTTTAGTGAAATGATTTAGAAGAATTAGCTAATAAAGTGTGCATTTTTTTAAAAATAAAATGTGGTGATATTTTCTAAGATTTATATTGTTTTTCCAAAGCCATTCTCTTTGAATGGATGCCATTCTTAACTTTCTCCATTCTCTCATTCCTCATATCTGACAACTCACAATTTGAAAAATCATTCTCTTATTAAGTGTTTCTTATGCACATCTGTTTTGTTAGCTCCTTTAATCACTATGGGCGTTAAGTCATAGAATTTAAGCAATGAACAAAAGTAGTAGTTATGCAAATGAGTTTTTGCATTTGTATTTTATGCTCAAAATATATTCCTAACGAATCTCGTTGCTGTTGTTTGGATCTTTAAAAATATCCTGTTATATTTTCACTTTTTCTTTCTATGTTTTTTTTTTTCCCGGAGCTGGGGACCGAACCCAGGGCTTTGCGCTTGCTAGGGAAGCGCTCTACCACTGAGCTAAATCCCCAACCCCTTCTTTCTATGTTTTATTACATGTGTAGTGTGTACTTGTTAATCAGAATGTGTGTCCATGTGTACATATAGGGGACAGAAATTGATGTTGAGTGTCTTTCTGTATTAGTTTTTGAGATAAATAAAATAAAGCCCAGAGATTTTGCTCGTTGTCCAAAGGTTCAGGAATCCACCTCCTGACAGTAGGGCTGTAGGCATTTGACAAGCATGGCTACCTTTCTGTGTGGGTTCTGGAACTCTCATGGCCTCATGCTTATATGGCTGTCACTTTACTATCATCAGAGATGGGGCAATCGTGTCAATTACAGCTCGGGGCCTGTGGGCAATGGGTCTCAAGTACTTCAGCCACAGGGACTTATTTATCACCTTTGGGGACAACCAAGGCCAGTAGCACTAGTCTATAATGCTTTGGGAGTTTTTAATGTCTTGGACAACCCTGACCAACAACTCAGAAGAGGCTTTCTCATGCCTTCTGTTGGCAGTCTTGTTGGGCAACCTTTGGCTTTTAGAGGGAGCATTTTTTTGTACAGATGCTAGAATTTCATTTAAACTGTATATGTATATTTACACACAGACATACACGTATTATAGGGGATTTTGGTAGATAACTAATAGTATAATTCCTTATGTGTTCTCTGACACAATTCATATTATTTTACCTTCTTTTCTCCTTTTCATTTCTTAAAAATCACATTGAGCTATTGAGAGACAATGTTTACATGATATTTTGATATAGTCCAATATTATTATTTAACAGTATATTCACAGAAATATGGGGCAAGAATAAGTTGTGCTTAAGATCATTAGCTTTAGAATCAGAGTTCTAAGATTTTGATGAAAGCTTCCTACTTCTAGTTAGGTAAGTTTTGGAGGAATCAGTAGCTAAGAATACTTAATACCTCAGTTTTCTTATTTGTACAAAGGGGGAACTTTTTAATAATATAGTTATTATGGGGAATAGATGAAATAATTATTTATGGTAGTTTGAATAGAGCGAGACTCTTAGAAGGAACTGAATAGATAGTGGATCTTCAAATTAAGGGAGAAGAAAGAGACTTTCCAGTACAAAAGATCACCACTGACACAATTCAAAGCCAGAACCTCATAGCATTGCCTACTGTCAAGTAATACAGATGAAGAAGTGTTGGAGAAAGTGAGTCAGAGCCAGATATAAAAGTTCCATCATCAGTATTCTCAAAGAGAGGCCACAAAGATGGCTTACTTCACAGGCCGTCTTTGAGACTCTTACAGATGTTCCATGCTTGAAAGTTTGAAATGTATTCTATAGACCAGGAAGAATTTTCAGTTAATAGTGATGCTAGATCTTTGACTATAAGTAGAGCATTCTATTTTCTGAGTTACATCCCTGATGAAAATAATAATGATTTCTGTCTTTTGGGTGTTGTGATGATTAAGTGATGCAACACAGTTAATATATTTAGAAAAGTATCTGGCTAACCATAATTGTTCATTAGAAGTTAGCTATTATAAGTTGTGAACAGATAAGTGGGTTGATCGGTTTTCTATAGCTCTATGTAATCCTTGACTAAGAAATGCACTTGATTTTATGCGAGAGCAGAGATAGGATGACAAGTTTCAGATGAGTCATGATTAGTGATTGTCAGACACTTGAGCCACTTTTCCACAGAGTTGACCTAGATAAAGACCTATGGCAAAGAAGATGGCCTCTGCAGAAATTATGGCAAATAATTCTGAGTTTCAAGGACATTGAGACCGAGGACCCCAGGCTCACTTGGGAAGGGCAGAAAGCACAGAATATGGAGAGTTCATATCTAGATTCTCTGATAGACTTCTGTGTACAGATTATGAAAAGGTGTTTTTCTCTTGAGGTATAGTCCTATTGCAGGGTACATGCCTTGGTGTCCCCTTTGGCCAGATATACTTGGCAGGACACATCCTTGGCAGCTGCGTTTCTGAGTTAGCCAGAGAACATGTGCATTGTTTGTGTCTATGTTTGGAACTTGGAGTGGTCTTGTGATTTGCTTTGATGAATACAATGTGATAGAAGTAACTTTATGTAATTTCTATACTAGACCTCAAGAAACTTTCAGCTTTCATTTTTAGCTCTTGGGAGTCTAGCTTGGGAACCACCATGTAAAGATTCTCAGTCCAGCCTACTGACAGATGGGAAGTCATGCGGAAGAGAGTTGAAGTGCTCTAGCTGACAGCCAGGATACTGCAGGCACAGCTCCTTGATT
The DNA here is from genome assembly GCF_021556685.1 of Rattus norvegicus. Lineage (NCBI taxonomy): Eukaryota > Metazoa > Chordata > Mammalia > Rodentia > Muridae > Rattus > Rattus norvegicus. The sequence goes on from NC_141536.1 coordinate 127,785,855, forward strand.
GATCCCAAATGAGATTACAACCTTCCAAGTGCAGAATAGCTGGTCCTCATGATTCTGAGAAAGGACAGATGCATTTTACTTCAAGTCTTCCCTTTGGCGATGGGTTCTTACATAGAGGTATATGCCTGATGATCCTACACAAACCAAAAAGGAAGGAACAGACAATTCTCAGTCTACAGTTCATCTCCAGTACTGACATTTTCTCAGTTTCCAGTGTCATTTCCTGCAATTAAATGTTGAGTCAGGATATCTGTCTTTCCCAGACAGAGCTGTTACATTATATAGATCTATGTGCTCTACAGCAGAAAGCACGATGATAGCGATTCCTACAGCAGAAAGCACGATGATAGCGATTCCTACAGCAGAAAGCACGATGATAGCGATTCCTACAGCAGAAAGCACGATGATAGCGATTCCTACAGCAGAAAGCACGATGATAGCGATTCCTACAGCAGAAAGCACGATGATAGCGATTCCTACAGCAGAAAGCACGATGATAGCGATTCCTACAGCAGAAAGCATGATGATAGTGATTCCTACAGCAGAAAGCATGATGATAGCGATTCCTACAGCAGAAAGCATGATGATAGCGATTCCTACAGCAGAAAGCATGATGATAGCGATTCCTAGGACAGTTTCTGATAGTCATGAGACCTAAAGTGCCTGCTGGCTGCTGATTACCCTTCATGTTGCTTCATACTTCATGCAGACAGCACTATGAGGCTCAGAAGTATGGTGTGAGAAGAACTGCTAAATTCCTGTCACCACTGTCACCAGGTATATCATTCTGATGCAGACAATAATGAATACATTTGGAAAGTGAGTTCTAAGAATGCTAACTAAAATGAAAATTCGCATGATGCGGCTAAAATTATTGTAGAAATCAGAATAACAGAAATTAGGAATAGAAGTGTTAATATAGGGCTCAGGAAATGGCTCAATGGGTAAAGTGCCTTGGTCCTTTGTATCAGATGACAGAAATGTGGTGAGGTAGTTTTAGTTTGTGGGTTGTGACTGATACCTATTGGAATAGTTGATAATTTTACTTAAGTCTTGTAAATTCATGCTTTTAAAAACAACAAACAAACAATAAAACAAAACCATTTTGCTTTGTATGAAATCAAAAGACAAGGCATTTCACTGTTGGGAGTCTTCACCTAACTCCAGGCATACTCAGGAGATAAGTAGACTGATTGGCCATAACAGCTAACAGTTGTACTCTGACTACAGACATAGCTTTGATACAATGTCCCTAAATTAAATACAGGTACATCTTATATAATAGCAGAGAAGAAATGAACCACCTAGTGCAGAAATGCCTAATGGATTCAAAAGTTATTTGATGTTTTTACTCAAGCCTTGTGAATTTAAGAACTAAGTTATTTGTAAAGCTGATGAACGATTAAAGATTCAGTTGTGTTTGGTCCTATCCTAGGTCTCTGAGCTCTCCAGCCTCTGGTTCCTGGCCCTGTAGGCAGTGTTAGGGATGGGCTCTCTCTCCTCAGTGGGGTCTCAAGGTAGACTAGTCATTGACAGGACACTCCCACAATTTCTGTGCTACCTTTGCCTCAGTATATCTTTTAGGCAGAACAAACTGTAGCTTGAAGGTTTTATGGCTGGTTGGTGTCCCAATCCTTGCATTGGAAGTCTTGCCTGGTTACAGGAGAGAGCCAGTTCAGGCACCTTATACTCATTACTAGGTTCATCCTTGTAGATTCCTGGAGTCAGTCAGTCAGTATCTATCTATCTATCTGTCTATCTGTCTGTCTATCTATCTATCTATCTATCTATCTATCTATCTATCTATCCACTCTCTTCCCAATCTCAGCACCCTGTCTCCTACCTGTTGCTCACCACAAAGCCCCACCCACAACACACTTCTGAGAAGGGTGAACGCCCCCCTCCCCAGTACCAACACACCCTGGCACATCAAGTCACTGCAGAACTAGGCAGATACTTTCCAACTGAGGCCAGACAAAGCAACTCATCTTGGGACATGGGATTCACAGTCAGGCAATAGATTCATAGACAGTCCCCACTTCAGTTGATGGGGGTCCTGCTTGAAGACCAAGCTGCATACCCACTACAGATTGCAGTGGGCCTAGGTTCAGCCCTTGTATGCCCTTTGGTTGGTTCAGTCTCTGGAAGACTCCAAGGGTCCAGATTGGTTGTCACATTTGGCCTTCTTTTGGGCCTGGATGCACAGGTACCCTTTGTGAGAGGAACATAAATGAATGCAGTAGCAACCCTTGCCATTTTGGGGGGGGATGTGCTGAGCTGTCCTGCATTCCTAACTTCAACTACCTTGGATCCTCAGGCTGTGTTTGTATCCGTCACCTGAATTCACAGACAGAAGCCTAGCATAACTGTTCTCTGAAAGGCTTCACCTAGCACCTGACAAATAGATGCAGCGACCCACAGTCAAGCATCAGGCAGAGTTCAGGGAGTCTGGTGGAAGAGTTGGGGGAATGATTGAGGAATCTGGAGTGGACAAGAACGCCTCAAGAAGACCAACAGACCCAACTAACCTGGGAGTTTTCATTGTACTAGGTTTCTATCTCCCCCAGAAATGCTCCCTGATTCCAGTTGTCCCTCCCAGTACTCTCTCCTCCATCCTTCCCCAAATCCCTCCTGTTCCTGTCCCCAGCCATCTCTAAGCCACCTACAATATCTATTCTATGTTTTCTTCCCAAACAGTTCATACCTACCTCCTTTGAGCCCTCCTTGGTACTTAGCGTTTCTGGGTCTATGGATTGTAACATGATTTTCCTCACTTTACAGCTAATGTCTACTTATAATTGCGTACATACCCACATACCATGTCTTTCTGCATCTGGATTACTTTGCCTCACTTGGCAAAAAATGAAATAAAATAAAATGTCAATAAGATGATCCCCAGTGATACTCTGCTAGATGCAGACCCGAGGCTAGCATAATTGTTATCAGAGAGGCTTCATCCAGATGGAAAGAGATAGAAAAGCTCAAACCAAATATGAGGCAGAGGTTGGAAAATCCTGTGGAAGAGGTAGAGGAAGGATTGCAGGAGCCAGGGGGTTCAAGGACACCTCAAGAACAGAACCTACAGAACCACCCTGGACTCACAGGTGCTCACAGAGATTGGACTGACAATCTGGGAGCCTGCATGCGTCTGACGAAGGCCCTCTGCATGTATGTTAGAGTTGTGTAGCTTGCTCTTCTTGTGTGACTCCTAACAGTGGGGGACAGGGCTATCTCTGACTCTTTTGCCTGCCTATGGGATCCCCTTCCTCCTACTGGGCTGTTTTGTTCAGCCTTAATATGGGGAAGGTACCTAGACTTTTTGCAACTTGATATGCCATGTTTAGTTGATATTCCTGGGAGTCCTGTCCATGTTGAATGGGAACAAAGGAGTGGTCGGGGAGAGGCTAGAGTGGGGGCGGGAAGCATAGGGAGAAAGGGAGAGGGGGGAAACTACAGTTGGGGTGAAATATGTGAGGGAAGAAAAAATAAATAAGAAAGAAAGAGAAAAGGAAAAAGAATATATTTAGTTATGCCAGAAAGATAAAATGTTAATGGATTTCAAAACCATGTCAATGACTATTTTGTTATAAGATATAGAGCAATAATTTTGATGCCATATTGAAAATTGGAGGTATTTATGGCATCATATAAATCTCCATCCCTCTGTCTCCTGTCTTTATCTCTCTGTCTCTGTCTCTGTCTCTCTCTCTGTCTCTGTCTGTCTCTGTCTCTGTCTCTGTCTCTGTCTCTGTCTCTCTCTCTCTCTGTCTGTTTGTCTGTCTGTCTGTTAGTTTCCTTTTAGGTAGGGTTTCACCAAGTAGTTTAAGCTGACTCAAACTTGTGATCCTCTTGCCTCATTCCATGAAGTACCATGCCTAGCTCTTTTTTAATTTTATTTTTTTCTTTTTAAGATTATAATATAATTATATATATAATTATATCCCTTCCTCTTCTTTTTCTTCTCTCAAAACTCTCCTATATGCCCCCACCTGCTCTCTTTCAAATTCCCTTTAAAGTGGGAATAACAGTTCAAAGTATCTTGCAGAACTATTATCTGGTGAAAAAATGGTGGTCCAAGACATGTAACCCAGAAATCAATGCGTTCTGAGTGTTCATTATATGATAACTACTATTACATAATACTACTATTAGTTATATGATAACTACTATTACAGTACAGATCAGATTTTTTTGTTCATATAGCTTAAATTTCAATTCGTTTACCCATTACAATTACTTAATTGAAGCCAAATCTCAAGAACTTTATTGAAAAACGATATTATGACTAATATAATTTATTTTATTGGGTTCAATATTGTTCATTAAATATGTAACAACTGATAATGAGGATAATATCTTAGGCTACAAGGTAAAAGAGAATAAGGTCCTCAGTGTAATTTACAATCCTGTTAAAGGGGATGACTCTTGTTTGAGAGATCCATTTATCTTCCTCAAGGAGAGCCATGTGTAGTGTGTTCCTGTGCATGTTGAGTTTCCAGATCCTTTAGATTGCTGACCAGACTTACTGCTTCTCAGCACTCACCCTGTGATGTAGACAGCAGCGGACACAGCTTCTATCCTTCAGTATTTATTCAGCTCTCCTCCTCACTCCCTGTCTGTGTCTCCTCCTCAGCTCTGTAGCCTCTAAAAACTGGCATATCCCAAAGAAGTTCCTGAGCCTCTTTTGTTTTCCTGCTAAACTCATCCTGTCCTGATCTCCTCCACTCTCACAAACTTACATGCAATCTATGGGTAAATTACTTCAAAATTATGTCTTTGCTGTTTCTTTTCTTAATTTAAACATTTAACCTGAGTGTCCAACTTTAAATGCCTCAATCGGTTGTGATGAGGTCATTGTCATAAAAAGTTCAGTAGAACCATTTGGGTATTCCTAAGCCAATTCCTCTCATCATCTAACAGTTTAATGCAGTTTGCAATAAAACATCATTGGTTTTGCCATGTGTCTGTGTATATTTATAAAACCACATGTACATAAAAACCCTAAAGATGGGCTACATTGTGGGAAACACACTGTTAGGTATGCTCTTTCTTGTGCGAAGATCATAGAGGGTTCTTACATATAACTAGATGATACTTCTAGCCCACCATACATGCAGGTTATATAGTATATCCTGGTGCTCTAAGGATACAAACATGTATAGCAGGGTGGTATGTGGTTATTATTTGTAATTGTAACACAGCACTAAATATCATGTGTAAGTGCATCTAAATATAGAAAGTAGAATGGGAAATTTCAGCCCCAGTATAATCTTACTGGACTATGGTCCTGGAAACAAGCTGACACAGAGTGAATATGATTATTGTGCTTTTGGAGAGGAATTCTCACATACCATCATCTCCATATCACTGTTCAGACCACCGCATCTCTCTCCTGGGCTTCTGTGACAATCTTCTCTCTTGATTTGTTAGACTTTTGCTTCCCTAGACTTTGTACCCATGTGTACTTGAGGAAACATGTTAGTTCCTGTCATTTACCTGCTTCAATCATCCCTCAGTTTAGAAACCTCCTTTAGGCACCTGGGTAAACTGACCACCCTTGACTTTCTCAATGTCACCTACCCACTTTCTTTCCTTGTCCCAGCTACACATAGCTCCTTTCTGACTACCAGAGTTTGATGTAAACTAGAAGAGATAAGATTCTATAATTGTTTAACATATATTCAGCCTCTAGAGAAGTTTCTGGCCTGACGTGAGCACTCATTAAATATTTATTGAATATATGGTGAGGCAGTTTCTGAACATACTTTCTTTTGAGCATTTTCAGAGGACACTGTACAAGGCATTGGTGTGTCTAGGTCTTTTCAGTGAGGCTGAAGCAATGATGGTATTTTCCATCATAAGGCCATTGACTTTTCTCTCTTCAGATGACTGACATGTTTCCCTGACTCATTTACTCTCCAGAACTTGTTGCCCTTCATGTGTCATGGGATGCAGTATAGCTCTCTTTCTTCAGGCTTAGATTAGTTTTATCTGTAGCCTAGGGAAAAAAGGGAAAATTTTCTTCCTTTCTTAGCATATTTTTCGTTTCACTTAAATGTCATTATAGGAAAATTCTAGGGCCAGAATTATCGTATATTTCATGTAAGGTGCCAGTAGTTTCTCTAAAGGATGGTGCCCATAAACCAATTAGTTTACCACAATTTAAATTCCTCCAAATCTCAGGAACTCTAGATAGAAGTCCTTGCCCCATTTGTAAATGACTTTCTATTGTGCAAACTCACTACCCCACATATTTCCAGGGGAGATAGAAAAGAATGCAGAGGATTGAAGACTATGTACTTTATGAGATATACCTGTGACCACAGTCTCACTCACCACTGCCTGGAATGCAGTCATACCCACGTTCTGATGAGGCCCCAGGGGATGAGTCATCTGAGTGCCCAGGAAGAAGCAGCCACTTAGTTGCTGATGACTAACCCTGAGTTCTTGACACACTGTGTATTGCCTTCCTTTCTGTCTTTCACTCTTTATACATAGACTTCTGATTTGTTGATTCTCTTCTTCCATAGTGGTTAATGGAATCACACAATACCAAAGGTTTCTGCAATTCACTGATTATATTCTTAGTTCTAATAAACTTGCAAGGTAGGATTGCTATCTCAGTTTATTCTGTGTGCTTAATTTATGCTAAAAGATAAAAAAATCTTATAGGTTAGGAAATTAAGATACAGAAAAGCTAAGAAACCTAATGTTTAGTGTTGAAACCAATATTTGAGCCAGATCCCCAGAAACTCAGAGTGTAGCTTCTTAATTAGGCAGGCACTGCCTCTCATCCTTTGAAGAGGTCGAACACATTTCTGCTATCACAGTGCTTCTCAGAGGGCTCTGATGAGTCTGAAGGAATTGAAGTGTTTGGACTTTAGATGGCCTCAGTTCATTTGCTCATTTGATCCCAACATTACTTCCCCAAATTAAAAAAAAGAATCTTTATTATTTGTATTAATTTTCTAGGTTCACAATGCACATGTGTGTGTGTGTGTGTGTGTGTGAGTGTATGAATTTACATATAACACACTATACATTATGTGGGTGTCATTATACTTTATCTTTATTCCCCACCTGTTTCCCTCCATGCCCCTCCCTTTTTCTGTTCCCTTAGTTAATCCCTCGTTCTGCATGTTTAAAACATGTTTTCAATGCCTTATTTTCTACTTCTCTCATGCTATCTTGTTTCTGTGATTCACACACTCATATAAATACATATAAATACATCACTTAAAATCTAAGAGGTATTCATCTTTCTGAATTTGTCTTATTTTGGTTAGCATGATGATTTCCAGTTGCATCCATTTGCCTTAAAATGTGATTTCATTTTTCTTTACAGCTTAATAAAATTACTTTCTGTTTGCATACCATATTTTCTATATCTACTCATCCACTGATAGACATTTTGGCTAGTTCCATTTCCTGGCTATTATGAGGAGTGGAGAATTAACATGGATTTGCTGCCATCTCTGTGGTATGTTGATTTAAGAATTCTTTGATATAGCCCCAGGAGCGAGCTAGCTGGATCATATGTTGTTTCTGGTTTCAATTTTTCTAGGAGTCTCCATACCAATTCCCACCCCTGTGTACACTCACACCAACAGTAAATAAGGGTTCCTCTTACCCTCCATCTTCACTAGGACTTATTGTCATATGTGTTTTGATGGTAGCCATTTTGGCACTGGTGAGATATAATTTCAAAGCAGATTTGACATTTTCACACATACATTCATTACTGTGAGTATACTCACCTGCTGTTAACTTCTCTTGTCCTCTTTCCACCCCAACCCCTCCTTCTTCTGTCTCTAGTGGCTACATTGTTGAAAAACATGATATCCCACAGCAACTGTTAACAGTCAGTAGCAGTAACAGTCAGTAGTAGAAGAATGCCTCTTCTGTGCACAATGGAATGTTGGATGATCCAATTTTGTGTAAGTTTTCATTGTAATGGCCTGTCATCCCTAGATGGCAGCAACTTGGAAAACTCCCCAGTTACCAGATCCTACATTATTTGTTCTGATCTTCCATGATGTTTCCTGGCCCTTGAGGAGAAGAGTATAGATGTCCTGTTCAGAGCTGAGCACAGGACATTCACTTAGTCTCCTCACTTTGACAAGGTATGAGTTTCTGCATTAAATGCCATCCTCTTCCAAAGGTAACACTTCTGCCTGGACTGAGAGTTACACTAGTCCATGAATATAAACATAAACATTAAAAATAACATTTGAAACATGTCCAATCAGGGAAACAACTGTCCAAATCTTTGATCCATAGCCTCTCCAGTCATAGACTTTTGAATAAGGTTTATAGTACCAAACGTGTACCCCCCAACCATAGAGAAAGCTGGCAATACATTTGCAAAGCAGTTGGTTAACCACAATATAGTTGTGACAATATTGTACAGGTGAACATATCTTGCTGGACAAGTTGACAGTGTGGCAAACATAGTCCACAGCTAGGGGAGGCCACTGATACATTTTCTTCCCCACAGCCTGGATGAAACTTTGGGCACTATAAACATTAGTCATTGGGGGAAGGAGCTTCCAGCTCCATTCCACATTGATTTCTGGGGCATCTAAAATCCTCATACACGATTCATTCTCAAGATAGTGCCCAGCTGCTCTCCTCCTAGTCACATGACATGGCAAAACGGGACTTTTCCCTTCACTGCTGACCCAGCTGCAGGAAGAATAACTTCCTCATTAAAATTGGCACTTAGATTTGGTGCTTGTGAGGGCTGTGGGCTTGTCCAGCATGTACAGTTGTCTGTCATTTTTCCTGATTCATCTTTTGAAACCAGATGTAGCTTTGCCTTCCTCCGGCAGATACTCTGAATTCAGCTTCTCTGGGATCTTCCTATTCCCTGATCCTCTACAGGATTGTCTCAACCTCTGAAGTATCCCAGACCCTTCCCCAGCTCTCTGTGGGATAAAGTCTCTGATTCTCCCCTTCACTGGTTCACCAATAGATCACTTTTCCTCTGCTGTCTTCCACTGATGTGCCCCATATGCCCCAAACTTTAAGCATAGCTACTCAGTGTTCCCCAGTTCTGTGTCACCACCATAGTGTGAGATCCTAGGGCTAATGGATGTGGTAAATTATTTTACCTTATTTATATACGCATTTTCTCTGAGTATTTAACTGTGGCACTTTTGGAATTCTTACTTACTGATTGGAAGAAATTCCACCATACACCCAGTTGTATAGCAATTGTGATTAAATATTTTGAACAAAGAAGCACAAGACCTGATATATGCCTTCTATGTGTTGGTACACTACAACCTGCTAAAGATGTTTGTTCAGGCGAAAATGAGACCAATAAATCATATTTTGATACAGCATATAGTTTAATTTTATCTAAGTCACCAAAATACAGTCAATATCAGATAACAAAATGAATTGTGAGGTTTCAGGGCTTATATTTTCGAAGGAAACATTTAACTAATGGGTCCCATACCCCACCAAGGATATTAAACAAGTCAGGTTGTTAGAACAGATAGTTTCTCTGAAATAAATAAAACTCTGTGTGTGTGTGTGTGTGTGTGTGTGTGTGTGTGTGTGTGTGTGTGCGCATGTGTGTGTTCATACATACCCACATCCACTCCCAGTCTTTGTAGATTGTAGACAGCTTCAAAGGAGACCATTCTGTTGCACACTTCGTTGTTTTCTGAAACATTCCTGAGTTATCTGAAAATAAAACTACTAAGAATTATCTTTGAAAGTTTAATAGAGGGCTGTGTCTGTGCACTGAATGAATTTTCTAAAAGAACCAAGCAGGTTTGAGTCTTTGGACAGGCTACCGGACCAGTGTCCTAAGCATTTTTACTTCCCCTTTGAGAGGGCTGTCCAGAAGGCAATGGAAGGTTCCTTGGAAGGATGAATCACCAGAAAGCTGGCAGGAGGGTGTGGCATTGGCAGAATGAGCCACTGGGGGATCTGATGAATCATGTCAGTCACTGAAGGTGTCTCTGTGTCCTTACAGGAGTCTAGAAGAGAAGCACCTGAGAACTCATGAAGATGTGGGAGAAGGTAGAAGAGAGAAAAGGGGGTGAGAAGAAAGAGATGTAGGGAGATAGGGAGAGGAGAGGGGAGAAAGAGACAGAGAGAGAAAACATAAGCCAGTCTGAATGCATGTGCGTCTTGCAACACCTGCTTCCTCTTTTCCTTACACCACAGACAGTGACTTACAGAGGAAACAGAGCAGGCTAACATCTGATTGATGATTGCATTGTTACTTCATACTTTCCACCAGCGCTCTTATATACTAAATTGGGAGTCTCCACTGCAAGAGGTGGTGGTTGTTATTATTATTATTATTATTATTATTATTATTATCATTATTATTACTTAATCATGTCCAGATTGTGGGCTCATTGGAGTGGAATTTTCACTTGCTCATGTATTCAGAAAATTCACTTTAAATAGGTATGGGAGACAAGTACAATGTTAATTTCTGGACACATCCCATGGTTCACATTCATGATTAAATCTCATCACTCACTGCACTGATTATGCTCATAAGTGAAAATATTACTCTTCAGTAAATACAGATTTTATAATATTGATAATTCTTAATTCAATGCTGATTTTTGAATATATCACTCTGAATTTTAGAGTAACAGAGAGCTTTAATTCATTGATTAATAGTTGATTTCTAGTCACCTTAAATCTCAGTTTGGGAATCATGAATGAATGTATAAGCAGAAGTGCCTTCCAGCCCATGAGGAACATTGAGATTCTGCTTGAAGAAGCTTCAGGGAACACACACACTGCCTAGGTCTTCTGTGGCTACTGAGACACATATTCTTTCTTCCTTGCTTCTTTTTCTCTTCAGTATGAGGAAAAGTACAGGAGGAAGAAGGACGACCAGGCCAGTAGACTGTGGTCTGTGTGGTTGGTATGGTCGAGATGCCTTGGAAAGACTGGAGCTCTCAGGCCATTGCTGTGTTTCATGCACAGATATCAGGCTTTCCCCTGGTAGGTAACGAGTAGTGACAGAAAATTGTATAAAGTGAAACAAACAGGAAAAAGTCATGACAATATTTAATAGCTAGTAGTCCTCTGATGTAGATCCAAATTTGTCATCATCGCTCACAATGTGTATTCTTTTTTTTTATAAGCTACCTTTTTTTAATTTAGAGAATACTTTATTAGTTTTTGTAATCAAACCCACGTAGATAAGACCTTACATATTTAATACAGTGTGTTACCCCTGTACAAATGGAAAAAACTTAAGTTCAACATTCCTAGACCAATATGGCTGTTAATTTCTGTACAGTGCCAACTCAACACAGTAAACGGGGATACTTTTTTCCAAAGTTGACAGCACAGCTAAAGTTTCAAAAAATTCAAATTATATATCTGTATATATATATTTATATTTATATAAAAAGACCAATAATAGCAGTGTGTTATGCATCAACAGCAGCAACAGCTTTTCCAGGTTCTGCAGTCATCTGAACAAAACTGTAGAGACATCCAGCACACTCCATTAAAAAAAAAAAAGTAAAAAAACAAAACCCGAGAAAACAGCACAGTTCTGTTACTCTTGTGGTACCTGGCACCATTTTTTTTTTAAGATTAGCTTCTCAATCATCATCTGGAAAGAAAACATTTTGAGCAACATCATTAAAAACAGCTCTGATAAAGCACGGTCACTACTACGTATCATAAAGCAGGTACAAGCTATTTTACATCCACAGAGGTATGATACAGTACTGTCCTACATCTATAATACTAGAGGATACAATTTAAAAGGCATTATTTGAGACTTGATTCTACTTTTCCAGCAGAGGGCCCAAAGGATGGTGTGACACAGCTTTGTAAAGAAACATACTCTAGACAGGATTTCCTTTCACTAGTGGCACAGTTCTAAGGATTCATTCTCTCCATGAATGTCAGCTAAAACCGTTATTAAAAAAATGAAATATCCCTAGAACAAAACCGTATAACCACCGGATTCACATGAAGATGACCTAGTGGAGACAAGCTGGACCTCACCTTACCAACAAGCTATCAAATCTGTTATGTTTAAACAGTGAGACCTCCAAGGAAGGAGATGCCAAGTAGTGCTTCAAAGCTTCGGACCACAATCAAACACAGCATCCTTTTCAACAGAAGCAGAAGCTCATCTGAATATGCTCAAGGATGCTGACATCAACATTTAATCATCTCCTCACTCATCCAGGAAGAAGGGGAGATCAGTTACTACTGTACTTTACACAATGTGTATTCTTATGTCAGCACTGAAAAGCAACATAAATATTGTCTAGAGCGTTTGACAGCTGACCAGCCCCAGAGATTACTTATTTGTATTTCATTTGGTTTGTTTTGTCCTCTTGCACTTTATAGTGTGCTTATGCACACTTGTGCCGAGAAGCACTCAGGGGATCGCTGTAAACAGAGCATGGTTCTTATGTGAACAGCCCCACCCCAGGAAACGCCAGGACCTCAACTCTCAACTCATGACCGTTCTTCCCAGATGTTTTTACATCATCCCTGATTTATAGGTATAAAAACAGATGTGTAAACATCTAGCAATAAGAAACTACAAAGGCATTTATTTTAAAGCAGTTTTTGGTGTGAATATATTTTCATCATTAAAGCCAAAAGAAAAATAAATTGTATGCAGTGAAACACATGGACTTGTTGATTTTTCATAAAGAATTAAGTCGTGGTTGACTATTTGATACCGAGGAGGTCGAGTGTCTTCAAAAATTTTCAGGATCAATTGATTGATATTTTGATTTTAATATCAAAAAATGTTGGAGATTCTTTTTTTTTTTATTAACTTGAGTATTTCTTATATACATTTCGAGTGTTATTCCCTTTCCCGGTTTCCGGGCAAACATCCCCCTCCCCCCTCCCCTTCCTTATGAGTGTTCCCCTCCCAACCCTCCCCCCATTGCCGCCCTCCCCCCATAGACTAGTTCACTGGGGGTTCAGTCTTAGCAGGACCCAGGGCTTCCCCTTCCACTGGTGCTCTTACTAGGATATTCATTGCTACCTATGGGGTCAGAGTCCAGGGTCAGTCCATGTATAGGTAGTGGCTTAGTCCCTGGAAGCTCTGGTTGCTTGGCATTGTTGTACTTTTGGGGTCTCGAGCCCCTTCAAGCTCTTCCAGTTCTTTCTCTGATTCCTTCAATAGGGGACCTATTCTCAGTTCAGTGGTTTGCTGCTGGCATTCGCCTCTGTATTTGCTGTATTCTGGCTGTGTCTCTCAGGAGCGATCTACATCCGGCTCCTGTCGGTCTGCACTCCTTTGCTTCATCCATCTTGTCTAATTGGGTGGCTGTATATGTATGGGCCACATGTGGGGCAGGCTCTGAATGGGTGTTCCTTCAGTCTCTGTTTTAATCTTTGCCTCTCCCTTCCCTGCCAAGGGTATTCTTTTTCCTCATTTAAAGAAGGAGTGAAGCATTCACATTTTGATCATCCGTCTTGAGTTTCGTTTGTTCTAGGGATCTAGGGTAATTCAAGCATTTGGGCTAATAGCCACTTATCAATGAGTGCATACCATGTATGTCTTTCTGTGATTGGGTTAGCTCACTCAGGATGATATTTTCCAGTTCCAACCATTTGCCTACGAATTTCATAAACTCGTTGTTTTTGATAGCTGAGTAATATTCCATTGTGTAGATGTACCACATTTTCTGTATCCATTCCTCTGTTGAAGGGCATCTGGGTTCTTTCCATTTTCTGGCTATTATAAATAAGGCTGCGATGAACATAGTGGAGCACGTGTCTCTTTTATATGTTGAGGCATCTTTTGGGTATATGCCCAAGAGAGGTATAGCTGGATCCTCAGGCAGTTCAATGTCCAATTTTCTGAGGAACCTCCAGACTGATTTCCAGAATGGTTTTACCAGTCTGCAATCCCACCAACAATGGAGGAGTGTTCCTCTTTCTCCACATCCTCTCCAGCATCTGCTGTCACCTGAGTTTTTGATCTTAGCCAATCGCACTGGTGTGAGGTGAAATCTCAGGGTTGTTTTGATTTGCATTTCCCTTATGACTAAAGATGTTGAACATTTCTTTAGGTGTTTCTCAGCCATTCGGCATTCCTCAGCTGTGAATTCTTTGTTTAGCTCTGAACCCCATTTTTTAATAGGGTTATTTGTTTCCCTGCGGTCTAACTTCTTGAGTTCTTTGTATATTTTGGATATAAGGCCTCTATCTGTTGTAGGATTGGTAAAGATCTTTTCCCAATCTGTTGGTTGCCGTTTTGTCCTAACCACAGTGTCCTTTGCCTTACAGAAGCTTTGCAGTTTTATGAGATCCCATTTGTCGATTCTTGATCTTAGAGCATAAGCCATTGGTGTTTTGTTTAGGAAATTTTTTCCAGTGCCCATGTGTTCCAGATGCTTCCCTAGTTTTTCTTCTATTAGTTTGAGTGTGTCTGGTTTGATGTGGAGGTCCTTGATCCACTTGGACTTAAGCTTTGTACAGGGTGATAAGCATGGATCGATCTGCATTCTTCTACATGTTGCCCTCCAGTTGAACCAGCACCATTTGCTGAAAATGCTATCTTTTTTCCATTGGATGGTTTTGGCTCCTTTGTCAAAAATCAAGTGACCATAGGTGTGTGGGTTCATTTCTGGGTCTTCAATTCTATTCCATTGGTCTATCTGTCTGTCTCTGTACCAATACCATGCAGTTTTTATCACTATTGCTCTGTAATACTGCTTGAGTTCAGGGATAGTGATTCCCCCTGAAGTCCTTTTATTGTTGAGGATAGCTTTAGCTATCCTGGGTTTTTTGTTATTCCAGATGAATTTGCAAATTGTTCTGTCTAACTCTTTGAAGAATTGGATTGGTATTTTGATGGGGATTGCATTGAATCTGTAGATTGCTTTTGGTAAAATGGCCATTTTTACTATATTAATCCTGCCAATCCATGAGCATGGGAGATCTTTCCATCTTCTGAGGTCTTCTTCAATTTCTTTCCTCAGTGTCTTGAAGTTCTTATTGTACAGATCTTTTACTTGCTTGGTTAAAGTCACACCGAGGTACTTTATATTATTTGGGTCTATTATGAAGGGTGTCGTTTCCCTAATTTCTTTCTCGGAATGTTTCTCTTTTGTATAGAGGAAGGCAACTGATTTATTTGAGTTAATTTTATACACAGCCACTTTGCTGAAGTTGTTTATCAGCTTTAGTAGTTCACTGGTGGAACTTTTGGGATCACTTAAATATACTATCATATCATCTGCAAATAGTGATATTTTGACCTCTTCTTTTCCGATCTGTATCCCTTTGATCTTTTTTCGTTGTCTGATTGCTCTGGCTAGAACTTCAAGAACTATATTGAATAAGTAGGGAGAGAGTGGGCAGCCTTGTCTAGTACCTGATTTTAGTGGGATTGCTTCAAGTTTCTCTCCATTTAGTTTAATGTTAGCAACTGGTTTGCTGTATATGGCTTTTACTATGTTTAGGTATGGGCCTTGAATTCCTATTCTTTCCAGGACTTTTATCATGAAGGGGTGTTGAATTTTGTCAAATGCTTTCTCAGCATCTAATGAAATGATCATGTGGTTCTGTTCTTTCAGTTTGTTTATATAATGGATCACGTTGATGGTTTTCCGTATATTAAACCATCCCTGCATGCCTGGGATGAAGCCTACTTGATCATGGTGGATGATTGTTTTGATGTGCTCTTGAATTCGGTTTGCCAGAATTTTATTGAGTATTTTTGCGTCGATATTCATAAGGGAAATTGGTCTGAAGTTCTCTTTCTTTGTTGTGTCTTTGTGTGGTTTAGGTATAAGCGTAATTGTGGCTTCGTAGAAGGAATTCGGTAGGGCTCCATCTGTTTCAATTTTGTGGAATAGTTTGGATAATATTGGTATGAGGTCTTCTATGAAGGTTTGATAGAATTCTGCACTAAACCCGTCTGGACCTGGGCTCTTTTTGGTTGGGAGACCTTTAATGACTGCTTCTATTTCCTTAGGAGTTATGGGGTTGTTTAACTGGTTTATCTGTTCCTGATTTAACTTCGATACCTGGTATCTGTCTAGGAAATTGTCCATTTCCTGAAGATTTTCAAATTTTGTTGAATATAGGTTTTTATAGTAAGATCTGATGATTTTTTGAATTTCCTCCGAATCTGTAGTTATGTCTCCCTTTTCATTTCTGATTTTGTTAATTTGGACGCACTCTCTGTGTCCTCTCATTAGTCTGGCTAAGGGTTTATCTATCTTGTTGATTTTCTCAAAGAACCAACTTTTGGTTCTGTTGATTCTTTCTATGGTCCTTTTTGTTTCTACTTGGTTGATTTCAGCTCTGAGTTTGATTATTTCCTGCCTTCTACTCCTCCTGGGTGTATTTGCTTCTTTTTGTTCTAGAGCTCTTAGGTGTGCTGTCAAGCTGCTGACATATGCTCTTTCCTGTTTCTTTCTGCAGGCACTCAGCGCTATGAGTTTTCCTCTTAGCACAGCTTTCTTTGTGTCCCATACGTTTGAGTATGTTGTATCTTCATTTTCATTAAATTCTAAAAAGTTTTTAATTTCTTTCTTTATTTCTTCCTTGACCAGGTTATCATTGAGTAGAGCATTGTTCAATTTCCACGTATATGTGGGCATTCTTCCCTTATTGTTATTGAAGACCAGTTTTAGGCCGTGGTGGTCCGATAGCACGCATGGGATTATTTCTATCTTTCTGTACCTGTTGAGGCCCGTTTTTTGACCAATTATATGGTCAATTTTGGAGAAAGTACCATGAGGAGCTGAGAAGAAGGTATATCCTTTTGCTTTAGGATAGAATGTTCTATAAATATCCGTTAAGTCCATTTGGCTCATGACTTCTCTTAGTCTGTCTACATCACTGTTTAATTTCTGTTTCCATGATCTGTCCATTGATGAGAGTGGGGTGTTGAAATCTCCCACTATTATTGTGTGAGGTGCAATGTGTGTTTTGAGCTTTAGTAAGGTTTCTTTTACGTATGTAGGTGCCCTTGTATTTGGGGCATAGATATTTAGGATTGAGAGTTCATCTTGGTTGATTTTTCCTTTGATGAATATGAAGTGTCCTTCCTTATCTTTTTTGATGACTTTTAGTTGGAAATTGATTTTATTTGATATTAGAATGGCTACTCCAGCTTGCTTCTTCTGACCATTTGCTTGGAAAGTTGTTTTCCAGCCTTTCACTCTGAGGTAGTGTCTGTCTTTGTCTCTGAGGTGTGTTTCCTGTAGGCAGCAGAATGCAGGGTCCTCGTTGTGTATCCAGTTTGTTAATCTATGTCTTTTTATTGGGGAGTTGAGGCCATTGATATTGAGAGATATTAAGGAATAGTGATTATTGCTTCCCGTTATATTCATATTTGGATGTGAGGTTATGTTTGTGTGCTTTCATTCTCTTTGTTTTGTTGCCAAGACGATTAGTTTCTTGCTTCTTCTAGGGTATAGCTTGCCTCCTTATGTTGGGCTTTACCATTTATTATCCTTTGTAGTGCTGGATTTGTAGAAAGATATTGTGTAAATTTGGTTTTGTCATGGAATATCTTGGTTTCTCCATCAATGTTAATTGAGAGTTTTGCTGGATACAGTAACCTGGGCTGGCATTTGTGTTCTCTTAGGGTCTGTATAACATCAGTCCAGGATCTTCTGGCCTTCATAGTTTCTGGCGAGAAGTCTGGTGTGATTCTGATAGGTCTCCCTTTATATGTTACTTGACCTTTTTTCCTTACTGCTTTTAATATTCTTTCTTTATTTTGTGCGTTTGGTGTTTTGACAATTATGTGACGGGAGGTGTTTCTTTTCTGGTCCAATCTGTTTGGAGTTCTGTAGGCTTCTTGTATGTCTATGGGTATCTCTTTTTTTAGGTTAGGGAAGTTTTCTTCTATGATTTTGTTGAAGATATTTACTGGTCCTTTGAGCTGGTAGTCTTCACTCTCTTCTATACCTATTATCCTTAGGTTTGATCTTCTCATTGAGTCCTGGATTTCCTGTATGTTTTGGACCAGTAGCTTTTTCCGCTTTACATTATCTTTGACAGTTGAGTCAATGATTTCTATGGAATCTTCTGCTCCTGAGATTCTCTCTTCCATCTCTTGTATTCTGTTGGTGAAGCTTGTATCTACAGCTCCTTGTCTCTTCTTTTGGTTTTCTATATCCAGGGTTGTTTCCATGTGTTCTTTCTTGATTGCTTCTATTTCCATTTTTAATTCCTTCAACTGTTTGATTGTGTTTTCCTGGAATTCTTTCAGGGATTTTTGCGATTCCTCTCTGTAGGCTTTTACTTGTTTATTAATGTTTTCCTGTGCTTCCCTAAGTGTGTTCATGTCTTTCTTGAAGTCCTCCAGCATCATGATCAAATATGATTTTGAAACTAGATCTTGCTTTTCTGGTGTGTTTGGATATTCCATGTTTGTTTTGGTGGGAGAATTGGGCTCCGATGATGGCATGTAGTCTTGGTTTCTGTTGCTTGGGTTCCTGCGCTTGCCTCTTGCCATCAGATTATCTCTAGTGTTACTTTGTTCTGCTATTTCTGACAGTGGCTAGACTGTCCTATAAGCCTGTGTGTCAGGAGTGCTGTAGACCTGTTTTCCTCTCTTTCAGTCAGTTATGGGGACAGAGTGTTCTGCTTTCGGGCGTGTAGTTTTTCCTCTCCATAGGTCTTCAGCTGTTCCTGTGGGCCTGTGTCTTGAGTTCACCAGGCAGCTTTCTTGCAGCAGAAAATTTGGTCTTACCTGTGGTCCCGAGGCTCAGGTTCGCTCGTGGGGTGCTGCCCAGGGGCTCTCTGCAGCGGCAGCAACCAGGAAGACCTGTGCCGCCCCTTCCGGGAGCTTCAGTGCACCAGGGTTCCAGATGGTCTTTGGCTTTTTCCTCTGGCGTCCGAGATGTGTGTGCAGGGAGCAGTCTCTTCTGGTTTCCCAGGCTTGTCTGCCTCTCTGAAGGTTTAGCTCTCCCTCCCACGGGATTTGGGTGCAGAGAACTGTTTATCCGGTCTGTTTCCTTCAGGGTCTGGTGGTGTCTCTGGCAGGTGTCCTGCTGCTCCTGGGCCCTCCCCCACGGGAGCCCAGAGGCCTTATACAGTTTCCTCTTGGGCCAGGGATGTGGGCAGGGGTGAGCAGTGTTGGTGGTCTCTTCTGCTCTGCAGCCTCAGGAGTGCCCACCTGACCAGGCGGTTGGGTCTCTCTCTCACCGGGTCTGGGAGCAGAGAGCTGCTGCGGGCCGGGATCCTCGGGTGTGGGACTTCCGGTAAACACAGAACGTGCCCGGTCCTAGAGAAATTCTGCTTCCGTGTGTCCCAAGCTCACCAGGCAGCTTTCTTGCAGCAGAAAATTTGGTCTTACCTGTGGTCCCGAGGCTCAGGTTCGCTCGTGGGGTGCTGCCCAGGGGCTCTCTGCAGCGGCAGCAACCAGGAAGACCGGAGATTCTTTTTTAGCTCCAAGTCAGACTTCATTGAGAATTTTAAAGTAAACTCAAATAAGCAACTCAAAGAGCAGTTCTTGTGCATTCTCTCTCTCTCTCTCTCTCTCTCTCTCTCTCTCTCTCTCTCTCCCTCTCTCTTTCTCTCTCTCTCTCTCTCTCTCTCTCTCTCTCTCTCTCTCTCTTTCTCTTCCTCCCATTAATTGTGATTGGAGACAAAATCCAGGGCCTTCTGCTTGCTAGACAAGTGAGCTAAAAACCCCAACCTATTTTTAAAAACCAGAATCTAGCATAATGCAATCTAAAGATATATTGATTCTGATATTCTGATTTCTTTTTTTTTAATGCCGAGGAACGAAAATCAGAAAATATTATGTCTTTGTTTTTCTTCCTTAATCCATCATGCTTCTTCTGTAGGAGAAAGAACCCTCCTAAGTGTGTAGCAGGAATACAGCAGCCGTGAGCTTAGGTGACTGTGACGGTCCTTTGCTGTCTAGTGGTATGAGGACATGACTGTGCAGACAGCGCCTGCTCTGTGGTCTGACCAAATGCTGGAGTGAGGTCATGTCATGCAGCATGAGTGACAGCCGCCAGAAACACCTGGGCTCATTGGGTTTGATTTCGAATGTTCATCCCCGAGTCTTTCATTACTCCTGCCAACGTTTTCTGCCGCTGCAGTCAGCTATGTGCCCCGTATGGTATGCTAGAATGTCCACATTGAGTGAACACGCTGTTGCTGTTGGTGAGGCTCCCAATGGACTAAGAGGCTCTCAGCTTCTTACCCACTGTGGAGACTACAGCATTCTGCTGGACCCACATCCTAGTGGGGTAGTTAGCAGAAGCAAAAACTACAGGGAAACACTGTTAATTTAGGTTTTATTGATTCATAGATTTGGTATTTCTGTTGTAATTTAGCTTTGGTTTTGCAATTTGCTTGCAAATGTGTTACACACCTCAGGAGTTTATGTCATTTTAAGTTAGGATGTACTTAAGTACTATACAACATATAATCATACCTCAGGCTAACTAACATTGAAGGGCCAGAAAATTTTTATTCTCTTAACTTTGAAAAAATACTTGATAGGTAAAACTGACTACTGAGAAATATTCACATAGTTTAGAGAAAGGAGATAGTGGGAGGGATGGCTAAGACAAAAGAATGTTTTGATTGAAGTCTTTGTGGTAAAGAGAAAAGCCAATTGGAAATGCTCATATTATATAACTGGGTGGAAAGCGTTGACAGAGATTCTTCACAAGGGTAACAATCAATTTCAGTTACTCTTAAAGCACACCATGAGAGAAGTAAAGCATTTGATAGGTGATCCTAGGCCAGCCTGGGAGTGAGGAGAGGCAAGAAAGCAAGGAGGATCGTGAAGCATTAGTACCAAGCAAGGCACCACTGTGGATCACTAGAGCAGGATCTCTAGGGTCTAAAGCAAACCAACACTATGCAAAACAATGCATAACAAAATACAGTGCAAAACAAATACCAAGGGCAATCAATCCATCAAGACAGACCCTGCGCTAGTTACACAGCAAGGTGTGCTGTGATTTGGTTGTTGAGAGAGTTCCCTGTAGCACCTGGATGATGAGTTATGTTTGATCTGCCTCATGGCGGACCGACTGGGTCTGGAAGCCACAGAAAGGCCTTCAGGCAAAGCAGGCAATTACTGGCAAGAATACCATCTATGAGGAAACTGAATGTCCTACTGTGTCATCTCAGGATGGAATTGTATAATTCACATGCAAACTCTGCATATAGCATATTAACTTGCAAAAATGTGAAGTTTGAAACCGAGAAAATACTATTATTTTATATAGCCCTGTTACGAATCCACCAGTAAGCCGAGTAACTTATATTTGATTCAAATGGATTTTTTTTTCACATCTAGATATACCTGGAATGATGGGTTGTTACTCTGGTTCATGCCTTGCCTTGCAAATGGTTGTGTTTGCGCCTTAATGTGCCTCTTCTAGCTGGAGGTTTTCTTCTCACATGGTCACAAATAGAGCTTTTCCTGTGATGGACTTGTCCCTGCTTTGTTGCCGCAATCATCTGCAGGACATAACTGGTTGGTATAATTTCTCAACTATTGATTTCAATTACCTTATCTAGGTCCTTAGGACAAGTCGTGAGAAATACAATACCTAATCCCGAGGAAAGGGGTTTTAAAGGAAAATGTGCGCAAACACGGATGGAGCTCATTTCTGTTCTACCACAAAAACACGTCTGTCCGTTCTCATTGATGTCAGGGCGGATGGCACTTTGCATTCCCGTAGACATTAAGACTTCCACGACCTACATGCGGATTGGGCTTGTACCTTTCAGCCCTGAGGACGCTTGGAGTTTGTCGGCTGTCTGCGGTTGTCATTCCTCTCTGACGCTTGGGGGTACTCAGCCCTGTGGGTTTCAAGTCCTTGTCCTCAAATAATACCATCCATCTTTGATAACTGTTGTCATCTCCTAATAAGCTGCCGCTTCAGGCTGTTTGTGTGGCATTTGAATGGTTTTAGTTTGTTTGTTTTTGTTTTTCCTGCTTATCTTGGGTGAGGTGGTTCAGGCTCATCCCATCCAATTATAGAAGTGGCTGTTCACTCCTTCTTTAAAAGGGGAACAAGAATACCCTTGGCAGGGAGTAGGGAGGCAAAGATTAAAACAGAGACTGAAGGAACACCCATTCAGAGCCTGCCCCACATGTGGCCCATACATATACAGCCATCCAATTAGACAAGATGGATGAAGCAAAGAAGTGCAGGCCGACAGGAGCCGGATGTAGATTGCTCCTGAGAGACACAGCCAGAATACAGCAAATACAGAGGCGCATGCCAGCAGCAAACCACTGAACTGAGAATAGAACCCCCGTTGAAGGAATCAGAGAAAGAACTGGAAGAGCTTGAAGGGGCTCTAGACCCCATATGTACAACAATGCCAAGCAACCAGAGCTTCCAGGGACTAAGCCACTACCTAAAGACTATACATGGACTGACCCTGGACTCTGACCCCATAGGTAGCAATGCATATCCTAGTAAGAGCACCAGTGGAAGAGGAAGCCCTGGGTCCTGCTAAGACTGAACCCCCAGTGAACTAGACTGTTGGGGGGAGGGCGGTAATGGGGGGAGGATGGGGAGGGGAACACCCATAGAGAAGGGGAGGGGGAGGGGTTAGGGGGATCTTGGTGGGGAAACCGGGAAAGGGAATAACATTTGAAATGTAAATAAGAAATACTCAAGTTAATAAAAAAATTTCTTTTATTTAAAAAAAAAGAAGTAGCTGTTTGGGGATTCTGTTGTAATACGTCTTTACACGTATAACCTCGTGAAACACAGGGATAGACAGCTTGCCGCACTGATGGCGATTGGTCCGAAGTTTTACATGTATGAAGTTATTGATGTGTTTAATGCCGGGGACAAGAGCATCCCTTATTCTACCCCTCCATCTTATCTTACATTGTTTAAAAGGTAGAACACATTGTAGTCCTTATCCTAAGCAGACATTTTAGAGCTCAATACAACTTTAAAAAAATTTACCTTTACATATAGTAGCTAAAAATGCCAGCATTAACTGTTAATTCTATTTCCCCTAAGTAATTAAAATATACATATGGTTAAAGTATTTAAGATTTTATATTTTCTTCTCTCATGTAATGGGCTATGATTGGTATTCTTAATATATATAATTCATAAGAGCAGTTTTAAAATCTTACAGTATTTAGAAGGAGTTTTGTACTGTAATTCATTCAGCCATTTCACCTTTATGTTCCAATATCACTAGATGGCATTCCTAACGTGTCATAAAATTTTATATTCTCATTATCAGTGTGTGGTAGGCCTGCTTCATCAAACCCTGCTCATCCAAACTCACTCTACTTGAGAAGTTCATTTCTCTTCTTGTTATCATTTGAACTGTTGGGCCTCTCGTAAAGACAGACAGTTGCTAGAGAGTTTCAAAACTCTCTGGAGTTCTTGTACGTTTCCTGCTTATATATTTTTGTACATTAACTCACCAATTGGTCAACAGTTTCCTTGTTATTACCTTGAAGTGATTTTTATTGTCAATAGATGAGCTACCACCGTAGTTGGAGATTAATCCCAGTCATGTTTCACTTTCCAAAGCTTTAAATTATTTGTAATTAGTTATGCAAATTCCATTTCCCTCCTGGGGTATATGGTATTGTGTGTGTGTGTGTGTGTGTGTGTGTGTGTGTGTGGTTTGTATGTGTGCATGTACTGTATATGTGCACCTGTATCTGTGTACATGTGTGTATGTGTGCAAGTGTGGTATGTGTATGCGTGTGGTATGCGAGTATGTGTAGGTGTTTGTGTGTGTGTGTGTGTGTGTTTCTGTGTTGTTTGCCTGGTGAGGGATTTATTAGCTATACATAACAGAAATCCAAATTAATAGTGACAAAAGAGAGGTTTGTATATCCTGAATAATGAAAAGTCTGTCCAAAGTCTGGCATTAGACTATAAAAGCCTCTGCTTTTATAGGAATCTTAGGAATACCATTTCATAACAAGCTCTATTTCTCTTTCTGCCCTGCCATCTTTGATTATTATCAGAGTCTATTTATAAGAAATGTAAGTGACGTCTTTATTAAGGAAGCCAAGGCTCAGAGAAGAGAAATGATTTAGAGCCGCCACTCGGCTGCTTGCTAGAGGAGTCTCCTGCTTTTCTTTTCTGGTCTCTCTGCTCCCTCACACTGTGACTTCATTGGATTCTCCCGGAGTGCATCACAATGGAACCTGCTGGTGGTGTAGGTGCCACATTAAAATGTGATTTTTTTCTCTGTATTCTTGCAAGCTTTAGCCACACAGTTTTATAGATTGATAGTTAACATTTCAATTGGCCATTCATTTTACAATAAAGAAAATATTTTCATTAAAATAATCTGCGATGAAGTCATTAACTTCTGGACTAAAATAACAATTTATTTTCATTGTACTTTGGCAGTACAGCAGTTTTTTGATCTAACATTTTAAATCTGTATAAATTTTTAATTGCATATTAAGTTTATAATTTATAAATTTATTTTTATAAATTTGGAAATTTTATGATTTTATAATTTATCCTATATATCATCATTTATTTTAAACCATATGAGCAGATTATCTAGAAAACTACCAAAATAAATGTCAGAAAGGCTGATTTTGGTGGCAGGAATGCTGCCACAAGTCTTTGTAAGCAAGTCACAGGTGAGTGCAAAGCCATGCACACGTAGTCCATACCTGTGTGCTGTGTTCAACTCTACCCTGTGAAGTCCAGCTTACAACTTAGTTGGGAAGGCCAGCACAAGAGTTAATATTTAGTGCACAAAAGACCCAAGTAGTAGTTGAAAACAGCTGCAAATTAAATGGCACATACTAGGTTATATCTAGTTTCTAAGTAAATAAAACACATCAATTTTAAACTTTTACTCATTTTGAGACGTTATGACTTTTATTATAACATAAATTATTCCCATTATTTAATATTTTACATACAATGAATGAAATTTTTCTTTAATATAAGTTTAGTGATTTAAGTTTTAATTTTAGATTCTTAAATCTTTAGGAATTAAAGTTACCTTCTCGGTAACTGGACAGAGAGAGCTCAGTGCATAAAGATGTTTGATGCCAAGTTGGCGACCTGTTTTTAATCCCTGAGTCCCATGTGGTAGAAGGAAGGATTCATTTTCTACAAGTGTTTCTCAGTCCTTCACACATGCATCAAACACATAAAAAGTAAATCAGTGTAGTGACTTTTTGGAAAAGTTATATTCTTGTTTAGTAATAGTACCCATGAACTCAGAGACCTGATCTTTCAGTTACGTATTTATAAATGTTCCATTTCTTTTGGCATATTAAAAAAGCACAGATCTATTGAATTAAAGAATGGTCCCCATGTACAATGTAAAAAATTATCTTCTGTCTCAGTCTTTGGGAAACATTGGTTTACATAATTAATTACTATGGAGTCTAGATGAGAAACAGTCAAACCCATTTTTTAATAACTCTGTCACTGTGTGTGAATTAAAGAATCCTCTTGTTCCTCTGAGGCCATATTCAAAGTTACAGTTCACATATATTGTCTGCAAAGCTTTGTCATATTAAGAAGAATTCCCTTAGTGTTCTTAGATGTTTTATGCAATTTATGTTTTAAGAAAAAAAAAAAACAGCCAACAGATAGCAGCCTTTCAAGAGTGTTGAGAAGACTTTAACTTCATTCTTAGTCTTCTGACAATGAATCTCAGAGTGAATAGGTTACACATCTTACTTTTATAATCACCTTTTCTCAGTATAGTGATTTTACAAATCCATTAATTTATTTCAGTGCATTATTCTAGGCTGCTTTATAATTTGTTCAGAATGATTGCAAATCTCACTAAAAGCAATTCAGACACTTCAAAAAGCGCGTCTCCCTCATGATTAATGGCACATAACCCTAAGGAAGTATATCCAGCTAATTTTGAAGAATCATTGAAATATTTTGGGAATCAATTTTCTTAACAAAATATAACAAAATTTAGACTTATGTTTACAGTTAGACTTTTTAGACCTATAGTTATTAGCTCATAAAATCTGGGCCATAGATTAAAAAGAAATATGAAATATAAACTATTTTGAATAGAAATCTTTACAAAGAATATTACCCAACTCCAGATCTTAATCAAATAATACTGACCCTCATATACAGTTTTTGAAGACTTGGTTCTTGCCTGTCACTAGTGTACTAGGTTGTTATGTGGTTGTGTAGTTTTTAGTCCTCTGTGTCTGGTTTCTGTCAGCTTTATTTGTAGACAAGCATAATTACTTGTCTAATAAGCCTCTGTCTTCCAAGTCCTTTCCAGTTGCCTGCTCCCGATTTTCTATGACCTCACAGTTGGATCATGAATATTTAAAATAGATCATTTATAACATTGGAACTTGAGGGCATCAGAGAATGAATTCATCAACAGGCAAAGGCAACAGAGGGTGATGCCATCGGAGGGTGAAGGTGAATTCATCAGAGGGTGGGTGATGGTATAGAGGATGTTACAGGAAACTATCCTTAGAGTCAAACTGTCATCGTCATGAGATCAGCTGTCTATTTACAAGCATCTATCACGACCAGGCCTGCGTACCTGCAGACATTTTCTCTGCCATGAGACTCTCAGGAGGATCATCTGGACCCTCACATGCATAGGTAGCCATCCCTTGAAGCATTTGCATGCAATTCTGCCCTACCTGCCTATGGCCTTGGTGTCCAAGGAGGATCTAGAGTTTATAATCTGGGACTAGGGACTAGGTCTCCTGTTATTTGACTTTGGGGAAGCCACTTTTCATTATGATTTAGACTTGGCTAGCATGTCTAATTTAGAGTCACCTGCTCCCTGAAAGTAACCCCAATAAACCCATCGGTTCCCCAGAATGAATTTTGAATCCATCTTTGGTTTGCCTTTAGGATTTTATGAGGATAGGCAGATGCTGTGAAAACATGCCAAGGAAGGGATGTAATACCAGGGGGAAAAGGCATAAGAGGATGAAGATACCAAAGGGCAAGGGTACGGGGAGGAGCATCAAAGGGTTAAATCGTCATATGGCGAGGGCATCAGAGGCCACATCCCAAGCCCAGGAGCTCAGTGTAGTGCTTCCAAGGTGCGGATGTGAAAGCATTGAAGTTAAGGCGCTGGCTAGCCCTCCCAGCGGTTTACTCCCCACTTTTCATCCTGCGCTGTAGCAATTCAATTGAGTTTTATCGCTCCATCTGGCCTCCCGGCCCTAACACGCTTTCATATCCAGGTTGGGTTTGTTTGGAGTTTCTGAGTTTCTCTGACTTTCCGTCTTAAAGAGTTGTACGGCGAAGATACTCCGGGAATTTTAGGAAGCACAACCTTGTCTTCAACAGGACATAATGAGGATATCCCTTTTCCTCCAGCTTATTCTTCAAGCAGAGAACTTCTATCATCATGGCCAGTGGAGTTCTCTCTGTTTAAATGCTTCATCCTAGTGACAGACAGGGGTCTGCATTAGGACACGACGATCTATCAGTGATGTCCACAGCAGCAGGGGCATAGCGTCTTACAGACAGACAGGAGGAAAGTTCTGGAATTATTATTTATATTCAAATCATACTTTTAAATCTTGTGATAAATAAAAATGTTTATTTCCAGTGCTTCTCAGAAATGATGAGGTATTGTAAATGAAAATGAGCAATTCCACTTTCCAAAGGGGTTTACAGACAATCTTCCATATTGATTAACTTTCCAGTTAGTCTAAAGCATCACGATTATACCATATAATTGATCTATCACAGCTTTTAAAAACATACGGACTTCTATTCAATTACAACTTAAAAATATTTAGAATACTTTTAATGAGATGAGTGATGACCAAGAAATATTTCAATCTATATTAGGACTTCAAGATTTCTGGCTATAGATATATAAAGTATCACATTGGTGATACACACACACACACACACACACACACACACACACACACACACACACACAAAGATTATTCTAGCTTGGCTGGTTCTTTACTTTCTGACCAGTATCTGTCCTGAATGGTTTCCTTGCAAAACCAGCAGTAAGGTAGAGCACCCCACCCTGAACACAGTAAGGTCAAAGGTTCAAGAATGCATAGATAGCATTTAGTAGGCACTTTTCAGAAGGAAATGAAATAACTATTTGGATTTGCTTTCCTTGCGGCCTTTTGCTACAGGGGCTCTTCTTAAGGGATTTTTTTTCCTTCTTATGCTACTTTATATACTTTCAAAATTAACCAAATTAATGATGTCAAAAATGTTGAAAATGTTACATTTTCATGATTATTTGGAATATCATACTTACCTTTAGTCCATCCCCTAGCACCCATTTTAATAACTGTTGGATAAGTACTGACTGATTAGGTCAGAAAAGATATTAGTACATGTAATCTCTCAATAAAAATTTCCTTTTTTAAAAATCTTTTTCAAAAATGAAAGCTGTTTCCATGTTTTAATTTGAAAGGGTGACTTAGAGGCTCAAA
This sequence comes from Rattus norvegicus, assembly GCF_021556685.1. Classification (NCBI taxonomy): domain Eukaryota; kingdom Metazoa; phylum Chordata; class Mammalia; order Rodentia; family Muridae; genus Rattus; species Rattus norvegicus. Next base: position 127,814,215 of record NC_141536.1, read on the forward strand.
CAAAGAGTTTAGATTTATTAGCCTCATAATAAAATGGACTGTTTGAAATATCATATAATCAAAAAGAAGGTAAATGAAGGCCATGGACATGACTCAGTGGGAGAGAGCTTGCCCAGTATGTAGGAGGCATTCCGTGGATAAGGGTGCCTGCCACCAACCCTGTCAGCCTGAATTTGATCCCTGGAATCCAAATAGTGGAATCAGAAAACTAACACACACACACACACACACACACACACACACACACACACACACTAACTCACACACAAACACACACACTAACTCACACACACACACTAACTCTCACACACACATACACTAACTCACACACACACATACACTAACTCACACACACACACACTAAATCACACATATACATACTAACTCACACACACACCCTAACTCACACACACACATACTAATTTACACACACATACATTAACTTACACACACACATACATCAACTCACACACACACATACACTAACTCACACACACACACACTAAATCACACATATACATACTAACTCACACACACACACCCTAACTCACACACACACATACTAACTTACACACACACATACATTAACTCACACACACACATACACTAACTCACACACACACTAACTCACATACACACACGCACTAACACACACAATACACTAACTCACACATACACACACTAACTCACACACATACACTAACTTACACACACATACACTAACTTACACACACATACATTAACATGCACACACACATACACTAATTCACACACACACACTCACAAATACACATACACTAACTCACACACACAAATACACTAACACACACACTAACACACACACACTAACACACACACACTAACTCACACACACATGCACACACACACTCACAAATACACATACACTAACTCACACACACATACACTAACACACACACACTAACTCACACACACACACTAACTCACACACACACACTAACACACACACATGCACACACACGCGCACACACACACACATACACACACACATACACACACACACACACACTAACCCACCATAAATAAGTGCAATTTTAAAATTAATAGAAAAGGAAAGGAAGAAAGTCAATGATCTTTTAAGAGCAATTAGAATTCCAATAGATATTTTTGGATGTAGAAAGGCACGTATACTCATTAACTAAGTTCTAAAGGAAGATACACATGTTATATATTAACAGTTGTGTGAACTTAGTTAATATCATGAGATATTATAAGACATATACATCTATTACATATCCATAAAATGTTTCCTTTGAAGGTCAGTTGTTTAGCCTTAAATTTGTATCCTTAAACAAAAACCTAGTATCATATGAAATTATTGCACTCTATAATACATACTTAGTTCTACCTGAGCACTGAGAGTGATTTCTGATGGTCTTGATACATAAGTTGCAGCATTGAGTACCTTGCCCAGTGCTGGTGTGGGGTCCTGTGAGTCATAATGGGCTTTGGGTATGCTAGAGCCTGACAATAAGGTCCCGCGAGCAGTGTCTGCCCTGCTTTTGTTAATTGACAGAATTGATACAGTGGGCTGTGGCACAGCAGTCTACAGGGGAAAAACTTACAGTCCATGCAGACATTGCTGATTTTTTAAATTGCTTTATGGATTGAAGCATAAGAATATTACAACAGTATAATTCAAGAATCAGTCATCAGCCCTAGAGGAATCCTTTGAAAGTCCCACAGTTACCTTTAATAGAGAAATTACTGAAGGAAAAAGCATGAATAATCTCTACTAAGTTGGCAATTAACAAAATATGTAAGTGGCAGGGAGGTGGTGGCACACACCATTAATCCCAGGACTTGGGATGAAGAAGCAGGCAGATCTCTGAGTTCATGCCAGCCTGGCCCACAAGACAACCAGGGATTCAGAGAAACCCTGATTTGAAACCAAAGAAGAAATAGTGGGGGGTGGGGGGAGAAGGGGAGCGAGAAAGAGAGAGAAAGAAGGAAAACATGTAAATGTGGGTAAAGCCTAAAAATCTAGAAAAGAGATCAAGAGAAACTTAAAATAGATAATTTGGAAGGATTGGGTTTGAGGCAAGCAAAAGGATTTAAAATATAGAATATTCAAGAAGAAGAGAGGCTGGGAGGGGATTACAGGGGTGGAGGATCATGGCAGGGTTGGGGACACATAGGGAAGGAGAATAAACTAAAACACAGTTTGTTCAAAAATGATGATATTGAATATCTTGCATGCTAATTAAAATGAGTGAAAATGTCCACGAAAGGGACACGAGGGCTTTATGGTATTGTTACATTTGCATTTTTACTTGAATTTTATTTAACTTGCTATTGTGTACTTTAACAGATTCATTTGTTTGTTAACTGTTTTACTGACTAAGCACTTATAGAATACATACTGCAATATAGCTATTCTTTTGGACATATAAAATAATTTCTAACTTATTCTGAACTCTTTATGTACTGTCAAGTGCCTAAATTCTCATTTGAAAATTTTGTATATTGCTGAATTTTATTTGCTAAGGTTTTTCATTAATTTATTTACTTTTTCACTTTATATCCTGACTGCAACCCCCTTCCCTCTTCTTCTCCCAGTCCTACCCTCAGAACTTTCCATCCCCATTACCTCTCCTGTACACCCAAGGGGAAGCCTTCCATGGGTACCAGCCCACCTTGGCACATCGAGTTGCAGCAGGTCTACATGCATCCTATTTCTCTCAGGCCACACAAGGTAACCCAGTTGGGGAAAGTGGTCCAAATGCAGACAACAGAGTCAGAGACAGTCCCTGCTCCAATCATTAGAGGACACACATGAAGACCAAGCTGCACATCGGCTACCAATGCTTGGGAACCACGGTTCAGCCTCAACAAGCATTTTATTTGGTGGCTCAGTCTCTGTGAGCCCCCATGGGGCCAGGTTGGTTGACTCTGTTGGTCTTCTTGTGGTATTCTTGACTCCTCTGGCTCCCTCAGTCCTTCCTTCCTCTTCTGCAAGACTCCTCTAGGTCACCCTAGTATTTGGCTGAGGGTCTCTGGGTCTCTTTCTATCAGCTACTGTATGAAGCCGCTCAGAAGACGGTTATGCCTGGCTTATCTGTGCAAGCATGAAAGAGTAGCATTAATAGTGTCAGGGGCTAGCTCTCTCCCATGCGCTGGGTCTCAAGTTGGTCCAGTCATTGGTTGGCTATTTCCTCAATCTCTTTTCAATCTTTATCCTTGCACATCTTGTAGGCAGGACGAGTTTTGGGTTGGAGGTTTTGTAGGTAGGTTGATGTCTCCCTGCATTCACTGGAAGTCTCGTCCAGCTACAGGTGGCGGCCACTTCAGTCTTTATATCCCAGTTGCTTGGAGTCTCAGCTAGTTGCCTCCATAGACTCCTGGAAGGCTCCCCAGCCCCAGGTCTCTATCTGGTCCCAGAGATGCCCCTTGCTGATTTCTGTTCTCTGTCCCAGCCCCCTCTGTCCCTCCTCCAAGAACAACTCTACCTGCACCTAGTCTCTACGCCATTTCCAGTCCCCATCCCCTCTCTCACCCAGTGGATGGAAATAAAGCTGAATAGATTTTAATGCAAGGTAATTTTTCTTAATAAGTGGATTTTAATAATTAGCTCAAGTAAGATCCTATGTCTTTCTCTATTTCACCAAGTGCTTAATTTTTTATTAGCATATTGTGTCATAATTACTCACGGGGTCTGTCTGGAGTCAGCAGCTGCATCATTATCAACTCACAGGGGCTTTCTCTGCTCAGCACTCTGTGATGCTGCCGAGACCATCGTTCTCTCTGGTACACAGAGATGGAGGGTACTGACGGTGAGGCAATGAGAGCGAAAGTCAGAGTAACCCTTGTAGCTCGTCATGCAGGGAGGTGGGAGGGCTATTAGTGGGACTCGTCAGCTTAGCTGTGGAAAGTCCTGGGAGACAACATTAATAATGTATTACAGAGATTCAAATGCACAGGGGAGAAGGCAATATGGGGAAATTGAGCCTCAAGATTCTTGGGAGTTTACTTGAAGCATCTAGATGCTGGGATAAGTTAGAGTGGCTTGCTATGACACAAGCAATGAGTTCACCAAGAGTTCTTGAGGATTACTCATCTTTATCACAACTTCAGCCATTTCTGTAGCCAGCATAACTCTGCGCAGTGAGTAACAGGCACGCGGTTGCTCTTCCAAGATCTCAAAAGTATAGGTTAAAAGTTCACGTAGAAGATGTATTCAGGGATTCAGCTTGAAACCTTTATATAATCATTGAGGCATCAAAAGATTTTAGACAAAAACTTTCAGAATGTCTTACACCATCTCTTTGCTTCAACATTTAACATTTTAAGATTTAGTATTTTAAGTGGTCTTTGGTTTGAATTCTATTCATTAGAGGTTGTAGAACTAATTAAAAAAATTGAATTACTAAGATTTTTACTTGAAACAAAATTTAATGTTTGCTAATTAAGTTTCAAATAGTTAATAGAATAAAATATTGAATAAGATATTTCCTATTTCCCTGGGATTGTAAACTAAGACCAAAGCTAAGAAAAAAAAAAAAAGCAAGCTAAGTCTCAAAGCAAAGAAAAGAAGCATCAGGTACCCTGTGTTGTAAAGTGACCTTCCCACAAATGGTTAGAGTCAGCCCATTGTATCTATTCATATCTTATCTTATCTTATCTATCTATCTATCTATCTATCTATCTATCTATCTATCTATCTATCATTTATCTATCATCTATCAATCTATGTATCTATCATCTATCATATATATTATCTATTGTCATCTATCAATCTATGTATCTATGTATCTATGTGTATCTATATGTCTATGTATCTATTTATCATTCATATATATATATATATATATATATATATATATATATATATATATATATATATGAGATGGTTCACCATGTAACACTGGCTAGCCTGAACTCATGGAGATCCACTTGCCTCTGCTTCCAGAGAGCTGGGATTAAGCCAACCACACATGGCTCCTATTCCTTAGAATTTAAATACCTGTGAACAGCCCCTGTCAGCCCACGATTGCACTTGTTTTGAATCCTTAGCAAGCGTACTTAGAAAGATAGACATCGGTATGGAAGACACTAAGGAATATTCTTGGATAAAAGTCTGTGGAAGGATGGGAAGGGGACTAAACTCACCAGCAGAGAGTCGTGTTGTACCCTCAGCAAAGGTTTCCATTACCCTTACTGGAGGTCAATGGCTCTTCCCCTATATATCAAATTCTGTCTCTTTCCAGAAGCTTTCAGTATTTAGTTTCTTTGTCTTTAGAAGTTTTTTAGTTTAATTACTCTGAGTGCTGACAAGACTTTCCTTGGGCTTATGTCATTTGAGGTTTACTGCGTGAGAGTGAACCTGCATTTTAAACGCCTTTTGTGACACGGTTAGTGACTCTTTCTTTAGCTATGCTTTCTTACCCTCCATCTCCTCAACTGTTAGAACCCTCTCAAGGGTCACCCCAACCCAAGGCTCTGTTCATCTTGGAAGACAGTGGTCAGTGACTGCTCACTTAGGTGTTACTCATGGTCCTTATCTCCTCTTGTGGAATGTGCACCAGCGGGGATTTAATTTCCAGAGTAACTATGCTTTTTCTAAAATCAGCCTTGGTGTGTCTGGTGTGCCCAAGTCCTGCTATTTTCTTCCTGGTGCTGCCTAAGGTGCCAGCAGGAATTTTCCTAAGTCCAGTGTCCTGGTGGCTCTGGATGGGAAGAGAAAGTCTTGTGCAGGTAGGATGGAGAGATGCCCAATGCTTGCTGTGCCAACATCTCTGCTCTCGATATCTCTTGATGGGGTAGTGGATTCTTGGGTCACTATGCAGCTCATTCATTCCTGTGGCCCCCCCATCTGCTCTCCTTCCTCTTTACGCCCATGAGTTTCCTCATGTGGCTGCCTTTTGTACTGTTTCCAGGATTTATAGTTGTATTCAGAAGGAGTGGGAGAGGGGGAGAACTGAAAGAAAGGAGTCTACCATTATGTCTAGACTACCAGTCCCTCAGGTAGTCAAAAGTCTATAACATGCATCATAAAGTATCATTAACTTATAAACATTTTCCTTAAGGAATTTCAAGCATAAGGACTGTGATGTTTAAATGGTAAGTGTATTTCTCCATGTGCTTATGTGTTTGTTGTACACATGTGTGCACGTGTGTGTACAGGCCATAAGTTGATATTGGATACTTTCTTCTGTAAGTCTGGTTTCTAAGTCAGGGTCTGCCACTGAAGCTGAGCTCACGATTGGCTAGTCTGGCAGACCAGCAAGTTTCCAGAATCCATCTTCCTCTACATCTTCGAGGCTGAAATTACAGACATCCGTTGGGGCAGCAGGCTTTCGTGCAGCCGCTGGGAATCTGAACTTATCCCCTGGTCCCAGCAAAGCAATTTCTTCACCTAGCACCTTCTCAGCCCTCCTGTAAATGTATCTATTGTTCCAAAATTACAATAATAGATGTACTATCTTTACTTGATATATCGTACCTATGTTATTTAGCAATTTATTTCCAGTATGTATTCTAGCCATATAGACTACTTGCTCAACAAATTGAGTATATATATTTAAAAGATTGATTTATTTTTATTTTTAACTATGTACATGAATTTCAGTTTATGTGTATGCATACCATGAATATGCCTGGTGGTCTTTGGAGCCAGAAGAGGTTATTGAATCCTCTGGAACTGCAGTTTTAAGTGGTTCTGATGGGAACCAAATGTGGGTCCTCTGCTAAAGCAGCAAGGACTCTTAGCTGTTGAGTCAGCAACAAAGACCTATATTTTATATTTCTGTATGATTAAAATAGTAACCCTGAGCTTCCTCCAGTTTTAGGCAGCTGAGGAGGAAGGCAAACCTGTAGGAGGACCGGCAGTCTCAATTAACCTGGACCCCCGAGATCTCTCAGACACTGGATCACCAACCAGGCAGCATACACCAGCTGAGATGAGGCCCCCAACACACATACAGCAGAGGACTGCTGGGTCTGGGTTAAGTCAGAGAAGATGCACCTAGTCCTCAAGAGACAGGAGGCCCCAGGAAGTTTAGAGGTCTGGTGGGGTGGGGACATCCTTGTGGAGATGTAGGGGGAGTGCGGAATGTGGAACAGTTGGAGGGTGGACTGGGAGGGGAATAAAAGCTGGAGTGTAAAAATAAATAAATAAATAAATAAGTAAATATAATAATAATAACACTGCCTAAATTACAAATTACTGGTGAAATTAAGGGTCCATGCTTCCTTTGGCTGACACCAGATTCATCATATCCATGAATTATGGGATATTATTTAAATTATTTTATTAACTTTCTGTTCCCATTTTATCAGAGGTTTGGGTATTTCAGAATGACTTACAGTTGAAAGTATTTTTAGCAAGTACTACTTAGTTATCCTGTGAGATTTATAAAATAATAATAATAATTTGTAAAAAGCCTCAGTAGTCAATAATCAGCTTCTCACCAATGATAATACATTTGTCTGAGATTAATGTCATTACTTTTTAATGCACTAAAATAAAACTAATCTCTATGATAGAACCCACAGCTGGCATGATGAGCTGCAACAAGAAAAAGTAATTACTATATTTTGATAGCCAGAAAATGCAAATTATATTTTGTCTCCAGTGTACAGAAGAAAGAGGGATTTTGTTTATAAATGACTAAATTTGATGTCTACAGAGTTGGATTTTTTTTCTTTCATTTCTGGTGAGAGTTTTTGTGACTTACACTGACATAAACATAATATAGTCATAATTCTAAAATTTCATTATATTTATAAATGTTTATATAAATATTTAGAGAAGTGTTAGATTTATGTAATTTAGGAATAGGAAAACTTGCTATTGTTATTGTAGGTTATAGAAATAGTTTGTTACCTGTTAGACCAAACACAAGGAGGAGTAGCGTGAGAAGAGTGGCAGACAGAAAACCCAGGTCTGGTTATTTCACACAATGGACTTCTATCCGTGTATTTCATTGTAAACATGCAAGAGTGACATAGTGTATCTCAGGAGACAGAAGACAAAGTCTGAATGATATCTACACTAAAGAAACGATAAGTGTGTGAGGTGATAGACATTTTTAGCTTGATTTAACCATTGCATTTTATACATGCATGAAAATATCACATTACCGTGCTAGGTTCAATCTTTATATGGTAGGTAAAACTAATAAAAGTAAAATCAAGTCTTAATTTATTCCATTTCACTTTCTTGGTGAATAATGTATGAGTCATCATTGCCTTGAACATAATCATTCTTTTGTTATGTTTTGTTTATTTATTTATTTTACTTATTCATTTTACATCCCATTCACTGCCCCTCTCCTGATCACCCTTCCACAATTCTTCCCCCTTCCCCCCTTTTCATCTGAGTAGTTGGGGGACCCTGGGTATCCCTCCACCCTGGCACTTCAAATCTCTGTGAGGCAAGGTGAACATGATCATTTTTAAGCATTGGTAACCAATAAACATAATCCCCATATATATGTATATTACATATACATATATATAATTATTTACATTGCTTGATTCATATTTTTTTAATCACTTAAAAGTATCACTTTTGGCAATATTAGCATAAATTCAATGTTATAAATGAGCTTTCCCTAATAAGTAATTTTAACTTCTTGGAAAATTAGATTATAGATTAATATAAAAATTTTAGTAGATGATATGGGGAAAGTATAATTAAAACATTTTTATAATTTTAATTGACATTACAAATGTAAATGCTTTCTGTTCTCCACATCTAATTAGATTTTTAAAAAATCAGTTGTACTACATTAATATTGTTATTATCATAATTATTAGATTTTCCTTTATTTTGAAGTCAGTTGAAAGAAGTATAGTTCCTTAATAGAAAATCTGGTATACTATGAAAGATTTTAAACATTTACTGACCGCGTGACCTTGGGGAAACAAGTTTAGTCTTATGATAGATTCAATTTCCTCACTTGTTGTTGATTTACAAGATGGCTTGGGGATGATGCCAGACAGATAAGCTCATAATCGCTGCTCAATAAATAATAAATCCCTAGACCATTGTCATCATGATCTACTTGGTGATCTATTGATGACCACAGTCATGTGTTCCAACTTGACACAATTACTGAAGAGTATGTGACCTTGTCCAGGGCTGGGTGACTCAGACTGTATGATGGAAATGAGTCATCCATAGACTTATTTAATATTTGGATAAGCCGATCATATCACAAGCCCAATTTACTACAAGAGGTTAACTCATAACTGCGTGATGTATTGTATTGGGTGAGTGAGGCGTGGTGAGGAGGCAGTTCTGCTCCTTCACAACCTAGCATATATCATTAATACAGTAAGAGTCGGACAAACTGGAAAATGAATATGGCTTTAAAATGATGTGTTTAGATTGGGAAAAGTAGAACAAGATCTATTGAACTTAATGTAAGTAGAGCTGATCTTCCTAGGGAATGTCTTCATAGACTAGTGTAGTTAATAATAAATAGAAAAAGAATTATAAATATATAAAAAAGAAATAGAATCTGAATTATATGTCTTCTATTCTAATCTATATCCTGCCATTTCTGAGTGTGGGAAATTGTGTATTTGCGTAAGACTGCAAACATTGGAGTATAGTTACATAAATTCAAACATCAGCACCAGTGCTTTATCTTGTACACATATCTCAACCTTCCTGTGTTTCATCAGAAAAAAAAAGCAATAAACAGTATCTGTTGCTCAGCTTTTGGGGGGCACTAAACTAATCAGTAATGCATGAGGCATTCAATAAAATGACAACCGTAAGCTATCTGTGTAGTGGTAAGGAGTTAGGCTACAAATACGAATTTGAGTGATTATCTGATTATTACTGTTAATCAATGTAGTCCATCTTTCTTCAACTTTCTGCTGCACTTGTGTAAAAGAAAGGGCTACATGGTGAATCATCAGAGCACACATGGAGGCTTCCAAAAGCTATTTCTAAATGAATGGAAAGAGAAAAGTCAGAATTATCATAGGAACAAGCTATTTAGCCTTGAAACCCCTATTGAGCGGAAACATTCTTATGTTTCTTTGTTTTTTAATAAACACTTCAGATATTTTTTAATAAGCTACTAGCTTCTGAACTTTCTCGTTATGCTCCTGAAGTGTGGTTTAAATTCAGAGTGAATTTTATTAGAAAGCCTTTGGCTTGTTTTGAAATTCAAGACTTATTTCATTTTATATCTAGTAAACACAAAAGAGTGAATAGGCTGATTGGACTTTAGAAATAGACCCTTTGGGTCAGTGAGATGGGCTGGAGGGGGATCTAAGTGCCCCTGCATCACACGGGTAACCAACCTCACACAAAATTAAACAACCAAGCAATCAAACCCCAGACCCTTTTAGCACTTCTGAGGAAAGGCAGGAAGATTAAGAATTCATGTTCTACTGGAGGGCAACATGTAGAAGAATGCAGATCGATCCATGCTTATCCCCTGTACAAAGCTTAAGTCCAAGTGGATCAAGGACCTCCACATCAAACCAGACACACTCAATCTAATAGAAGAAAAACTAGGGAAGCATCTGGAACACATGGGCACTGGAAAAAATTTCCTGAACAAAACACCAATGGCTTATGCTCTAAGATCAAGAATCGACAAATGGGATCTCATAAAACTGCAAAGCTTCTGTAAGGCAAAGGACACGGTGGTTAGGACAAAACGGCAACCAACAGATTGGGAAAAGATCTTTACCAATCCTACAACAGATAGAGGCCTTATATCCAAAATATACAAAGAACTCAAGAAGTTAGACCGCAGGGAGACAAATAACCCTATTAAAAAATGGGGTTCAGAGCTAAACAAAGAATTCACAGCTGAGGAATGCCGAATGGCTGAGAAACACCTAAAGAAATGTTCAACATCTTTAGTCATAAGGGAAATGCAAATCAAAACAACCCTGAGATTTCACCTCACACCAGTGAAAATGGCTAAGATCAAAAACTCAGGTGACAGCAGATGCTGGCGAGGATGTGGAGAAAGAGGAACACTCCTCCATTGTTGGTGGGATTGCAGACTGGTAAAACCATTCTGGAAATCAGTCTGGAGGTTCCTCAGAAAATTGGACATTGAACTGCCTGAGGATCCAGCTATACCTTTCTTGGGCATATACCCAAAAGATGCCTCAACATATAAAAGAGACACGTGCTCCACTATGTTCATCGCAGCCTTATTTATAATAGCCAGAAACTGGAAAGAACCCAGATGCCCTTCAACAGAGGAATGGATACAGAAAATGTGGTACATCTACACAATGGAATATTACTCAGCTATCAAAAACAACGAGTTTATGAAATTCGTAGGCAAATGGTTGGAACTGGAAAATATCATCCTGAGTGAGCTAACCCAATCACAGAAAGACATACATGGTATGCACTCATTGATAAGTGGCTTTTAGCCCAAATGCTTGAATTACCCTAGATCCCTAGAACAAACGAAACTCAAGACGGATGATCAAAATGTGAATGCTTCACTCCTTCTTTAAATGAGGAAAAAGAATACCCTTGGCAGGGAAGGGAGAGGCAAAGATTAAAACAGAGACTGAAGGAACACCCATTCAGAGCCTGCCCCACATGTGGCCCATACATATACAGCCACCCAATTAGACAAGATGGATGAAGCAAAGAAGTGCAGAGCGACAGGAGCCGGATGTAGATCGCTCCTGAGAGACACAGCCAGAATACAGCAAATATAGAGGCGAATGCCAGCAGCAAACCACTGAACTGAGAATAGGTCCCCTATTGAAGGAATCAGAGAAAGAACTGGAAGAGCTTGAAGGGGCTCGAGACCCAAAAATTACAACAATGTCAAGCAACCAGAGCTTCCAGGGACTAAGCCACTACCTAAATACTATACATGGACTGACCCTGGACTCTGACCCCATAGGTAGCAATGAATATCCTAGTAAGAGCACCAGTGGAAGGGAAGCCCTGGGTCCTGCTAAGTCTGAACCCCCAGTGAACTAGACTGTTGGGGGGAGGGCGGCAATGGGGGGAGGGTTGGGAGGGGAACACCCTTAAGGAAGGGGAGGGGGGAGGGGGATGTATGCCCGGAAACCGGGAAAGGGAATAACACTTGAAATGTATATAAGAAATACTCAAGTTAATAATAAAAAAAAAAAAAGGAAAAAAAAAAAGAATTCATGTTCTAGGACAACCTGGGTTTCATGAAGACCAGTCTCAAATAAACTAACGAATGAACAATTTAATAAAGTAAAACAAATCATTTTATTTTATATTTATATTATTTATATTTCTAGCCAGTAAGAAATTCACACATTTATTTCATGTATAGTTGAATTTAAGTCAAAAGTAGTCAAATGGACTCAAACCTCATTCACATGACAAAACATTTTAGTTCAGGTTATTTATTGATGAGCAAAAGCTAATACTGATGTTTCAGACATGCCTAAAGGTATATTATTCATGGCAAATTTTGATTAGTTATAGCACATGTTTCAATAATTTTACTTTAATAATTCATTAAACATTTAAACTTGAAAAAGTACATGTGCCCTCATAAACACTTTGAAGGATTTATTTATAAAATTATCAGTGTCAGTTGGTAGACACACAGATACAAGTATGTTTATGAATGCACTGTTCATTGGTAATGGAAAAAGTACTGGAAACCATCCAAGTAACCATGTCATAGGAATGGTTTTATGCAGACATTATTTTGCAGCAAGGTCTCACTTTTTACTCCTGATTGGCCTAGAATTTGGTGTGTACCTGATGGTTCTTGAATTTCCAAAGATCCACCTGCCTCTGCCTCTTAGTGGTAGGTGTCAAGGTGTATATTATCACACCTTTACTCTTATACAAGCCCTGAAACATTATGTTGATACATGCTATTTTGTAAAGATTTTTGAAAGAATTGTATGTATTGACTGGCATGGTCCATAAGTTGGGCTTCTTTAATCTATTTTCTCTTTCATATATTATTTATGAAAGAATATAGTTAATCCACTAGCATGCTACAATATAGTTATATGTGTCTTATGTATCTATATATGCTTGAATTAATAAAACAGTTTTATGTATTGCCTATTCTCCCAAATAGAAACAGTGACAGGATGAAGCCTTATATAATTTAAGGTAGGAGGTTCTGTGAATGAATGCTATTGGCTAGCCACCTATAGAGCCCAGTCTGTATAAACTATACATATTCAATTAAGGTCCCAAGAAAATACAGATCAAACAAATTTGGATAACTTAAAAAGGAGTCTTATTTACATAGAGTTAGGTCTAAGATTTGGGGCCAGATGTTGATGGGGACTTTAAGGAATCAGTCAAGAACCAGATGGCTGCCAACGGCATGGCCGTTGCCACTCTAGGCCAAATAGCTGAGGGAATGTGCAGGTTATCAGAACCTAAGAGAAAGAAAGCTTGTTGTAAACTGAGGCACTGTGATTAGTAACCTTCACTCAAGGGGCATAATCCACTCAGAGTGAACGCTCAGAAAGTGAGCCAGGGCAGTAAAACCTGGCAACCCATTGTTATCTCTATCATCATTTTATGCCTGGGGCAGGGGTGAGGAAGGGGCTTGGCTAAACCCAGCAAGAGCCAGAGTAAGAGAAGGCGCGGGATGAGGCAGAGAACAGGGACAGGAGAATGGACTTTGCAAAGTAGTGAGCAGGCACAAAATAGCTTACTTCTTTTTTTTCTTCTTCTTTTTATTGGATTATTTTACTTACATTTCAAATGTTATTCCCTTTCCTGATTTCCCCTCTGGAGTGCTCCTATCCCTTCCTCCCTCCCCTTGCCTCTATGAGAGTGTTCCCCCACCACTCCCCCACTCCCTCCCATCTCCCCGCCCTGGCTTTCCCCCACACAGGGGCATTGAGCCTTCATAGAAACAAGGGCCTCTCTTCTCATTGTTGCCCCACAAGGCCATCCTCTGCTACATATGTTGCTGGAGCCATGGATCCCTCCATGTGGTTTAGTCTCTGGGAGCTCTGGTGGGTTCTGGTTGGTTGATATTATTGTTCTTCCTATGAGGTTGAAAATACTTTCAGCTCCTTCAGTCCTTCCTCTAACTCTTTCATTAAGTGCCCCGTTCTCAGTTCAATGGTTGGCTGTAAGGACCTGCCTTTGTATTTGTCAGTCTCTGTATTTGTCAGGGTGTGTATGACATCTGTCTAGGATCTTCTGACTTTCATAGTCCCTGTTGAACAGTCTGGTGTAAATCTGATAAGTCCGTCTTCATATGTTACTTGACCTTTCCCCCTTACTGCTTTTAATATTTTTTGTTTTGTGCATTTGTTGTTTTGACTATTATATGATGGGAGGAATTTCTTTTATAGTCCTATCTATTTGGAGTTCTGTAGGCTTTTTATATGTTCATGGATATCTCTTTCTTTAGGTTAGGGAAGTTTTCTTCTATAATTTTATTGAAGATATTTACTGGCCCTTTAAGTTGGGAATCTTGCTCTGTTCTATACCTATTATCCTTAGGTTTGATCTCCTCATTGTGTCCTGGATTTCCTGGATGCTTTGGGTTGGAGCTTTCTGCATTTTGCATTTTCTTTGACTATTGTGTCAATGTTTTCTAAGATATCTTCTGCCCCTGAGATTCTCTCTTCTATCTCTTGTATTCTGTTGGCGATACTTACGTCTATGATTCCTAATCTCTTTCCTAGGTTTTCTATCTCCAGGGTTGTCTCCTTTTATGATTTCTTTATTGTTTCTATTTCCATTTTTAGATCTTGGATGGTTTTGTTCACTTCCTTTACCTGTTTGGTTGTGTTCTCCTGTATTTTTTAAAGGGAGTTATTCATGTCCTTCTTAAAGTCCTCTATCATCATCATGAGAAATGACTTTAACTCTGAATCTTGCTTTTCAGGTATGATGGGGTATCCAGGACTTGCTGTGGTGGCAGAACTGGGTTCTGATGATGCCATGTAGCCTTGGTTTCTGTTGCTTAGGTTCTTGAGCTTGCCTCTTGCTATCTGGTTATCTCTAGTGCCTACCCTAGCTGTCTCTGACTAGAGCCTGTCCTTCTTGTGATCCTGGTTGTGTCAGAACTCCTCAGAGTCCGGGTGTCTTTGTGATCTTGTGACCCTGTGTTCCTGTGATACTGGGCCTGTTAGAGCACCTGGGTGATGGGCTTCTTCTGGGTGTTGTGGGATTGGGTGGGCGACCGGCGCCCAAGGTCTTCTCAGGCACACGTTCAGACTGGAAGGGAGTGTGTCTTTTTAAATGAAATCTGCATAATCTGAAAGAGAGTAAAGACTTAAAATATGAAAAATACTGGTATCCATTCTCCTTATGGACTTCTATAACTGAATCTTTAATGAACCTTGGCCTAAAGATAGAACTTTAAAAAAGGATCTGAAAAAGGCATGTACCTGGCTCTACTCTCCGTATAAGTACTTATCCCAGTATAAGTGCTTCCTACGCCTCATCCCAGTGATCGCACAGAATAGGTCAAGTCGGTATGGCTAGGGAATCTCCAGAACTGCATTACAAGGTTAGGCTAGGTCTGGATGCTGTTAATGGTATGGGTCAGAGTGCACAGCAGTAAAGGTCACAGCTTAAGGACAATACTTTTCTCAGCCTCAGCATGACAGTCACTTAGATCACCACGCTCACTCTCCTGCACGAAGCTGCAGTATGATTTGTATTTTTATCAAATAATCGATGAGTAAGCAGACACTCTAAGAATTAGCTAATCAATTGGACTTCAAGAAACTTGCTCAATGTCAGCCATAGACTCTAGGTTCTGCTTGAGATTTGCTAGGGCCATCTGAGCACAGTTGTACTGGAGCTTTCTCATTCTCCCTAGAAATGTGTTTCTTTCGCCTCCCATTCCTTCAGCTTCCATTTATTGCGTTATGGATTTAGTAAATATTTGTCTAGTAGTAGGTGTCTGAATCACTGGTTTGCTGATTCAGACAAATGTCTTCACAGATTTTTCAACTTCCTAATTGTGAAAGGGAGTCCACAGTCCTAAATCCTTCCCTCTTGTGGTTGTTCCATCTCAACCTTCCTCTTCATTTACTATGACTTCGAATTATCATTTTGGCTCATTTACTTTGCTATAAAACTATGATATAAAATAAATCCTTCAAAATAACTTATTTTGAGAAATAAAGGATATATAATATTATAAGGAATATAAAAAAGAAACAAGGGAACTGTCTAGTAGTCTTTTTATTAAAAAAAGGTGTTGGCTGGTTTTGTTTCTTTTTAATTTAATTTTTTTTTACTTATTCATTCAGTGCCCCCCTCCTGGTCACCACATCCCACAATCCTTCCTCCATCCCCCTCTGCTTCTCCTTTGTATCCCTTGGGTATCCCCTAACCCTAGCATTCATGTCTCTGTGAGGCTAGGCACTTCCTCTTTCATTGAGGCCAGATGAGGTAGCTCAGCTAGAAGAACATGTTCCACATACAGGCAACAGCTTTTAGGATAGGTCCTGCTCCAGATGTTGGGGATCCACATGAAGATCATCAGCACTTCTGCTACCCATGTGTAGGGAGGCCTAGGTCCGGCCTGTGTATGTTCTTTGGTGGTTCAGACTCTTGAGAGCCCCAACAGTCCAGGTTAGTTGACTCTGTTGGTCTTCCTGTGGCATCCCTAACCCCTGCAGGGCCCACAATTCTTCCTCTTATTTTTCCATATTGGCTGGTTTTATTGAAACAAATTAGCCAGTCCCACTAAAAAGTGTGTATATAAAGTTACATGGTCAAGCTTACGTTTAATTAGCTAAAAGTATATCATATGCTCTCAGATAAAAACATCTTTTGGTTTTCAAATGAAAATTGGTTTATCATCAAAACCTTTCTTGTCAAAGACAAGTTAAAATTATTGTTCATTTCTTGTATTACTATAACCATAATACATTTGAACTTATACCTCCCCTCCCCCATTTAGAGCTACTGTCCATCTATTGTTTGGAAAACTCAAGATTGAGCTACTCAAGTAATCCCAGTTTTGTAACTGAGCCAGAATTATCATTACAGAAATTACAATTGATCCAGAGCGTACAGTCAAGAGGATGAGACTGGCACAGAGATGCGGATGCTACACTGGCTGACTTTGTGTCTGCTATCTTCATTATAGACTGTTAGGAGCTACCTGCTAATGCTTTTATTCCCTTTATCATCAACGTGGTGGTCTCCTGTAGTGTAGTATTCAGTTGACTTTGTGCGTGCTGCCTGTGTAGCTACTTCTGAACTTGGGGTACACAGATGCTTGCACACATGTAGTAGTGAGAAGATGGTACCAGCAAATATTCAAATTGATTTTACTGTTTGTTCTCCTGTCTGACTGGTTCTAGACAAGTGTCTCAGTAATCCTTGATCATCTTGAACTCTCCTTTGCCCCTTCCTTTCCCTTCTCCTCCCTCCCTCCCTCCCTCCCTCCCTCCCTCCCTCCCTCCCTCCCTCCCTCCCTCCCTCCTCCTCCTGCTCTTCCTGCTTCTCCATCTTCTTCTGAAAAGAAGGGATTGGGTTAATTAAGCATTCTGCAAGGCTGCTGAGAACCCCCAGTCAGCTTGTGAGGGACGCTGCTAAAACAGGCAGCCGTGTCCCCTGTGCACTTCAGTCAGGATGATTTCGTTCTGTGTTATTACATTTTGTTAACAATTCCAAGTAACTCCTGTAATTCTTGGTGCCTTTGCACACCTTTATCAGCACTGGGGGTTTCTGTGTTGTCCTTTTGGCTTCCCAGTAAGTTCCAACTTCTTCAAGGCATACAGACTCTGGAATAGTCAGTGGCTCCTTTGACTTCTGCCGTGAGAATGAAATGTAAAGTATTCATCATGTGTCTCTACCTGCTTTCTACATGGGAAGCACTTAAGCCTGTTCTTAATTTTCCTTTTGTCAGCTTCAAAGCAGGAAATCATACTGTTGGCCCTACCTTCTGGCACTCTGTAGATTTTGTTTGGAAGGTGTAAATCTAGTAAAGTGTAAGCTAAGGGCTTTTGCCAAACTGATGGCTGCACTTGTCTGGGTGGCTTCTGTTTCCACAGATGTCAGTGAAGTTGGTCACTCTTGATATGAAGCCATGGTTCTAGAGTCAGACTCATGCTTGGGTTTCATTTTATTTTTTTCAGTACTTCCTACTCTGAACTTCAAAGCACAGGAAATAAAACGCGTGCCATTATAAAGGGTGACATTTCTTTTATAATAGCATGTTTTGAATAAAATTGTTATTCTAAGTAGAGCTCCTGGGAAAGTTGTTGCCAACAATAATTTTGACATCTCATGTGCTCCATTGTAATAAGAAGTAAGAATAAATAAACAGAGCTTGGTGGTCAGGATTCTGTTCAGATGAAAACAAGTATAATTTCCTGTGTAATATGATGAAAAGCAAACAAAAGCCCTGTGCAAACACTTGTGATGAATGTTTAAAGACTGCTCTCCCAGACTGTGGCGTGTTTGACAGGATAGTTTAGGGTGAGCTAGAAACGAAGCAAGAAAACAAATAATTACTGTGGAGATAAGAGACTTGATTCTTTCAGACTCATGAACTGTAAGAAACATTCAAATGGTTCAAAACAATGCTGCTGGGGCTGGAGGGATGGCTCAGTGGTTAGGATCATAAGCCGATGTTCCTCAGTTCCCAGCACTCAAATGATGGTTAACAACTCTTTGAATCACAAGTCCTAGAGAATCTGACACACCCTTCTGGCTTCCGTGGGCATCAGGCACACATATGATACACAGGCATATGTGCAGGCAATATACCCATACACGTAAGTAGACAAATAAAAATTTAGAAAGTACATTAGGGAGATGGTTCAGTGGCTAGAGATGCTTATAGTTGAGTTGACTACACTGATTTGAATTCAGGGACTCAGATAGTAGGAAGAGAGAACCAATGACCTCAAATTTTCCATTGACCAACTCAAGTATGTGCCTGTACCTTGCTCCTGGCTCTAAATAATAGCAAGATATATAGAGCAAATATATTCACTCTGAAGAATTAATGTGAAGGGTTGGGTGAGATTATTAGACAGGGTTTTATTACACAAAGCAGTCCGTACTGAGTGATCTTGGATCCAGAAATAGAAGCTCAAGATGGCTACTGTGGTATTAATGCTGCTGCCTTCCCTCGCTCGACCGAAACCTTAAATCATGCATAGTGCACTTTGCACTGGGTGTCCATTTTCTCCAGAATCTTTCTCAGATGAGAAAGATTACTGTTATGTTTTTTTATTAGTAAGTCAGAAGAATTTGCATCCTGGTCTCCGTACCTGGGTGACTTTGTTTTTGGCAGAAGAAAGATGAGCATGTGTATGTATATGTATATATATATGTGTGTAAGTATGTGTGTGTATATATATATGTATGTATGTGTATATGTATATATATATATATATAACTATGAAGTTAGCTTTAAGGAACAATTTTTCATATATTCAAATTTTTAGTGTCATGAGCACTGAGACTGTCTATGTCATAGAATCAAGTTATTTTGTTTGGAGAAAACAGTAAAAACACAGATCTTTCAAGTTGCAATGGTTCTTGTGAGCTGCGTATTCATTCAATCTTTGAAATAACCATTGTAACTTCAGTTCTGCTCCCCACACTTATAATAAATTAGACATTTTATTTTAGAGAATTTGAAATGTGCTGGAAAGTGAGCATGCACAGAGAGACGTTCCTAAATCTTACTAGAGAAACAGTGGGGTCATGCTTGTCTTATTTTTTATCCTACCTCCTGTCTCTCCACCATGGTGCTCTAGGAATATGCCAGAATAGGATCATCAGTCATCCTGGCAAGAAATTTTGATGGGTCTAGAAATATATTTCATAGGTTTTGAATTATGAGCATTTCAAATAAACTTTAAAAGCTCTGTAATAGGCCTTGATTTTTAGAGAGTAAGTTGAGCCAAAGATCGGCTCTTCTGGATTTTAGCAAATAAGTACTTCTTATGTGAAATGAGAATTAACTAAATCCGTCAATTATCTCACAATTTAAAACATGTATTTAGAAATTATTTGGTACAGAAGTAGCCACTAAGTTCAGATCTTATTTTCAAGGAGCTCCTTATGTAATTGGGATATGTATTAATTTATTAGAAATAATTAAGAAGAAATTAAATAACCTTGAACCCACAAAAACCATTTTCATTTCTTTAAAATGGAAGAAATACTAATTTGTCTGCCTAGTGAGTGTTGGATAGTAATTGCAGTGTTTTGTGGAGGCAAAGTCATATTAGAAGTCACAATAAAAATTCACTTTGCATATTTTGAGCAATTTTACTGAAGAAAATGACTTCTGTATTAGTGTTATAGATAGGCTCATCTAGACATGAACACACATTGACATAAAAGGACCTGATGGTTGGCAAGGCTGAGGAGTCTAAATCCTACATCTACTCCTACTTATCTACTGGACAAATGCCTGGTTAAACAGATGGGCTCTGGATGGGGCTCTCGAAACATACAGCTTCCACCTCTATTGATGAATGATAGATGAAAATAGACTCCAGCCCATTATTGAGTTCCTTGGCATGAATGATGCTTTCAGTGAAGTGCTGTTGCTTACTTTTGTTCTTACTTATTGTTGGAAATGAATTTCCCCTTATGAATGAATATAGGAAAATGGGAAGATGGCAGATGGACCGTCAGGACCCTGGAAAAGCCACAGACAGGAAAGTCATTCTCAGTTCAATGGGGCGGGTGGGGAAGCAGGTGTGTGAAGTGGCATGTGGTTTTACAAATGCAGTAAGGTTTGAGGAACTGGCTGGAGTAACCAAGAGATATGGGTTGACCATGTGGAATTCACCTTCCAGGGAAGAGGAAACAAACAAGGATTCTCATCACTGTTCAGGCTCCTGCAGCAAGCTGACCTTCGCAGGGCTGGACCTGGGGCAAGATGTTAAGCTGTAGTTTGTGTTTGCCTAATACCACATCTTTACAGTGTGACACCAACGAGGTCTAGATGTGAGCGGAAGTACGACATCAGAATAGAGTTCAGTTTCTCATTCATTAGTGGCATATCTAGTCTGCCTGTGTTTTTGAGAAAGCACTGAGGGGAGGGAGAGCCACAATTAGATAGCTCTATACTTGTAAGGCCACATGAGCCAGTTTGATGGTCTGATATAGGCATAATGCAAGGGTCTTCCAAGGCATTGGCTCTCCATGCGTTTTCATGATGCTCTCTTTAGTGTTGGAGTAATTAGTAAGCCGTCACACATTTAGTCTAATTGAACTACGAATATGGGCACATGTCCTTCACATGAGCCATTATTTATTGATTGAATTATTAATACTAATGACTAATAACTTTTGCTCCTCTTAGGTTATGGCAATGCATGATTTATGAAATGCACACAGAAATTCAAGCAATCCCGTTTCCTAAAAAGTTTTATTTAATCTTTTACCAACTCAGTTTTCTCCATAAAAAAAGGAGGAAGCTTTTGGCTACCACCTAGTTTCATAATACTACTGAAAAATGTTTTTATAACATTCATAAATAGTGCCAATAATATACAAGTGCATGGAATAAAGTTCGGTGTACCATAGTGACGTATTGACAGTGAGTCTAGGATTAAATGTAAGGGCCACCTCTGTAGCCTATGCAGTGTATATTGAATTCTAACTTAAGGTTATGTTTGAAAACACATAAGTATTACATTGTTTATTACTGTAGTCAATTGTCCGCAATGCAACCTCCAAAAGAAGTTTACTTCTTAAATGCAACTCAAGTGAACTTTAATTTTTTATTTGACAATTACTTATATGTATACAATGCATTCTGATTCCTCTCTGTGAACCTCTCATATTTCCTTCCCATCTTTAACATCCTTCCCTCACCCCTCTCAGATTCCTTACTGGATTCATGACTTCTGGTTTGATGTGTGACCCATTTAGTTTAATCAAGGCCATCTGTGTAATCACTGGATAGAACTCCCACCATATAGTCCTGAGATAACTAGTGGGCTCACAACAGAAGACAATGACTCTCTGTCTATCCGACTGTGTCCATAATGAATGTTTCATTAATGAAGGATATAGCGTCCTGCACCTCTATTTCAGACATGCCTTGCTGTTAGATTCATTCTTGTGCAGACCTAAAGAACACACCTACGGTGGTGAGGTCAGAGTTGTAATGTCTGTGTCTTGTCCAGAAGATATTTTTCAACCTTTTTCCTTTGTTTTTTTTTTTTTTTTTTTTTTGGCCCCTACACCCTTTCTGCCCCCTTTCTCACAATATTCCCTGGGCCTTAGTGAGGGTAATATAAATATCTTGTTTAAGATTAATTCGATGGAATTTTCTTATATCTATCTGCCTTCCAGTAATTTCTGAATAAAGCTGAGAATTCACAAATCTCTGTTTAACATTTCTATCTCCCTCCCAAATAGAGTCTATATATAGAGATACATCTGCTGCTCTAGTAAAAGTTTGACTTATTCTTATTACAGCAAAATGTCCTGAGATTGTTTTGTTTGATGGTGGTTAATTTAATTTAATTTATCATTATATTTTCTTGTTACATTGTCCTTTGAAATCACAGAAATTGCTTAAGTAGCATTGGTGTATCTACACTTCATAAAATGGAAAATTCAGATCAATTTAGATATAGATGGAGAATGAAAGAATTTCAATATGTACTTAATATTGTTATACGGAAATGTATAAAAATAGCCATTTGAAGAGAAAAGGGAGATAAAATAGGGAAACATTAATTTTCATACTATGGTATAATAGTGATAAGTTCTGTTCTTGTATGAAAACACTGATTTTCTGTAAATATATTTGAATAAGATGCATGGTCACTATTAGTTTCTGTTTCGACTATTTTGATACCTTGTGTCTCCAGTACATTTTAAAATATAATTTCTTTTCTTTTCCTTGACAGCAAATGCCAGTCTTCTTGGAGGAGGTGGTGGTAAGTGTGGAATATGGCTTAACTTCAAGTACATTTCCATGACATTAACCAGCTCTGGTTAATCTACAGTCAGACTAGCAAGCTCTGTGATGCTAGTTTTGCTATTGGTATCATCTACAAAACTAATATTCTAATATTTATAACAGAAATGCTGTTGATTTGAAGAATTATTCTTTTAACTGGCTTAAAAATACGTTCGCAACTGTTTTTCTTTTTCTTGCTTTTGATGTAAGGAGTGCATGCAAGCCGTGATCTGTTGATGTGAACACATACAAAGCACGTGACAGTTACTGCTAATATGAATGCTCAGGTGGCAGTATTTTGTAGGCTCTGTCTTCTTTCCTTTTTAACCATAATTACTTGGTTTTGCTTTTCGTGGCTTTGTACCTAGAGACCTTAATATTCTATCTACTTCTTTGGAAAACTACAAGAGAAATTGCTTTTGATGCTACACTTTCTGTGTGTTAGGTCAGAGAAGAAAGAGAGAGTTATCAAAGTGAGACAGGAGGTAGAGATTCCCATACAACAGTTTTGTGAAAATGGTAGAGTCCGTCAACCATGGTTTTATCTTTAGGAATCAGAATGCTTTCGTAGCTGCAGCGTGTATAATGTACCAGGGAGAGAGTGTTAGCATAGGCTGGCAGGGTCCTTCCCTCCTCCCTCCCTCCCCATGGCCCTTTCCTCCTCCCTCCCTCCCAATCTTCTTTCTCCAGTTTTGTTCCTGTTCTCCACTTTCCTGTAGATGGCAGGTAGTTAGTAGGACGGTGTATCACACTAAGGCCTTTACAAAATGTCACGGCTTTAATAAAAGGTTCTAGTAAAAATTTTGTTCAGAAATTAAAATCATAATTATCGTTCAATTTTACTGGAACCTTGGAATTTGGAATGATGAAAAAGGGTTAAAGTAGAAAGTGCGCTTACTGTGTGACAAGTCACTGTGTGTCCTACAGTCAGACGCCATGAGAGCATGGGGTGAAGTTGGTTCTTGTGCACATAAGACGAAAGTGCTACTGCCTTCGGGAAGTGTGGGAAGGACTGAACAAGAATGTCTGCCAAGGGGTATAAGAGGAGGGATTAATACGTGTCTATTTTGTCTTCTACAAGTTATTGTTAAAAATATTATTAAGAATGAGAAACATTGAAGGTTTCTGTGACAAGCCTCCTAACCCTCTCTCCCAAAACAAACAAACAAACAAACAAACAAACAAACAAACAAGCAAACAAAAAACCAGTTAGATAAGAAACCAAAGAAGAAAATCCTTAAAAACTGTGATGAGGATGTTGAAATTTGGCTCTTCAGATAAGGGGGTGGGTGGGAGTGGGGATGGGTGCGGGGTGGGAAATGACTCAGCCATCATTAAGTGGCTGGCCATTGGGAATTTGACCATATACACCAATGAGTGAGTGTCATAGACATGCATTTTGTGAAATTACCAAATAATTAATAAAACATTGGGGAAAAATCTACAGATTTTTTAATCATATATTTTATTGTTTTTTCAGAGCCTCTGAAAGGAAACTTTTCCTTAGGGCCTAGAGTCTTGGTAACTCTTCCCTAGGTACAGAATATGAGGAAATCATTCTTTTTTTTTCTTTTTTCTTTTTTTCGGAGCTGGGGACCGTACCCAGGGCCTTGCGCTTGCTAGGCAAGTGCTTTACCACTGTGCTAAATCCCCAACCGAGGAAATCATTCTTAAGATAAATCGTGCATAGGAATAATTTTCTTGCAAGACAGGTTAGTATTTTAGGAGACCTGGCTAATATGGTTAAAGTGTAAAATTAAAATGGAGTTTACTTGAACACATTTATCTACTTATGGCAACCAATTAGTTAGATGATTCATTTATTGCTTTTACTTTATTTCTTAAGAGTGAGTCAACCTATTTTATTAGTTGAAATCACTTTAGCTACATATGATGGATGAGAGCCCCCCAAACAATTACACTCTGAAGATTAGAAATACACTTGCGTCTCATGTGACCGTGTGCAGCAGGTAGACTGCAATGGTTGTCTGATAATCCACGATGTCATCGAGGTCACGTTCTCTCTTCTGTGTTCCTTCCTCTGAGCTTGCAGTGTCAAGAACTCTGGGTTTGTGGAGACTGCAGGTGCTCTAGCCATCATAAGTAGAGTGTAGAGAAGGATCAACAAGAAAAGCAAAAACTGAAATGTGGCTTCAAGGATGAATGAATTTTCTTTTTTCTTTAAGTAACAGATTTCTATGAAATCTCACATTAACTGAATTTGGTAAAATATTCATTCCATGCATTCTCAGTAGCGTAGTAGGTATTAGGAAGCAATACGCTCACCACAAACAAATTATTCAGCTTGCTACAGAGGAAGAGGCATAAAGGTTCAGTCAGCAATGAGTTGCAAGCGTACATAATGAACGCTTTTCTGTCCTCCAGTGGCTTTGCCTAAATGTATGTGTGTGTAACTGGTCTGTGAAAAAGCAATTGGCTATCGTGACTGGCTTTATATTTTGATGGCTCTTCTGTCCTACTCAAGAAGGTACATTTAAGCAATAGTGTGGCATTTAGTTGTATACCCATAGGAGAAACAGGCCAATTCAGTTTTCTGTCTCCCTAATAATACATTTTATTATCCTTTTCTACATGATTGCCAAATTCATCATGGTTTGCAATCTCTGAATTGTAAATCTAGCAACTCAGTAATATCATAAAGATAAATTACAAGGATTTAAGATAGCTGTATTCTTCCCACCCCAAACAGGCTATCAAAAATAATTATTAAAAGGTATTTATATACCTCTAGAATTGCCAAATTTATTCTCAAATACAAACTTGATTTTTGGAAGGTTTAATTTAAAATTGAACTTAAAAAACATTCTTAGCTTTCTCTGTACTGAATTTTAACCTTCTGATTCTATGACCAATCTTTGGAGTTCTCCCCTTGATATTTGCAGATAACAGCCTTTAATCATTCAAAAAAGAATAGCTATTGTATGGATTTCAGATTACCAATGTCAATTCAGTACAAACATCTACATCGGCTGCCTGTTTCAGGTTCTCTCACTCGTTGTTCCTGATATAGTAAAGTATGTCCATACATTGGAAAAATAAATCTGTAAGGCAGAAGTATATTACCATTGTATGGTACCCTCGCATTATGCCCAGCTTTATGTCTTGTGTTTGAAGGTCAATCAATCTTAGAAACCATTACCATACATGCTCTCTCATCTGTAACACGGATGTCTTGTATGCACAGGGTTCTATTTTGAAACATATAATTAAACATTCTTCATGGTCAGCTTTAAGTTTTATGGAAAAGCACAATTTGAAGGAAGTTACGACTAGTTTAAAAGAACTAATTTCTCAGTTCAATTCAGACGATTATATAATAGACAAGAACAAACTTTATAACTTGTGGCTTTAGATAATGTCTTTTCTCATTTATGCATAATTAACATGAAGTTGAGCCTGATGATTGGACCAGTCTAGTGCATTGTTCATGGGCGTTTCTTCCATGGTAGCCTTTGAAGCAGGGAAGAGGCCATTTAGAGTGATAGTTCCCCAAAGTGCAAATGGATGGTGTTTATTTGCATCATGATTGCCATTTTAGTTATTACTGCATCTGTGATTAAAAACTTTATAAAACACGTATTTGTATTCATACTCTAGTTCTATACATTACTCTTGAAGAGTCTATGCCAGATTGAGTTTAAAAAGTCTGAGAGTAGGCAAGTATTTCCAGATAAAAACGAAACACTCATCCCAGGATGGAATGCATGAAAACCACGTGTCTAATATGCAAACATGGCACATTCTTTGGACCTTCCCTACCTGCAAATATTTTTGGATTTTTCTGTCTTGTAGGATTGCCCAAACAGGAGCAAGATTCTGTGGTCCTAGGTTAGGAGCAGCTTTTTGTGGTTGCTTCAACCTGTAGAAAATTTCTAATTCTGATTTCTACTAATGACAGTTTATGAGTCAAGACAGTTTATGTGAAGTAGATGCCTAGTGCATGCTTGAGAGGAGTGAAATTGTAGATCATTTTTCTCACACAGAAGTATACACTGGCTGTGAATTTACACCCACCAAAATTTTATTTCCATACAGAGACTCATATGCAAATGCTCATCATCTATTTCCAAAATTAATATTGCTGGACAACTATCGTGTGTATAGTATTGATTATTAGTTAGCCAATCAATGCAGATTTTTTTCCTGCGACAGAGTTTCCGGAGCAATTATAATTTCCCAAGGAAATTTATTCCCTGTGGATCTTTGAATTAAAATGATACCTCGTAGTAACCTAATGGTCACTTGACACTTTCTAAACAGCAGGATAGTTTACTTGAGAAGTGTTCTCCCACACAGAATCTGGGTTGCTACTCAGAATTACTAACCCAAAGAGCGACAGCCTTTCTGTGTGTCTTAATATGCTTGAGTCAACTGTCGTGGATGGATTCTTTACTGAAGTATGTATTACTACTACTATAACTGCTGCTGCTGCTGCTGCTGCTGCTGCTGCTGCTGCTGCTGCTCCTCCTCCTCCTCCTCCTCCTCCTCCTCCTCCTCCTCCTCCTCTTACTACTACTACTACTGTTGCTGCTGCTGCTACTTCTAGTGCTCTCTCTCTCTCTCTCTCTCTCTCTCTCTCTCTCTCTCTCTCTTTCTCTCTCTCTCTCTCTCTGTCTGTATACATGGCCTACTGTCTACCATGTTATCTGGGGATGGAGCCCATGTTGACAGGCTTGTACAGTGAGTACCTTTATCTGTTGAGCTCTTCTGTCAGCCCATGGATTGCTTGTTAACCATTCCCAAGAGAATGAGTGTCCTCTTACCTTTCTTCTAAAGAAGAATGCATTACACTGTTCATATTCCACTAAACTGTTCAAAATTCCTACCTTGTTTCTATATTTCATTGCATATCATACAATCTTACACAGATTCCTTAATTTATGCACACCAGTAACCCTCTACATGTACTAAGCCTTAGACATGCTGGAAGAAATCTAGGATAATGGCTAGGAGCCAGGACCCAAGGCCACTTAGCAGTGGGCAGGATATTGATGCTTGCCCATTGGGAGTGAGTGAAGCATGGTTAGTAGTGAGGTCACCAGCTGCTCTGTACTCAGCAGGTAGAATGTCCCAGCCATGGGCCTGAGGGAATAGTGACAGTCTCTCCAGCCTGGGAGAGCAGCAGGGCAAGAGAAACTGAGAGGCTGTGACATTTTGTTTAGGCAGGGAGCAAAGCCATAGGAAGGGCTAAGCTGTTAAACCATACAAAATTGCGTTTAAATTTAGAGTGCCTCATGTGGCATATATCCTAGGCACTGCACGGAGTGCAGTCTACTGGAGTAGATGGGAGGGTCCGGTTGTGATGGAGGGAGAGGAAGGGTACAGAGATCAGGAGCTAGGGCAGGTCTGAGAACATTCACTTGTACATCATTTCCAACCTATTTTTACTTTTCTTCTTTTCTCCCCTGCCTCACTTGTAATTATCACTATCTCTCGTGTGCTTACCTTGATATTGGGTAGTAAAGAGTCTAAGAACTAAGCACAATCAGACTTTCTCTATTTAAGCAATACACATTTTGAAAATTAAAGGTATTTGTCAAACGGGACACATGAAACAGGAATATGAGTCAATAATTTGAGTGGCCAGAGAGATCCTGCCAGAAGAGTTATGCTGTAAGAGGTCACACTCTTCTAAGAACAGAGGTGGATCGCTCTATAACATTTGGTCTTGCCTTCCTTGATCTCACCTTCTCAATGTTCTGCTGTCTGGAACTTCCTTAAGCAGTTCCTGTCAACAGTCCATGGATGGTGCTTCAGGTGGAGTGAATGTGTTAGGACAGAACGGAAGTCAAGAGTTCTGGTGCTGGTGGCGTTGTCAGGAAGCTGCCATCAGGGCCATCTGTGCATTCTGGTGGAGGTCACCAACAGACTGTTCATGCAAGCGCACCTCCCCTTCATAGCATCTATCATCTAGTCCCCACCTCCAAAGCAAGCTTCTCACTGTACTTGAGCTTGTTTCTTGTCAGTTGGAAGTCTGACCTGACCTGGCTGCCCTTCTCATACCTGCCATTTGTCCAAAGGGCTTGCAGATGTTCTTACTAGCGAAGGAAAACAGAGAGAGGAGTTCAGAATCACTCATGTGGCTACCTGTTCCAATGTAACGGCCATCCCATCTCTAACTCTGGTTCCTGTGATCCCACTGCGAACAGACTAAAAACGTGTGTAAGGTATTTACGGTGAACTTGCTTGCCTTCGAGGTGGAATTCCCCATCAATCAATCAGCCCTGCTGAGAGGGCTGCATTTGCAGGTGCCCCTTCTCTTTTTAGCCCTGGGTCAGTGTTCCGGACAGGGGTAAACTTCCTGGGAACAGTGTATTTCTTTTTCATCGTAGTGGTCCTGACGGTTTCTACAGTATGTGAATGGTGAAAAAACATCACTATTTCTCATCCTGGATTATCAACATATTTATATATTTTGGTTTTGTCTGTTTTCCTTTAGAAAGTTAACCTCTTTATCTGAGTGATGTTCTGAAGGAAAAAGAAAACAAACCTTAAAAAGGTATTTAAGGACTACCCTGAGGATGCTGTGTGTACTTTTATTGTAATTATTTTTTGTAGTATCTTGTAGTACATTTTGTATTACATTGTAGTATCTTTTGTATTTGAAAGAACTTGCAAAGGCAGACTCACATAACTTTTTGAAGTACATTTTCTTTGCATGAGAAATACAGAGAACAATGTGTATTTGTATAGGCCGAGGAATTAAATACACGGTGTTTAATTCCACAGAACCTAAAGAGAAAGGAGTGCTTCAGTCATGGTTTACCAAATGGCAAGCGTTTGTGGTTACAGCTTCCCTTTTTGATACTTTGACTTCATGAGTAAGTTTTTTTCTCTTAACCTATTTATCTAAGCAGCCTGTCATTGACATGCCATTATTAACATATGTAGGTTTTATTCTATCAGAGATTGCCAGTTGTAAATTTTATAAAAACCTTGTATACTTACGTTTTATCTGAATTCCCCTCTCAAATTCATCTTCATCTCTATTTTTGCATTTGAACTTTAAAATTCCTTTTATAATTGAAAATTTTTATTTTTTTTATATTTTAGGTAACTTTAAAAATACACCAATCTAATTCCTCCAGAAAGTGCTTAAATTAATAAATGATGTTTGAGATAGGAATTTAAATTACTAAAATACTAAATAATCAAAAACAATGAAAACCATCTTTTCAGTTGTCGGAATTCCTGAGCATAAACCATGGACTTTTATGTGTGCTCCTTCTGTGCTTAGGTCCTTACTTATTGGAAGTACAAGTTCATATTTCAGAGCTAACCATTTAAAGTTATAATGTACTCTAACAAGTACCAACACACACACACACAAGCACACACACTTAAACATACATACATTTACATACACTCACGCACTTACATACAGTGAAACACTATCATACACACACATACACACACATAAATACACAAATCACTCACACACTCATACTCCTATACACATGCTTACACACACACTCCCAAAGACTCACACACACACACACTCACACACACACACACACACACACACACACACACACACACACACACACACAGCCCAGGTTGCAGGGCAGTTGTTGCAGAGTACTTGAGTATCTGTGCTACAGTATAATCTCTTCAAAACCACAAAGGGAAAGTTTTTTGAATTCCTCTTTTAAATATCTCTCACTTATCCCCTAAATGTCTGAAAATGCATAGGGTGGGAAACGTAAATGCCAATAAAACACTTCTGCTTCGAGCTCATTGTGTTCTGGGACAACTAAACCCCAGCATCCTGCAGCTTACTGTATTTGATGTAGTTTCCCAGCAACGGAATGTGGAGAATGTTCTTGGGAGCAACTTATGAACTTTCTTGCCTTTGGCATTGTTAAGGATGTTATTCCATTCTTTGACGTGTCTTTCATTTACTCCCCAAACACTATTTAGCCAAGGACAGAGTTGTGGCAGTACTCATGGTGGGGGTGACCCCCATGGGGGTAATGCGTTTCCCAGATTTCATGGGACTTGCTTCCGTTGAGAACTGCCTTGAATATTCTATCTGGACAGCCTTTTGGCAAAAGGTCTTAGATTTTTTTTTTTTATGAGTTAGGACAAATTCATTATTTTGCATACTAGTTTTCACCTCTGGAAAGATGATTATAATGATACCAAACTACTCCACTGGGGTGGAATAACTAATTGCTCATTGTAAAGTGTTTTTTAAATACGAAGTGTTAGATAAATGCTTATTACGCAGTTGTCATCATTACCATTGTAGTGGAAGTGTGAAAGATGAAAGGTGCTGGATAATTGCACGACGTGCATTGCTGTATTCAAATAAAGGGGAGTAAGCAGACTTGTGGGGTGGAGGAGAGTCTCCTTTATAGAAAGATAATACACACAATTGGTCATTACCCACAAATAAGCCCAGGGACTTTACACAGAGACATAGATGCAGAGAGAAGACCATTCCAACAGCAGTTCATTTGACCTATGCAGTAGAGGTTTTGAAGAACCTTTCAAACATGTAAATGCATGGAGAATAAACTAATTGTGTGCTAGAGAAAGGGGTTTCCAGGCTCATGTCATGCTAGGCCAGAAGGAAACCTAAATGTAGCTTTAGGGTAGGACTGCATTGAGCCTGTCAGTTAAGGGACAGGGAGAACACTAAGAAAATAGCAGTATTTCATGTTTCAGAGCATACTTGATACCAGGGAGAAACAAGGCATCCAACAGAAAGGAGCAGGCTGTGAGGTCTAGAAAACTAAACAGGAACCCAGCAGAAGGTATTGAATACACTAGCAAGGGTGATGGTTAACCTTGAAGGAAACAGGGAAGAGATGGTATCATATAGGACACTGGATTACACCTACAAGTGACAGCAAAGGAGATGCAGACAGATTGGAGGCTGCTGGGGTCAGTATCCAGATAGCTCTAAGAGGGTGGTCTCACTAAATGTCCAGATCAGTTTCATACTCAGAAAAATCTCTTCTAGGAGATAATGGAAGCCTAAAGTACTCAAAGTACTTATATAGAATGACTGACTGACTGGTGATTGACAACTGAGATACCCTGACATTTTGGCACCACCTAGGAACCTAGGCTTAAAAGTTAAAAAAAACAAAAAGGCTTAGCCATCTGAGTCTGTTGATCATAGAACAGACATATTTTATCTCAAGCAAGTCACTAAGTAAGCAGTCTCCAAGTTCCCAGCCACACCAATTCCAGAGGAAAAATCAGTGGTTTCAGCATTTGTGTGACACATACTCAGATTTTGTCTAAGGGCTCTCAAAGAATTAAGAGTCTGTGACCAATATTCAAGAGGAAAGCAAGACATAGACTAGAACGGTGAGTATCAGAGGGAGTGGGTCTGAGCTTCTGTCTGGAAAGATGAGAATGTCCAGGAGATGGATAGTTACCCGACTGCACAGTAGTGGGGGGAAGTGCACATTATAGTGTTGCTCGTTGCTTGGTCAAAATTGTAAAGCTTATGACATATCTGCATATACATAGACTTAGATAAATAACAATAAAAAGGGCAGATGAAGCCTGTCATGGAGCAATCCCAGATTAATTAAGCTGATGAAGAATTCGCTACATTCAATCAAAATTATAATAAATTGAATCTACTAAAGGGAAACTGCTTAAAGACTTGAAGGGAATAGTTGCAGAAGTTATAATGTGTGAGTACTGTAAACCTCCCAATCAAAAGATAAGCTGGGCCTGCTGGCATAGGCCTGCGATCCCAAAGGCTTGGGAGGGAGGCAGGTCACAGGTTCAAGGGCAGCTTAGGAACTTTACTAAGGCCCTATCTCAAAACAAGAAGT
Organism: Rattus norvegicus; assembly: GCF_021556685.1. NCBI lineage: Eukaryota > Metazoa > Chordata > Mammalia > Rodentia > Muridae > Rattus > Rattus norvegicus. The sequence continues at coordinate 127,846,910 of NC_141536.1, forward strand.
AAAAAGATGGCTTCAGATATAGCTCAGTAGTAGAACTCTTACCTTACTTGTGAGAGGCCCAGACTAGCATAATATAGATGTATTTGTTTGTACAAACATTGAGACATCCAACAAACTTTTCATATAAAGTCACAATGGTAAAACAAATATATTACATCCAAAAGTTCCAATATTTGAACATAAAAGGATAAACGTATGTCTACCTATATGACAATTAGTGTGGCTAACTTAATGAGACAAGTAGTCTCTAAGGCAACATATATTAGTAGACTATAATGAGGGATAGTTCATAGTGCTGAAAGGGTCAATTCACCAGGAAAAGGTAACCATTAGCAACACACATGCACATCTAGTGAGAGAGCTCAAATCCATGGAGCCAAAACAATAGAACTTAAGGAAAAACAGAATAATAATTCTTACAAATTTCAATATGTTATTCTCAGGACAATTTAATAATAAACATGGAAGTGAATCCTTTTCTCAGTAATTGAATCATTGGATAAATAATTTAATGTAGACATAACATAACTAAGATATTAAAAAAGAACCTGTCACCATATGATTGACTAACACGCCTTCCTTTCACGTACAAAATGGTCCAGCAAGTGACTGCAAAGTAGGCTTTGTTCTTAGGTACACATAGAACATTTCCAAGGTGAGTCATGCGATTGACTAAGCAAGAAAATAGAGAAGGGATGACACAAGCTAGTATTGCTAAGGACAAAAGAGAGGAGAGCCAGGAAAAAATTTAAAAAGTCAAAATAAAGTATTTTGAGCAACTTGTGCCAACAATTAATAAAATTGAGTAAAAAAATAAATAAAAAATAAATCTCTCTTTTTCTCACTTCTGTTATCACATTTTATACATGACATTTTAGAATTGAAGTAAAAATATCACTATCATTTATAAAATATATTTATTCACTTATTTATAATTTGTATCTAAAACTATTAGAGCAGAGGCAAACTGTAATATCTTATGACAAATTACTATATTTGCTATTTTGTAGTGTTTGGATCTGACAAAGATGAATAAAATATGGTTACTACCTAGTATATTTGTGCAATACATTCAAGAATACATTCCCATGGAGGAATAGCCATGTGATAAATGTATATATGTGATGAGTTTTCTACTTCTCAGGCTTATGTACAAACTAAGTTAATCCCTGGCACATTATTAATAATGAACAATTATCACCTATTATTACTGTTCAGTTCTAATGTGAATTTAGAATTTTGTCATGTTCAGTTCTCCTGCAGGTCTTAATGATCCCTGACTATCTCAGTGTGTATATGAGTAGAGCAAGGTGCCTCCGTATGAGTAATCATCAGGATTAAAATCTCAGTTTTACTTCTACCTCATACTTACATTTTTTTTAAAGTCCCAGCTCTTTAGAAACATGAGAACAAATCAATATCTGACTCAAAAATCAAGGGCATTTTAGGATGCAGATTGATTTCCTTAGGAAATGGCATGATTTCCAGTATTTTCGCAGTGGCATTTGAAGTGTGTGGATTCATAGGCTCTGCTTGAACTCAAAGTTTACCTTCAGTTAAAGCGTGTGATCTTTTTAGGTTTAAGCTTAGCAGTGGCAGAAAACTATATAGAAAGGAAAAACTGTTTCGTTATTGAAGTATTTAGAGGACTCTGGAATTCTTTGCTAAGTGTAGATATAAATGCCTTTTGATCGATAAAGAAATGTGGAGACTTAAGTGCTTATCCTCACAAGCCATATGACTGAGAAGGAAACATACTAATTTTTTGTGTCTTTATCTCACCCCCTTAAGGAATCTGAGATAGAAGTGTTGCCAGTTTTTAAATTCTCCTCTCTGAATATTTTAGTGCCATCAAATGGGGATGACTTGGACCAGTTACAAGATTATGATGGGAGTGATGGAATGGTGTAATGATTTGGAGCAAGCCGTGTCCTGTCTCGAGAGAAGTTATAATTGGAGTGTGTTTATGATAGGCACATGATAATGAAAAGAAATCAAATAGACCAGCTCCTTCACCCTCCTCTGGCTCTCCAGTCTGCGTCACTGGTTTTTGTTTTCAAGTGGGAACAAAGAACATGTTTCTCATTGTACTATCTCATAGGTTCCCTTGAAAGTCCTGAATTAGAACCTAAAAGAAACCCTCTTCTGGTTATGTATTTAATTCACATAAATCTTAAGGGAACCCCTGAAGGCGGAGAGTTTGCTTTTGATACCTGAATATTACAAGAAACAGCAGATAAGTAATGTTTCAAGAGAACCCCAGGAAAGGTGGTGAACAAGTGGCTGGCAGTGCACAGCTATGCGTGACCAGCTCCAGAGAGGTCCAAAGATGTGGAGAGAGGAGGCTGCCTTTTGTCTGAAGACAGTTCAAGCTACATACACGATTGCTCACAATCCCTTAGGGTATTTTGGTGAAGCAGAACAGGAGAATTTCAGAGTTTATCGATTAGCAGACTACTTTGTCTTTGAGGCGCTGACACATTTGGTTATCCAGGAATTCTGTTGTGATGGTGACAGTGATGAGGATTGGCAGGACCGAGGAGGACTGTGGAAAAGCAAGTTGGATAAAATGCATGTGCATATACTCCTTTTAGAAAAGGACTGCCCCTTGTCTGACAAAAATATTTATGGCCTTTAATACTTTTGTACTCTAAATGTGGCTTTCATCATAGATGATCTGAAATATTTCTCTGGCTCAGTATATAAATTCATCATTAAACTCAAGAACACGCAGTGGCAAACATGTCTGTGAAGGCCCATCTTCTACACCATTAGCTAGACCGAACAGGGACTATGTTTTCTTTTCCATAAATAGGATATATGTACAGAAAGATTACATGTAACGAGACCTTTGGGAATAATTTCCAGAAAGCCAGTCTTTTGCTCTTCAGTTTTTGTGACTGCCATCTGAAGGGAGAGAGCTCGGGTTTGCTAGAGCAGGAGAGTTTCCACCGTCAGGAAATGAGAGGATTCAGTGTGGGGGAATTATTGGGGATGCACAGCAGAAGATGAGAGGAATCCGAGAGTGTATGCAGGAGGATCCGACCACATTACACTGCACCATCCCGGTTAGGGAAGGTAGAAGGTCAGGAGGGAGTTAAAGTCATCAAAGTAGACTGAATTGCTTGCTAATTTGTAAATGCACAGAAATGTATGGGTTAGGCTTTGCTGCTTAGAAGCAAGAACGTACCTGAGCTCAGAATCCATGCTTCTTGCTGTCACTCGGGTCTGTTCTTTACCTTTTTACAAGCACATGCACATTCTACTCCAGAGGAAAATCTTGTCTGAAATCAAGTTTGTCCTCTCCTGTCTTAGTTTATATAGTTGTGAGAGGCAAAGATCAAAGCTGGAAAAGGGCAGCTTTGAAGGGGAAACGCCTTTTCTAATTCATGCTTAAGATTTTTTTTTCTTTCTTTCCTGGTTTCCTAGCAAAACTATGCCTGCAACTAGAGGCCTAAGTTGTGCCATCTGCATACATAACATCACACACAAATGAAAGCAGATGATGGAATTTCACCTAAGGTCTGAATGTGCCCAGGAAGCCTTCACAAGCTTCAAATGCCTGCTTTTATCTTATACATCGAGAAGCCCATTCAAGCCTCCAGGGCTTTGCCAACTTGGCAAGAGAGAGGGTTGGCAAGCTTCCCATGCTGGGTTTCTTTTAGTTGAAGGTTTTGAAGTGGGTCTGAGGCTGGGGAGTGAGGCTGTGATGAAGGCTGTGTGGAGTCCTTGTGAGGTCTCCTATTTGTTGACTGCGAGCTTTTCATCACTGGGCATGAATGAGAAGCCTCACTCCTTTGCTAGGGTATTCCCCCTTCTCTGTTCATTTTAAGCTATCTGAGAGATTTCCCAGTTACTCATGAAGCTGTGAATTCTCTCAGCAAATGCCTGTTTTGACAGCGAACCTTAAAGACACATGGCAAAAGTTTAAACAGGTCCTAATTGATGGAGTTTAAACACTGTATATAGTAATTAAACAGTTACCTTAATAATAAAAAACCCTAAAGCACCTCTTATATATTTCATCTTTAATCTCTCTCAAAAATTTCCTTAACTTTAAATTCATGAATGAAGTGAAGGAACAATAATTGCTAAGTTTTCCAAGTACTTGATACTCTGATATTCTGTTGAAAAAAAAATGAAGTTTATGTCTTAATTGGAGGTGGGGCTTGTTTTAGTCAGGAGGAGGTGGGGTTTGCTTTAGCCGGAAGGAGGTGGGGCTTGCTTTAGCCGGAAGGAGGTGGGGCTTGCTTTAGCAGAAAGCTTCTTTTCATTTGCATGTGTGGTGCACATGTGAATGTTTACAGATATGTATGTTTGCATGTGTGTGGGGTATGCATGGACCTGTGGTTGAGTGTGTATGCATGTGTGCAGGTTCACATGTCTGTGTGTACACACGTATGTGTTCACTAAACATTGGTGTTGGGTGTTGGTTGGCCACCACTGTATTTCTGATGTGCAGGCTCTCTTGCCGAAACTATTGCTCTATTTGACTAGTCTTGCTAGCCAACTGACTTGTAGTATCCCTCTGTCTGTCTGCCTCAAGAGCTTGGACTTCAGGCAGGCTTTTATGTGAATCCTAGAAATCCTCACTTTGTTCTCGGAAAGTATTTTACCGACACGTGCCCAGCCTCCACATACCTCCTTTGACACGAAATTCCCAGGAAGAGTAAAATTGTAGATAAATCATTGTTGCCAAAATAAAAAGGCTAGACTACTTTAAAAACACATCAAAGACTAGAGCCGTTTTTGATTCAGTAATACTTAAATTGTTTCTCTGTAAGTATTATTAAAATAAAGCATCATAATGGAGTGTTTATATATCGTGGAGCTTAAGTTGTTTCTCTCTTCTTTAAGTCCCTTTATGATCGGTATATGTGTTCTACTTGCCAGGCAAATCACTTTGAAATTTCTTCTCTTCCTCTTATTTCCCAAATTTTAAATTATTAGCCTGTGTATGTGTTTCATGTGTGGTGTAATTATTTGTTTATGGGGATGAGTGCACATGTACATGCATGCGTGGGAGTCAGAGATCAACGCCATGTGTCTTTCGCCCATTACGTTTGACCTTTATTTGTTTCTTTTGGACATGGCTTTTTACTGGGCTTGGAGTTCACTGGCTCCCTCTGACAGGCTGGTTACTGAGCCTCGTGAGCCTGGCTGTCGGTACTGAGCAGGGTCTCTGTGCCTGGGCATATGGAGAGCTAAGTTCAGGGGTGCATTCGGGCACAGCAGGCATTTGCCAACTTAGCCTCTGCCTTCCCATTTTACAATTCTTCTTTGACAGTTTCATACATATGTAGGGTGTACCTTTGTTCTTTTGCCTCCGTTATCCTCTTTACCCCCGCCCCCACCATTCAAAAGAAACTCCATTTTTCCCCCCAAAGTCTCATGTCTTTCGTTTGTTTATCGTGTTGTTTTGGAAACCCACAGAGTTTACTTACGGCTATTCACATAAGTGTAAGTCTGGTGTTATCCACTGGAACATGGTATTTAACAGTGAGTATACCACTAAACAAAGGACTCACTCTCTCCCTATATCCATTAGTGGCCAATAGTTTCTCAGGAACAAGTAGACCTCAAAATTATCCACATCTATGGTGGAATATTGACAGGCCCCATTTTGTGCAGGTCTTCTGCAGGTAGCCACAGCTACTTAAGTTCATGAGTACAGTGGTTATATCCTGTCCAGAAGACAGCATTGTATGGCACCTCTCCCCTTCCTCTGTTCTTTGCCTACCTCTTCTGTACTGCTCCCTGAGCTCTGAAGGACTGATATGGATGCTCCCTTGAGGGCTGAGTGCTCAACTGTCATTTATGCTCAGCACTCAAGGTGGCCTGAGAGATCTTCATTAAGTAAGTCCCTTGAAGTGTACCTGACATGGGTAGGAAACCCCAGTGTGTCTGTGTTGGCAGGGCATGCCTAGACACAAAATCTGACCCGTGGTGCTATGTGGAAGCCATTTCAATATAAACAAAGAGAAACCACATGAAAGGATTCTAGCAGAATAATTGTTGACAGAATACAAGAACTGGAAATATTCACAGACAGTAGACCACAGCTTCTGCTGACCACAGGATGAATTGACAGATAGCCACCATGGTGAGGGAAAAAACAAATATGGAAAAAAACCACCGCCAAGGAGACAGTGAGCACACTGAAGCGTCACGTCAGCAGTCAGTAATTGTGTTATGCTCAGGTCATGTGCTCTGTATTCATCCAGCAAGCATTTATGAAGTGCTCACACACTGTGTGCCGGCCCATTGCTAGGTAATGAGAGAGAGGAAAACAATGGAGCCATAGTTGAGGACATGCTCCTGGTCTGTAGTAGAAAACCTAGCTATGAGGATACACTGGAAATGCTGCCTGAAGTGTGTGTGCCAAGAACCCAATAAAGTGCCTGGAACATAACAAGGAGACTACCAGTGTTAGCCACGATGAACAGCTGCACCTCCATTTCCAGATCACGGGGCCCTGTGAAGAGAGAGAGAACTTTTTCAGAAACTCGAGAGTTCCAGAAGCAGCCTGTGGTCAGGAGAAAGCTCCCATGGAGCAAGCTTTTCTACTAGTGAATAATTTATGCAAGATGAGGCTGACAACAAAGTTGCTTGAGGTAATGACAGACACATTTTAGAAAATGTGTGTATGGAAGGCGGCCAGCAAAGTGGCTCGACAGGTAAGGGTGCTTGTCACCAACTCCATTGGTCTGAGTTCCATCTCTGAGACTAATGGGGACAGAATAGACTCTGGACTCTGGCAAGCTGTCCTCTGAACACTATACATCCACACAATAAATAAATAAATATAATTTAAAAAATAAACTGTGTGGAAAAGACAACATTGGGATAAATACACAGTGGCTGAAATTAAAATCACCCGATCCACTATGTCTTGCCTTTCAGTGAGTGGTGTTAATGCTCTTTTGTAGTGAGTGTTCCATAACAGCCATGTGTGTGGTGGTGGTGGTGGGGGGGTGATACTCTGATTGAAGAAAGGGGACTCTAAGGAAAGAAATGGGTAGAGGAAGGATTGATCATATGGAGTCCACAACCAGAACAAAGCACAAATCTGTTCAGTGTAGAGGATGAGAGAAAGGTAAAGATGCATTAGCGGTTTAAACAGGGAATAGTCAGCTCTCCAGTGGAAAATCAGGAAAGGGAACACAAGGCTGGCTGCCTTAGAACTGACCATGAAGGATGAACAATTCACCAGGGGATTGGGGACAGGATGAAGAGATTGGGGCGCTGGCATGTGGATAGACCGTAGCGTGAGGAAACTGCAGAAAGAACAAGTGAGAACTCAAAAAGCATATTGGATTCTGGAAGGGATGGGCACAAGAAAACCACTTAAAGATATCAAGGATGCTCTCAAAATAACTGAACCTCCAGGAACTGTCAATCACTTCTAGGTCTGAGAATCTAGTAACAGCTGGTTATTTCTATAGCGACATGATCTGTCATCAGTCTCCAGTTTGGGTATTTTCATGGTGTCTGCATTCTCACAAGCTATCTAGAGTTTCCAATCTCATTCCCTTCCACTTTGGCCCTCATGGCTTCAGGAGGTCCCAGGAAAGCAGCCATGTGACTTGCTTCCCTGGGTGGATTTCCAGAAGCAAATGACTCTTGTGTCTGAGAAAGGGCCCCTCATCTTTACTTTCAAGCAGAAAAATGAGGAAGTTTCTAAAACCTCTAGACTGGTTACTTGGGTAAGAGTCTCCTGTGGCCAACCACTTGTGCCTGTTGATTAGTCATCTCTGCCAATTTCCAGTAAAGAAGAGCAAATTGTCTTCTGCATTGTTTTGTGACGTCACCCTTATTTTCATTTCCAAAGAAAATATTGAATAATTTTAATGCATTTCTCAGAGCTTCCCTCTCCTCTGCTTTTGTGATTTCGTGAATTAACTCTAGCTATCTTGCTTCACTGTCAGAGACCATGATTCTCCAAGGAGCTTTTCCTGTGATTCCAGATCGCATATCTGTGCTTCCTCTCTTAACTGCATAATTGTGTGTGAATTACATGCTGCGGTGCTGACGAATGCTTTAGGCTTATCTCTGTTGCTCGACAAAGTTTCACAGGGGCAGCAGCTGGGCAGTATGGTTTTTAAACCTGACCATTCCTTTCATGTGACCTTTTCTCTCTTAGATTCTGGGATAGCATAACCTCCTTTAATAAAAGGACAGAAACAATAACAACAGTCAGCCCAGAAAGCATCAGAAAAATATTTCAGAGCCATCTTTTAATAAGGTTTTACTGCACATAAAGATAGGACGATTCATCTGAAAGACCGTTTTCCAAACTCCAATAATATACACAACGAGAGAGAGCATGAAACCATTTCCAATCAAATGAAGAAAAACCAGAAAGCACCAATTTGCCATTTTTATTTCAACATTGTCTTTGAGTTTCTCACTAGTGAAGTAAAAATTTCCCAATTAGATAGATTGGTAAAAACATTGGGAGGAGAGAGTCCTATTTTCAAGTTTAGAAAACGATTTAATAAGTCAATTTAGTATGGAAGCTGAATTAAAATACATACAAAAGTAAACAAAACATTATTATAGAAATAGTAATCAATATTACCAGGTATGAAGAACTAAATTCTAGATATAGAAACAATATCAACTATGGAATATGTATGAACAAAGATGTTATAATAGAGATATATCTTCCTAAACAAAACTATAAAGTATTATATAAGACATGAAGAAATAATTAAAATTGAATAACATAGTAAACATTTTGTGCTTATATTACAAAGTAGCAAATGTCTTTGAAATTCACATGACTAGAAAGCCAATAGTATGCAAAAACATACTGAAGCTGTATTTTTTTTCACCAGATAGTGTTAAGTGTAAATTTAAAATTTACAACCAAATACCATGATATGGTCCTTGGGACATAAAATAGATATCAAGAACATATATGTCATATATTAAAACTATTGCAATACAGACTGATGGAAAGAATCCTTCAGTAAATCACCCTAATAGATGCCATTCATATTGGGAGAAATTAAGTTTAACTTTTATTTCACATTGTCCAAAATAAAATCACATTTAAAATAAAATATCAAAAGATAAAATGGGGGCTGAAGGTATGGCCCAATGGTTAAGAGTGTTTATTACTGTTACAGAGAACCTGAGTCCTCTTCTGGTCTTTACAGTACCTGACATGAGTACAGAATTCTGACGTGTGTGATACTTTTTAAGCACAAAGTGGGGATTGGAGAGATGGCTCATGTACAAAGCTTTCATTGTGCAAGCATGAATCTTGAATTCGGATTCTTAGATTCTAGGCTAATGGAAGGCATGCATGGGCTGTCTCTGGAGCAAGCTGACAAATGAAGGCTAGATCCTCTGGCAAACTCTGTGTGGATCTGAGAGACCCTGCCTTACTGAATGATATGGTCTATCTCGGAAGATACCTAACATTAATCTCCATCCTCCAAATGCATGAACATGTACTCACGCATGCACATACACATTAATGTGTATGAAAATATGATTATACCTGCAATATACACAAACACAAACACATATAAAAATAATAAAAATTAAACCCAGATATTTAAATGCCTAAAGAGTTTTTAATTTTTTGTTTTGTTCCATATGAATATATGTTTACTGATTTGATAATTAATAATTGCATATGTGTATGTAATTACATGATGGTTGATCTATGCAGACATGGTAGAATGAATAATTCAAGCTGTTTACATATCTACTACCTCACCAATTTTGGTGTATGTATAGTTTAGATATTTAAAATATATTTTTAGCAATGTTTATGATGAAAAGCACTGAGAATTATCCAGCTGTATTGAGCCTAAATGATCCAGTTTTCTCAACAAGCTGAACGTCTGCCTTCTTCCCTCTGCCAGGCCAGAGAAGAATGTTGACTTTGGACATATCAGTGTGACAGGGCATCTTCCCTGACTGTTTAAATGGGTGCTTGCTGACCTTAACATTCACAATGAACAGAGTTTGTCATTGTCTTCTGTCTTACTCATGGTGTTCAGTGGGCAGGGTGACTCGGATGATAGCATGATATTAGAGCTTCTTTCCCTGGGGTGGGATGTTATTTCAGTGTCCTGGGCTGCCCAGAAATGAGTGACCTGCAGGGCTTCTCTTCCCATGGGTGTGGAAATTTCCTTGTTCTGCATTTTTGGCCTTCAGTGTTTGGTTTTGACTATAGAGAGGAGCAGGAATTTCCCTCATTTTTAATGCCACCTTGGTAAAATGGACCCTCTTTTAGTAACTTTGAAAGAAAAAGTATATACTTTATTCACATCTGTTGTCACCATGGCACACAATAGTTCACTAAAAGAGATTTTACTCATATAATCAGAAGTTTATTATATAAGCTTATTTCTTGGCACTTTCAAGTATGTGTCTATACATTCTGATCACTACCCAAACATCTTAGTGCTGCTCCTGTGCCTACTAATCCTCCACAACCCCTTTTCCTAGATTTGTGTCTTATTTGTGACCTCCTTAGTTTACACTGAGCCCTCTGTATGACCAATAATTTGGAATTATTTGCTGGAGTCTGACAGGGTTATGAGTGGGTCAAAGACTGAGGGCAGTAACTCCCTGTAAGTCCACATCTCTCAGCAGTCTAACATTTATCCTGAGGAGTAAGGTCCTCTGAAGCCTATCCTAGTCCATGTCTGATGACTGCTAACCGCATCATTGGGAAGACCTAGTGTAGGCACCTACAGCTGGTGTAGGTGCCTGACATCCATTGTTGTACCTTGCCCAGGAGATGGCATATTCTTAGCCTTTCTCCCTATCTTCTGGCTCTTTTATTTTTTCTCTGCTTCTCTTCTGCAACATTCTCTGAGCCTTAGTGCAAATGGTATAAATGTCTTCTAACTGGAACTTTCTGATCTAATCAGTGTCTTCCTTCTCTGTTTCAGCTTCTGATAACTTTCTTTGAGCTTAACAAACCACTGTCTGATGGATTTGAGGCTTGAAGTTGGCCTCAATGTGGCCAAACCCTGGCTAGGTAAACTCTTGATTCATGCTCTTCCTACTGTTTCCTAAATAGCAATGTAACCTTTAATAAATCATGTATTATGCTGTGCATATTTAATATCTGAGGGCAATATAGTCTAATATAGAAAACAAACAGAGCACAATAAAATAATAACACCTCATTCTCAAAACAAACACAAAATAAATGAGGCAAAAGGCCAATTGGTGATTGGTGATTCCTGGGGTTGTATTGAGCTCTGCTGTGAGTTGGGAAGCTTGAGACAGCCTTTACAGAGAATGTTCTGAGGCATGCCCCATTTTTTCTTTTGACGGTTGCCCCACTGATCCTCTGGAGGGCTAGAGGCCTCTTGGTCTTTGACACATAGGAGATGTCTTGTTTGTGAGATCTGACTAATTATTTTATCCAGCAAGATGTACTTTTTTTCTTTTAAATCTTAAAACTCTGATCTGCTTCCCCTGACACCCACAATTAACTTTACCTTTCCTATGTGGCATTTTGATTGGTTGGTAATGATTGCTTTCTCTTTGTATGGATTTGAGACTTCCAGTTCATTCTGTGGATAAAGCCCATAAGAAATTACATCATCATGAATCTGCTTTCAGCATCAAGCATGAGAATGTGGACTCACAACTCTAGGACAAGGTCACCGAGAGCAGGTGTTTCTGGCAGTCTCTTTGATGATAGATCCATTGTTCCCTTCAAGAGCAATATTTTGGTAATGTCTCAGGAAATGTCTTTTTGAATGAACAAAAACAAAATACCTCTGCCACATTCATAGCAGATCTTTCACACAGCTCTGATCAAATGTTGCCTTGGCTCATCTATCTGCACTCTTCTTCATTAATTATGTTAAAAGATTTCCTTACTTTCTGCAGGGTGTTAGAAGATTCTCTCCCGATTTTCTATTTACACAGATGATCTTTTCTTTATTATTGCTACTTTTTAAAGAAGTTGGCATTTTCCTGCTAGAGTACAGGAAGGATGAATGTAGCTATGTCCTTTCTCCATGCTCTTCTCACTAGAAGAACACTCACAGACCTCAACCACAGATGGCTGCATTTCTCCAGCAACCACCAGTAGACTCTGAGGCCCTGGAAGACCATAGCAACCTGAACTTTAATTGAGGGATGAGTAAAGAGGGGCTCCTTCCCCAGTCCTTCCCTTGAGGGCAGATATACTGCACAGCTCTGTGGATGTCCTCATTATTTGCTCTCCACTCCAACCTACACAAAATTCAACCTTGCTCAACCATTATGCATTTTTCTTCTTCTTCCCAATGACATCACCCGCAGATGCAGAATTGGAAAGCTTCACTTTATCTCCCCATGCGCCATGACATTTGTCTCACATGGACAATGTGTAAACACAGTTTCTGCTCTCAGAGAAGGGTGCTTGACTGCCTCCAAACAATTTATTGTCTCTGCTTTCCTAGGGTAACCACACTCCTAAATCCCTCAGTGGGAGAGAGCTTGTAGGTTTAAACCAATCATGGCTATTGATTTCAGTGTTGTCCTCCATTGACATGAAAACAGTGGCTTCCAGCTCCACTTTTGGCAATAGTAGAAAGATTAATTAGCCCATTTACAGATATGATACACAGAGTCCCCTATTAGAAATTCATTGGATGCTTTTGGGTAGCATCAAACTCCAAAGCAAGATCTAATCTGGAGTCTTCAGAGCTTCATAGCGTTGCTGAGTGTCCTATGCCTTTGTCCTTAGCTCAATCTCTGCTTGACAAAAGCCCTGTGTTGTGGCAGGCACGATGACTTGGGTAATCATTCTTTATAAAGTGCAATATACCTCTACCGTAGTTACTTCTCCTCATTGCTAAGATCAAGTGCCTGACAAAGGTAATTCACTTTGGATCACAGTTTGGTGGGTACACCCCACCGCAGGGAGGAGGACATGGCAACAGGCACACGAGTCAGCTGTCCACATGGCGTCTGCACAGGCGACAGAGAGTGGCGCCCATCTCACTTTCTCCTGTTCACTCTGTGCTGGTCCCCAGCCCATGGCACGATGCACCTAATGATTACGGTGTGTCTTCCTACCTCAGTTGACCTAATCTAGAACCTCTCACACAGAGGTGTTCAGGGCCTTACAATCTAGGTGATTCTAAATTCTCTCAAGCTAACAGTCAATGGTGACCTTCACAATCACAAAACCTAAATTATCCTAGTTTTTTAAACTTAAGGGTATGCATTCCTGCAGTTTACAGTGAGATCACAAAGGACCTCATTATTTCAATCACAATACTGAATTCTGGGTCAGAGGTTATCAATCAGGATGTATAGTCACACTGGTTCTGGTTGAGATTGCTTGTTGGAAGTCCTATCATTAACTCATTTTTGAACTCTTTGTGAACAAATCTGCCTCTCAAGGATTCACTTTTTCTGAAAGTAGAAGTAAGGGGTATAAATCTGCTGTGTTCAAAGTGTCCATATTCTTCTTTTAAAACATATTGTGTGTGTGTGTGTGTGTGTGTGTGTGTGTGTGTGTGTGTGATGCTGTAGGCCAGATGTTGACATCAGCCATCTTTCTTCTATTACTCTCTACTTTGCTGTGTGAGACTTCCTTACAAATCACTATTACTACTGAACCTGGAGTCAACTGATTAGTTTGACTGGGTGGCCATTAAGCCTCTTGGACTTGCCTGTTCCGCTCACTCCAGCCTTGTGGATGTATACATGCCACCATATTCTTTTCCATTTCCTATGTCAGGTCCTTATGACTGAGGAGTGAGCACTTTACTCCTGCCCTAGAGAGTGCTCATAATCTTAACTATTATTATTAGCCTTATGAGTTGGCAGAGGCGATAGACATGTCCTAAGCTTTCTCTTGAACAGCAGCTGTCTGGACAAAGGAAGATTTTCTTTTCTAATTTACTAATAAATTGGGAACTTCACTCACATTTTGTCTATATGCCAACTGGGAACAAACGATAGCAAGCCAGGGTCGGGTGGTGGAGCAGCAAGGGCCAAAGACAAGAACAAGACAATGTTTGCTTATCTTGGTAGGCATGAACATCCATGGAGGAAATGTTCTTCCCTGGCCTGCATTGCCTCTGACTCAATGGTCCCCTGCTGTAACAATCTCTGTATAGGGGAGCCAGGCCATTCTGAGCATGTGCAGTCTGCCTACCTCACCACTTAAACTGATGCCCTGAAAGTCCCCGAGCTTCTTATAAGCTACCCAGCCTTTCTATTCACAGCATAGCTCCTTCCTGCTTTTCCCATGCCCTGTGCTCTACCTGAATTGCCTTGAAGTTTCTTGTTCACATTTTACTTGCTTAGCATTTCATTTTGATAGCCTTATTGAAAACAGTTTGAGGGGGCAGGAAGGGCTGCCATTTTCTTATTGTCACATTAAAAAACAAACAAACAAATAAACAAACAAGCAAATAGGTAAAGAACATGGTCTTGATAACTCAATTTAGAATTCTGAATTTGTGTTTTCAATGAAACTCCTCCATGGTTACAAATTGGTTCTTACAATAGTAACATTACCTTTGGAGTACGTTGAATATACTGGTGTTTAGATAGCTGTTTGTATTCTCATCTGTTTAAATGTGTACCACACACTGCTATACACACACACACACACACACACACACACACACACACACACACACACACACACACGGCATGATCATGGGGCCAAGGAGATGCCCAAATTGGTATGAAAATTCAGTTGTCATCTTGACCAATTCTAGAATCACCTCTGAGGTGAGCCTCTACATATGGTGATTATCTTTTTTTTTTTTTATTAACTTGAGTATTTCTTGTATACATTTCAAGTGTTATTCCCTTTCCCGGTTTCCGGGCAAACATCCCCCTCCCCCATCCCCTTCCTTATGGGTGTTCCCCTCCCAACCCTCCCCCCATTGCCGCCCTCCCCCCATAGTCTAGTTCACTGGGGGTTCAGTCTTAGCAGGACCCAGGGCTTCCCCTTCCACTGGTGCTCTTACTAGGATATTCATTGCTACCTATGAGGTCAGAGTCCAGGGTCAGTCCATGTATAGTCTTTAGGTAGTGGCTTAGTCCCTGGAAGCTCTGGTTGCTTGGCATTGTTGTACATATGGGGTCTCGAGCCCCTTCAAGCTCTTCCAGTTCTTTCTCTGATTCCTTCAACGGGGGTCCTATTCTCAGTTCAGTGGTTTGCTGCTGGCATTCGCCTCTGTATTTGCTGTATTCTGGCTGTGTCTCTCAGGAGCGATCTACATCCGGCTCCTGTCGGTCTGCACTTCTTTGCTTCATCCATCTTGTCTAATTGGGTGGCTCTATATGTATGGGCCACATGTGGGGCAGGCTCTGAATGGGTGTTCCTTCAGTCTCTGTTTTAATCTTTGCCTCTCCCTTCCCTGCCAAGGGTATTCTTTTTCCTCATTTAAAGAAGGAGTGAAGCATTCATCTTTTGATCATCCGTCTTGAGTTTCGTTTGTTCTAGGGATCTAGGGTAATTCAAGCATTTGGGCTAATAGCCACTTATCAATGAGTGCATACCATGTATGTCTTTCTGTGATTGGGTTAGCTCACTCAGGATGATATTTTCCAGTTCCAATCATTTGCCTACGAATTTCATAAACTCGTTGTTTTTGATAGCTGAGTAATATTCCATTGTGTAGATGTACCATATTTTCTGTATCCATTCCTCTGTTGAAGGGCATCTGGGTTCTTTCCAGTTTCTGGCTATTATAAATAAGGCTGCGATGAACATAGTGGAGCACGTGTCTCTTTTATATGTTGAGGCATCTTTTGGGTATATGCCCAAGAGAGGTATAGCTGGATCCTCAGGCAGTCCAATGTCCAATTTTCTGAGGATTCTCCAGACTGATTTCCAGAATGGTTGTACCAGTCTGCAATCCCACCAACAATGGAGGAGTGTTCCTCTTCCTCCGCATCCTTGCCAGCATCTGCTGTCACCTGAGTTTTTGATCTTAGCCATTCTCACTGGTGTGAGGTGAAATCTCAGGGTTGTTTTGATTTGCATTTGAGATGGTGATTATCTTAATAGCCTAAATAGAAGTGACAAGACCTTTCCACTGTAGGCTGAACCATTCCCAGGCTGGGATCCTGGACTGTGTAAGTGGAGAAAGGGAATTGAGCAGTATGATGTAAATGCATTTACCTCTTCCTTCCTGTTTGTGGATGTGGTGTGACCAGCTGCCACATTGACTTCTTCACTGTAATGAACTCTGGGACTGTGAGTCCGAATAAATCTTGCCTCTCCTACACTGCTTTTACCAGAGTATTTAGTCACAGCAAGAGTGAACAACACAGAGAAGTGCTTGCTCCATAAGCATGAAGATGTGGAATCAAATCTCTAGAACCCCTGTAAAAAGTTGGGTGGTGTTCTCCATGGCTGTAGTCCCAGCAGTGGAGAGTTAGAAACAGGAAAGATCCGATGGGCTTGCTGGTCAGTCAGCCTGGCCAAATGGCTCACCGATCTCCAGGTTCAGTGGGAAATCATGCCTTGAAAAGTTAGATGAAGAATGACAGAAGATGACACTTGTTATAAAACCTCTGGGCTTTATGTGCATATATATAATGTGCTTGTATATCTACACACACACACACACACACACACACACACACACACACACACACACACATCTTATCTTAGTTCCACACAATTTTAAAGGAAAATTTTTTAATTCGGAAATATAATATGTTTATACTCTTTTGCTGGTTGTAATTCGAATATATTCAGTTCCAAAAGGTAAAAGTTCTCAATGTTAATAATAATGACAATCAATATTGTTATTAAGCGCTTATTAGAAAGCAATGATGGAAACTTACTATTACTATTGCTTATTCCTCACTGTATCACAGGGTTATTTGCATCCTATAGATAGGGAAATGAGGTACCAAGAGGACCAGTGTGGTGCATAAAGTTATACACTGACTGAATGACAAAACTAAGATACGTAGCCATGCTTGTCTACTCTGAAATTTTCATCATCCTCTAATGGCATGTGTCTGCCTGGGACCAGCCATGTTTTACTGTGTGTTATGATAATGGTGTATCAATTTTTGATTACGAGTATTCAGAGAGATACTCAGCCCTATTCTGCATCTTTAATGGCCTTGCGATATGCTAATTAGTATGGTTGGATGCTAACATACTGAAAATAAATTCGAAAATCATTTGCATTTCCAAACAGAGTTAAGTGAAAATGTCAAACAAATCATGTAGTGACACTGACATGAAGTCCCTGTCATGTTCTCCTCTATTTCCTGCTGGGCTTCTACTTAGTGAGAACCTGAAGATGCTAGATCCATCTTGATAGCAGTGTCAATGCTCTGGGAATTAGATACCTAACAGAAAACACATGCTGGGAATGAAAATGGCATCCCCGAGAGTTCTGGCACCAAAGCAAAGGTTCACTTCATAAGAGAAAAATAATTCCTCAGTTCCAGGTAACTAGGGCACTCAGCTAAATCCACATATGCAGATTGCCTGGCTTTTCTTGTATCTCTCTATGAATTTTAACAGTTCAATGGGCAAGATGGCCACAGACTCTCATTCCCCAGTCTTGTAGGAAACTAAATAAATTCATTCTGGCACTTGAGGTATCTCTCTTTCTCATACTCATGAGTAGTCAGACCCAGAGCCCAGCTCATGGTCAGTCCCAAAGTCTACTTAATCTGTCCTGTTCTGAGCGAGCTCCCAGGGGGTAAGTGAGGTCATCAAGAAGAACATTTACCACAAAATTGATTTCTAAGGACAGAAAATTCAGTAGGGCTGATGTCAGGATGCTGATTAAAACAATGACAAACCCTCTGCCACCATGGCGGCAGACAATGTGTGGCATACCTTAGGATATGGACAACCCTGAGAAAGTAAAGGAGACAGGAAAGCCACCAGATGGCTGCAACACTGGTATTTTTCATATCCGTTCTCACCCAGTTGTGACTCTGGTATAACTTAAATTGCATAGAAAAGTGTGTTTTATATATACCCTGGCTAAATCCGGATTCCTTCTACATCTTTCTCGCTCAGTTCCACAGTTAACCTTACATGGGTGAGAATGACCTGCTCTATCACGTGGCATCTTGACTATAAGAAAAGCTGGTGTTGACTGTTGGAATAATTCACACTATACCCATCCATAATCGATACTGTTTCTTCCTAATAGAAAGTGTAAATGAAAGAGGAGAGGGACAGTGGCAATGAGGAGAAGAGAAAGGAGGGAAGAAGAAAGGATGGGCGAGGGAGTGAGGGAGAGAAGAGGAGAGTGAGGAAAGTGTTAGTTCTAAAAAAGGTCCATCTTGCCTAAGTGTTCCAAAGTGAGCCAACAACTCTTGGGTTGTAGTTTGGGTTTTATGGTTTGTCTGTTTACTGAAGTTCAGTCTTTTCATCAGTCCCGAAAAATATGCCCACTACAACTTCTGATTACAAAGCCCTGTTAAATGTAACTGGTTTCTGGCAGACAATCTGAAAATCACCAGCGAAATATGTATCAATGGCCTTTTTGGAAAATATGCTAACATGCTGTAATGCCCTGGGTACGGTAAGAGTTTACACTGGGTATTGTAGAGTAATGAGCTTCAGCTTTATCTTAGATATTTTATATTGTGAGTGCAAAGACAGAGGGCAGCCAGGAAAATAATTCCTTAATGGTCCAGGAGACGTATCATTCCAGAATGTCTAACAGTTTTCACATGTAGCCCAGCTGAGCCTCTGTGAGATTTGAGTGTTCTGAATTTAAGGAGTTCATTTAAACCCATTTTTGTTTTCTATGACCTTTAAAGGGATACATTATTCCAATCATCATGGCCTAGAAAGGGGGAGGCTGATCAAATGAGACTTCTGTATTGCCTAGGCTGGCATTAAATTCATAATTCTCCTCTCTTAGTGTGTGCACTGCTGGGATTAGAGATGTATTGTCCCTGCTAGATTTCACATAATACATGGTAAAAACCTAAAAGCTGACCTTTAATAAGGTCACCGCCCTTGCAGAATGAAACCTGTAGCTTGTAACATGGCGTGAAGAATGTATGTTGTAGCCCTACCTGTAATGTTAGCTTCTGGGCTGACCCAGTTTGTCCAGTGTGCTCCACCAGCAGAAATGCTGATGCTTCCTCCCCTGTTCTTTCTTGCCATTGCTGTTGTCAGGCTGCCTCTTTTAAAGATGCACTTTCTTCCTTATATGTTGAAAATAGATTTCTTTTAAAATTTTAGTACAATATATTCTGATTATGGCTTCCCTTCCCCCAATTCCTTCTAGATTCTCCCTATTTCCCCATCCACCCAAATCCACTCCCTTTCTTTCTCTTATTTTTTTTAGGAAACAAACAGGCATGTAAAAGATAATGATAAAATAAAACTAAACAAACCAGAACAGGATAAAACAGAGGAGAAACAGCCAAGAAAAAGACACAGAGACATCCCATAAAAACACAAAACTGGAAGCCATAATATACATGCAAAGCATCAGAAGGGGGGAAAAAGCCCTGGCAAAGTATTATCAGTTGGGGGATAGCTCCTGAGTTAGAGATGTGGGCTTGTGTCCACTTCCCCTCTCAGCACTGGAAGACCGTCGGTCTCTGACCTATGCAGGTCTTGTGTGTTCCTTTCACCTCCCCAACTCATCTCACTTGTGGATTATTGCAAAGGGCAGAAGACAGACACTGGTCACTTCTCTATTCAGTCACAATGGAAGAAGAAACAGCGAGGCAGTAGCATTTGGGTAAATACTCTTGAGTTAATTAAACTCGCCGTTAACCCTGTGAGGTAGGCACGCGGAAGACATAATGGAAGCACGATTTGCTAATGTTTCAGTGCCCTTTCCACCATCTGGCCCTGCCTTGCTGCCCACACCTGCAGCAACTTACATCTTGATGGGTTTTACCTTATAGGATTCATTAAACTCTCACGCTGGTGTCTTCTTAGAAAAAGCTGTGAGATACAGCTGTAGCTGAGAGTTGAAAAGGAGGGACCCGCTACCCAGTTAGACGAAATTGTATGTGAGAGCATTATGCACACCGACTAATCATCCTTAGTAGTTTCAGACTGAAAGTAGGGAGAGGGGAGAGGGGACAGGGGGGGAGAGGAGAGAGGGGAGAGGGAAGAGGAGAGGAGAGGGGAGAGGGGAGAGAGGGAGAGGGGAGAGGGGAGAGGGGAGAGGGGAGAGAGGGAGAGGGGAGAGGGGAGAGGGGAGAGGGGAGAGGGGGAGAGGTTCAAAGGTTTATTATCTCACTACCAAGGATCTTGGGCATGAGGCTTTCCATGATCAGCAAAGGCAGCTGTCTGACGAATCAGCACCGATGATCAGATGATCTCCTCTCACTTTCTCTGCCTCTCTCAGTGTGCACTTTGTCTTCAGCCGCCATTCTCCAGACATTGGCGACCACGATTCCAAGTTCATCCCGTCACACAGTTTTCAGCACCAGAATGGTTTCTTGCTTGCTCCACACTGACTTCCTATTTTCGGCCCATCAATAAACCTGTTTCCATATTCCACAAAGCAGATTCTCAGCAGAAGTCCACATTGTGTCGTTTTTCTCCTAATGAGAACTCTGCTATGGCACTGTTGAGATTTCACTGAGATTTTCTTCCTCCTCCTTTCCGTCGTTGCTTCCTTGGACAGATTAGACAATAGCTTTGTAAATGTTGTGACACAATTGCTACAATAATGAAAACCTGCTGGAATTTTTATTTTTTACTTTCCCTTTAGACATAATCAGTCTCCTCATCCTCCCCAGGCAGAGCCTTATGTGTGTGAGTTTATATTCACATGTTAAACAGACAACTACCATGTTTAAAAAAATTCAATTTGGGGGGAAAAGGGCAAAAGCTTTGTTTTCTATCCTTTTTAAAGAATAAAAGAATTATCAAAAGCTTTCCATAAATGCCTGATTGTGGACATGAGCTATGACTGTATCTTCTGGCCCTCCTTAGTAGTCAATAAAAGTCAAATTTCAATGCACAGTCACTAATACTAATCAAGGTTTACTTAATTGGGTCTAAGGACTGTATTTCCCTTAGGCATATAGCCATTCAACACTTGAATGTAATTAGGAGTAGAGTAAAGAGAGAAGCTAGAACATGTATTTTTATTAACTCTGCTACCCACTGTACTAATATGGAAATGTGAATTTTTATTTTTAATATTTGGACAGCATGCAGTACAGGGTAATGCCTTCAGAAGAATTGTTTTTTCATGTAGATTTCATGCAAACCAGACATAAGTTAATTTTCAAAAAGTCAAAATGTATCTTCTTACTAACCTTATCTTGAGAATTTTTCCATAAATACTATATTTATGTTACTTCCACATTACTCTTTCCCCTTGCAACTCCTAACGCTCCCCAACTCCTTCTCAAATTCATGACCATTTTTTCTTAATTATTATTCTTTCTCTTTCTTTCTGTCCCTCTGTCACATACTCATATACATACTGTAGAGTTAATTTAGTATTTATCATATATATATGATATCAATTATATATCATATATGTGTGTGTGCATGTGTGTGTTATGTGTATGTATGTATGTATGTATGTATGTATGTATGTATATATATAAAACTGTCATCTTGGGGGCTTGGGGATTTAGCTCAGTGGTAGAGCGCTTGCCTAGCAAGCGCAAGGCCCTGGGTTCGGTCCTCAGCTCCGAAAAAAAAAAAAAGAAAAAAAAGAAAAAAAAAACCAACTGTCATCTTGGGATTTGATGACAACCTGTCAGAGCACTCGTCTCTGGAGAACACTTACCGTCCCTCCCTGAGCATATGTTTATTGGCAATCGTAGCTCCTCTTCTAGAAGTGGATCTTCTGAGATTTCCTCCACACACACCGGAATGTCAACTGGTGGTGTCATTGTCCAGGTCTTGTTTAGGCGACTATGTTGTTAATGTTTTATGGGCACAAAATCTTCTCAAATATAAGTAATACTATCTCACAGGTGGTGGTGGTGTTCACTGGCCCCCCTTTCATCCTTTTTTCTGTAACACTGCCTGAGCCTTGGATGTAATGTTTGTGTTGTAAATGTTTCAGAATGGGGTTGGATGCCTCTCGGTGGGTTGCTCTCAGAACTTTGACCAGTTGTGGATTTTCATGATGACCTCCATCTGCTGTAAAAGAAAGCTTCTTTGATTTAGGGTGGAAGCTATACCTGTGGATATAAGGATAGGTATTTAGGATGTGTTTAGCAATTACACTGTTTTAGGAAAGTGCTACTAGTAGGTTCTCTTCAGGGTCCATGAACTTAGCAGCCATGGGTAATTGGCCAGGTTTACAGGACCAGGCATTGAGCATCCTTCAGCTCAATTAGATTGCTGTTGATTGCTTCCAGGATTGAAAGGTCACTGATGCACCCAAGGACATATCTTTGCATGTTGGTCATTGTGGTTTGTAAGCTTTATAGGTAGTTAGGACTATTGATCATTTTTCTCCTTTGGTAGCTTGCATAGCATCTTTGACACTAGGAGATCTAATCCTCAAGAACAAGGCTTCCAGACCAGTTTCAGATTAGCTCTTCTAAGCCCTGTGTTCAAAGTTGTGCTGTCTTTAGTAGCAGGGTCTTATCTTCAAGTGCTGGAAGGCAACCAAGGCTGATGGTTAGAGTCTGCTCTATCATTTTGGGAGTCTCTCAGACTGCCTTGACCAACAACTTGAGGTAAATATCAGATGACTTGCACTGTTGTTTTTGTTAGGTAGTCTCTGGCTCTGGGCGGGAGGGTATTAACCTCACTTAATTTATTTGTATATACAGATACACTTATGTAAGTATTATCTAAGTAGATATAAAATAATGTTTCCTGTGGGTTGATGTCTATATGCAGGTGAGGGCAAGCCAAAGATAAGGCAAGGCCTGTGATTGGGCAGTGAAAAAGAAAGGTAGGCTGAGAATTTTAGAGACTGGACAGGGAGTATGGACAAGGAAGGAAGATGGAGGAAGAGAAAGATGATCCAGATTCTGCATGGCTTTAAATAGCCACAGGTAACTATGAATATCTTACAGGGGATGAATGATTGCAGGATAGTTTGTCTTATCTAGGTGGGTCTTTTATATCAATATCAATTGAGTTTATTGTGTGGACATTTGTGGGGTGAGAATTTACTGATATAAATCTGACTGATAAATTACAAGCTCAAGAGTTTTGATTTTGCCAGGTCACTGGAAATTGTGACTATACCCACAGAGGGCAGATGGCTGGGAATGTGTGCAGAGTCTGTAGCAAGAAAGCCACAAGGCTAGATTGGTAGTCTCTGCACGGGGCTGGTGTGGTGACATCGACCCACCATGGAAAGATAGCAAGTCTGGGGCTAGCCACGGAAGTGGTGGGACCACTGGGGCCAGAGAGTGGCCGGAGCTAGCGTGGGATGATGCGTTCCTTTTAAAAATATTTCTCGCTACAGTTTCCCTGTGTTCTTTATGGCTTCTTCCTCCCTCTGTATTACTCTTAGCCCTTCTGAAAATGCAGACCTGCCTTCTTCCTATTTTCCCTACCAGAGGACTTGTGGCCCTGTGTTCTCTTTCCTAAAAGTCCTTCTAACCCTCCACTCCATGGTCATTTTTTACTTTCTTAGTTTCTGTGGTTACTCTAGTTTTTATACTCCCATCTAAACATTAGGACTTGATTCACAAACAAGAAAGAACGTAAGCTTTGTCTTTCTGGGTCAGCTAACTAACTACTCAATACAGTATTTTCAAGTTCCAGCCATTTGCCTGTAAATTTTACAGTTTTACTTTTTTTCACAGGTGGATAATACTCCATTGAGCATAAGTCCCACATGTTCATCATGTAGTCATCAATTGAAAGATATTTAGGTTGTTTCCATCTATAAGCCATTGCGAATAGACTGGAAGTGACCATAGCTAGGCAAGTATTTGTGGAGTAGGAGATTGAGTCTTTTATACATATCCCCAGGAGTAGTACATCTTGCTCATATGGTAGGCCTCCATTTTGGAGTTTGAGAATTCTCTACACTAATTTCTTGAGTAGCTGTACCAGCTCAGTTTTACAATCAAATACGTTCTCCTTTCCCCATACCCTTCCCAGCATTTGTTGCCAGTTGTTTTCCTGATAGTAACTCTTCTGACTGGATAAAGATGAAGTATTAAAGTATTTTTAATTTGCATTTTCCTAGTGCTTAGAATCTTGGACATTTACAAGTTGTTTTTTAGCCATTTTTTATTTATTCTTTTGAGAAGTCTATATTTGGATCTAAAGCCTGACCTGGGATTTTTTTGCTTTGTTTTGCTTTTTAATTGTGTCACTTGGTTTTTTGACTCCTTGATTTTGAAGTTCTTTCTATATTTTGAACATTAATTCTCTGTTAGTCCAACATACAACAAAGACTGATGCTCCACTATGTTCATAGCAGCCTTATTTATAATAGCCAGAAGCTGGAAAGAACCCAGATGACCTTCAACAGGGGAATCATCTAGTCAATGGAGTACTACTCAGCTATCAAAAACAATTACTTCATGAAATTCATAGGCAAATGGATTGAACTAGAAAATAACATCCTGAGTGAGGTAACCCAATCACCGAAAAACACACATGGTATGTACTCACTGATAAGTGGATATGAGCCCAAATGCTTGAATAACCCAAGATACAATCCACAGACCACATGAAGCTCAAGAAGAAGGATGACCAAATTGTGGATGCTTCACTCCTTCTTTAAAAGGGGGGAACAGAAATATTCATAGGAGGGATATGGAGGCAAAGTTTAGAGCAGAGACTGAAGGAACGGCCATTCAGAGCCTGCCCCACGTGTAGCCCATATCTATATAGTCACTAAAACTAGATAAGATTGATGAAGCTAAGAAGTACATGCTGACAGGAACGAGATATAGATGTCTATTGAGAGACACAGCCAGAGCATGTCAAATACAGAAGTGAATGCTAGCAGCAACCCATTGAACTGAGACTAGGACACCCCCGCATACCCCCCATGGAGGAATTAGAGAAAGGATTGAAAGAGCTGAAGGGGCTTGTAACCCCATAAGAATAATAATGCCAACCAAACAGAGCTCCCAGGGACTAAACCACCATCCCAAGAGTACACATGGACGGATCCGTGGCTCCAGCTGCATATGTAGCAGAGGATGGCCTTGTTGGGCACCGATGGAAGAAGAAACCCTTGGTCCTGCCAAACTTGGACCCCTCCAGTGTAGGGGAAGGAGGTAGATGGGGAGGGGCTTATGTCCAGGGATACTGGAAAGGGGAATAACATTTGAAATTTAAATGAAAAAAATCCAATTAAAGAAAAAAATTCTCTGTTAGATGAATATCTGGCAATGATCGTCTCCCAATTTGTGGCCTTCCTTTCCTCTTGATTGTTTTCTTGTTCTACAGAATGAGGTCCCATTACTTATACGCCTTAATTCTTGGGCAAATGAAGTCCTTTCCTACACCTAGGTTTTTTTCTAGCAATTTTAGTGTTCAGATTTACATTGAGATGCTCCAGCCAATTGGAGTTGACTTTTGTTCATCAGTGGTAGGTGGTGTCTGTCTTTGAAGATACAATGAGTTTCTTGTAGGCAGCGAAAAGATGGATTTTCTTTCTAAATCTATTTAAGGAACCTGTATATTTGTGGATTTGTAGTCCTTAATATTTTAAGTTATTGCTGAAAGTTGTGTGTTGATTGCTACCTCCCCTTGCTGTCTGTTTTCCTTATCTAATTTTGTGTTATCATTGCAGCCTTATTTTATTCTATAGCTTTTTAGCTATATGTATTCCACACTTTGGTCTAAAGTATTGCTTCCAGTATTCTCTATCAGGCTAATTTAGTGGGTATGAATTCTTTTAGCCTGTCTATGTCATGAAGTTTTTTTCTTTCCCCTTCAGCTATGGCATATAGTTTTGCTGAGTACAGCAGTCTGAGTTGGTGTCTGTGATATTTTAGAACTTGAAGTACATTGCTGCAGAATTTTCTGTTTCTTATAGTTTTATTTTAAAAAAGCTGTTTAGTCAGTTCAGTATAATTGTGTCTGTATGGGTATGTCTTGCCTTAGTTTGGGGAAGTTTTCTTCTGTAATCATGTTGTAGATCTGGTCTCTGCCATTCAACTGGGATTCTTTTCTTTCTTCTATGCCTATAACTCAACCATTTGGAATTTACATAGTGCCCACGGTTCTTGCCTATTCCTGTCATATGTTTTTAACTTTTCCATAGTCCTTACTTGTGTGGTCCAATTCTCTTAATCTATATTCTACTTGATTTGTTCTACTTGTAGAATTTGCTCTAACATGATTTCTAATTGTGTTTTTGAATTTTTATTTATTTCTATGCAAGTTCCCATCAATACTTTTATCTCTTAGTTCAGTTTTCAAATCCTGAATTGTCTTCAATGTTTGATTAAACTATGTGTTTTCTTGGCCATCATTCAGGCATCTTTTGCTATTCTCTTTAAATGACTGAACAGTTTAATCCTGTCTTCTTTAAATTTGAATTCTATGATGACATTTATGATATTTACTTTAAATTTTTATTTACTAAATTTCATCTAGCTAATTTCCATTGAAGAATATTTCTATGGGACTGGTGATTTTTTTAGGGTGTTGTATTATCTTGGCTTTTCACATTGTTTGTGTTTGGTTGAGATCTAGGAATGTCTACCTTTTTTACTGTCTCAGAGTCTGATGGGAGATTCTTGACTGCTTCTATTAAGTAGAATGTTTTTTCAATTAGCAATAATCGCGCCTCGGATAAACCTCATTGGCTACGATACTGCCACTGCGCAAAGCTAAGTAGAATGTTTTTTAATTGTTGTTGCTTAAGCTTGTTTGACTTCAGATTGGGTATGAGGAGTTGATAGGTCAATCCTTAAGATATTCAGTTCTGATTTGGGGATGGGAGTGGTTACAAAAGGGAAAATGGCTGGATCTGCTTGAGCTGATGTGCAAACTGTGTTACCCAACCTGTGCCTTGGAGTTTAAGCATAGCATGGATGGGCTGGGGTCTTGGGCACTCACCAGGCTAGGCTGGCTTGTGTACTTTGTTTTTAGCCTAGGATTCAGTATTAGGAATGATGTGGAGGACTCACATGGCTGGTTGGATTGGCACACAAATGTGTAGCCTTGGCAAGACCTGGAAGCTGGATATAGTTCAGGCAAGCTAGGGTGTATATATTACCAGACCCATGTATTAAATGTATGGCATTGGCTAGGGCTGGGGGTTGGTTATGGCACAGATGGACCATTATTATGTATAATAATGTTTCTTCTTCCCTTTTTTCAGTTAGAGTACATTGCCTCATAAACAGATCCTAGGGCATGATTTTAGTTTAAGTGGTTCTTTGAGAAGGTAGAGGAGGAAGGAGAGTAACATGATATCTAGTCTAGACAGAAGGCAGCTTGTGGTAGATAACAGAAGGTTACTACAGCCATGTGGATGCTCTGAGAAATGGTAGCAGATTACCTCGCAGTTATCCCTCCTGAGCAACAAGGTAGCTGGGGTTTTGAATCCCAGCTTTATTAGTCTTCTATTGAAGGATTTCGGAAGGATGTTGTGACTGTTTGCAGCTACAGAGGATGTAGAGAAAGAGACACGGAAAATTAGAAGCACCAATGAACTGAAAAGGCTGAAATGATAGGAAAACTATTCTGCATTTATAAAATACTATAAAGAACAGAAATATCTCAGATCATGATAAAAGTTTGCCCTCTGGAGTAGGTAGAGTACTTCCGTGTGTGTGTGTGTGTGTGTGTGTGTGTGTGTGTGTGTGTGTGTGTGTGTGTGTGTGTTTTGTTTAACTTTGTATTAAATGAGCTGACATTTGTGTATGTATCATATCAAGTTATTTCCTCCACATGGCTTATATATTCAGATATTCTAACAAAAGAAGATTGATTTACTACCTCTAAAAATAGATCTTTTTATATGCAGGATTTGTTTTGGTTCTTACTTAGGGCAGTTTAAGGACTGAAGCCTTTCACCTGAGACAGCACTGTCAGTGGGGTATATTTTGACATTATGGAGTTGGCTTAACTGCAGTATCAGTCTACCTTCCAAGACAATTAGCACTAAAATATATTTTGTCTTCACTCTACATGAGTGTTTAATTTGTTCACATATACCTTGTATAACAGAACAACAAGTCAACTGTTAGATCTAAGAGTCGTTGTTAAAATCAGCAGGCTGCCTACCATTTAACTTCTATACAGATTATATAACATTCCAGGACTAACTTGGTTAGCCCAGTAGCAAATGTGGTTACTATGAATAGAACAACCATCATGTCCACTTGCTGAGCACACATAGTTTTGCCATTAACATACTAATATTTGGTCACTAATTTTTCTGTTATTTTTCTCACGAGTACAAACAAACAGCCTGGGCTCTAGGAAAAAGTCCTAGAAACAACTTTGTTTTGTATTTGTGGTAATGGGAAAGAGAAAGTAAAAGCAGAAGAGAGAAAAAGGATGTATTAGCAATTTATGTGTAGGGAGTAGAATGGTGCCCCCACCCCCACAAGAACAAAAATGTTATTTGTGTGCCCTAATTGCTAAAACCAGTTATGGTGACCATGTTTGGAGAAAGGGTCTTTGTGAGTATAATTGAATATAGCAAGATAAGATTATTCTATATTTATCACGGGCCTTAAAATCAGAGGCAGGCTCATAATTAAGGGATATAAGAGAAATCAAGAGGATATTTGAAACATAGGGAGAGAAAGGAGAAGATATCTGTTAGATAGAAACAGATCAGAACCAGTGCTTCCCTAAGCCAAGGAATGCCCAGCTGCCTGGAAACTAGGGGAGTTAGAAAGGAATCTTTTCTGCTGCTCTCTAAGGGGCAGAGAGCTCTGCTGATTCTCTGCCTTTAGACCTCTACCTCCTAGAATGGTCCAGACTACATTTATATAGTTTAACTTACTTACCTGTCAGTATTTTGTTACAGGGAGCACTAAGGACCAACTTAGCAGGTATTTTTATTATGGGAGCAATGGAGGTAATGGCTTTATTGCTTACCATTGTTTAACTTAGTAAATGCCCCATCTGTGATTAGCACAGCCAAATGGTAAGCAGAATGGCTCCTCTGTTGAGGAACATGCCCGACAATGGCAACTATGGCTTCAAGACCTTGGGCACAGAGCTACACAGAAGCCCGCTGCTATAAGGAAGTGAGCATTGGGGCAGCTGTCTCAAGCCTTGCCAAAGTCATTTCTCCACTCCACGTTTCTTCCTCCAAATCTGCCTTCATTAAAGCCACATTTCAGGATCATAGATAGATTCATAGATCAAACCCAGCAATGAACAGTGTGGATATTTAGGGTGGCGTGTGTGTGTGTGTGTGTGTGTGTGTGTGTGTGTGTGTGTGTGTATTTGTTGTACAATCATTAATCTATTTAAACAGTAAACCATCATTTAGGATATCTTAGAGGAATAATTATTGTTGTATTCTAAAACACACTAGTAGTTTAATGACATTAAGATACAGCTTTCTGTCAAGAATAGCTCTGACACTTAGTGTGCATAACAATCCTGTTATAACTAATTTCCTTCTGTGTGAAATTTAAAGATAAGAGCTGTGCAATATTAAGAACGATTTTTATTGCTATTATGCGGGTGTCTGTATCGTGAAATTGAGATCATTTATTTCCATTTGATAGTTGAGCAAATTGATTTTTCATCAGTCCTGTCTCTTGTTAATTTTTTCCCTAATGCCCTTTCTCTGTGTTAAGAGACTGAATGGTAAGTGTTGCTCAAACATATATCACTAACTGTGAAGTTTACTGCATTCATGTCTAAATATATAGCATAACTTACGGACAGGAGCTTGAAGTTTCAGATCTTATGGGCTTGTAGTTAAAAATGTGTAGTAGTGATTCCTGATGTGTGCTGAGGTGGTGGTGCCTTGCTGATTTTTCAACCTCCTGTGAAGGGCCAGTATATTTATATTTAATAATATTCAACTAAATCTGTATGTGGTAACAGTTTGGTATCGACCTCCTGTACAAGACTCAGCAGATTAGCCCAACTTGGAATAGAGTCATTCTTGTTGGGTACCACATAACGAATAGATTCACGCTTGTTAGGTACCACATAACCAATAGAGTCACTCTTGTTAGGTACCATATAACCAATAGAGTCACTCTTGTTAGGACCACATAACCAAACTGAACTTTAACATAAGCCTGTTTTGCAACTGTTCACAGGGGACCTTCTATCTGAACAGACACAATAAGGAAGTCCTCAAACCTTCTGAGCTAAGAAACCATGAAATGATCTATCTAATTTTCATTCCCTATTTCTACTTCAGTACGTTTCTGCCTCCTAAGTTGAGAATCAACACAATTATGAAACAACACAATTCTGCCCTTAGAACTCAATTTATTTAAATTGTTTTTTGATAGGTTTAACAATCACATAGCCACATCACTTGTGATTTTATACTTTTAGATCACTTCGTGCTTATTAATATTGACACAAAATGCATGACTGCTCACTTAGAAGAGTGGGTAATAACAAAGATTCATCACGAAGTGCTGACCATGCTACGGTTGAAGATCTCCCCTGTATCTTCCTCAGCAGCACATGGCTTAAGCTTCTCATATTCCGCTGGCCACCTCCTTAATGAAAACAGTCACTTTCTTTGCAGATATCCTCACTGGGAACACTGGTCAGCTTATATTTTGTTTTAGTTATAATTGAAACTTTCAGTTGATCCTTCCTGTGTGTGGACAGTTATTCTTTTGGATATAGCTTAACTTGTGTGCACTGAAAGTTGAGCTGATGGCTGTCATCTTTCACTTCTCAAGTTGCCCAGTAAACCAGTTTGGTGCTCTCTTATAAACCTTGTAAACTTGTAAACCTTGAAAGGTATAATCTCTTCCTCTTTTTACAGAAAAAAATAACCTAAATTATCAATTTGTTCTAGTGGATTTTGATGATGTTTTGGAGGTCCAGCTTTCAAATCCTCTCAAATTCTGTAGTGTCTGCATTGTAATGTTAGAATACCGCTTTGGTCTGAAGAGTGATGCCAGCCTCTTGAAATGACTCACCAACAAGGGGATCTAGCTGCAGAGGCCAGGTGAAGGACTGGAACAGCCCTCCTGAAGTTGTGTATTAGAATTTTTATTTGGGTTAAGTTTCATTTCAGATGCAGAAAGCTTTATGAATGGTAGGTTTTCAGATAAACAAATACATAATAGGTACTCATTTTCATTTATTTTTTGATATAATATATTTTAATCCATTTTCCTTTTCTAACAATTAATTTAAAAGTGGACTTATGTGTTCTTTTCTTAGTACTGGATATTTTTGCTATTTTGTTTCACTGGGAACTCAATGAGTATATTGAACTATACTTTGAATATATATTGAAGTATATTCTTGTTGAACAAGAATTTTTTAAGAGTTTAAGGCCAGCCCTTAAACTTGACAATCATGTACAAAGAAATGATATTTTTATCCCATGAACTCTCATAGGTATATCAGACACACTTAAGTTGGGGTCCATGCCCAGCAGCCGATGGCCAACTCAATGGTATTTTTGCAGACTTTTTATATTACATTTTTTCTTACTGGTCTTTTCATTGTATACTATAGTTTCCAATTTTGTATTTTTATGGGTTTGGTTTTTGGTTTCGTGTGTGTGTGTGTGTGTGTGTGTGTGTGTGTGTGTGCGCGTGTGTGCGTGTGTGTGTGTTTCTTGTATTTTCTTTCATTTTAAAAGAATTCGGGATTGTCCGGGGTTTTTTTGTTGTTTGTTTGTTTTGTTTTGTTTGTTTTTTTGTTTGCCTATTTCTAAAGAGAAAGAACAAAATGATGTGAAGTTGGGTGGTTGGGCAATAGAGATTGTCTGGGAGAAATTGGGGGGACAGAAATCCATGATCAGAATATAGCTTACAGAAGTTTTTCTCAATTAAAACACACAGACACATAGACACAGACATAGATGCATACATGTGCGAACGAACGTGTACACACACACACACACACACACACACACACACACACAAATTACTAAGTAGATGTGTGGCTAGGAATGGTAGTATATGAGGTCAGACTGGCCTCACAATGAGTACTATGCCAGTCACGGCTTTATAGCAAGCATGATCCTATTTCAAAAAACATTCAAAGATCACCCAAGTAAGGTAGCACAGCCATGATTGCCTCTGTGTAATCCAGCAAAGGAGAAAGACTGAGAATGAGAAAAGCAGGTTCATTCTAAAGAGTTGAGCAAGAACTTTGAAAACCCATGAAGGAATTCAACAAGGACAGTGAAAGGAATAAGGATGTGGGGTAGAGAAGGAAGTCACAGGAGTGGAGCAGAGACTGAAGGAAAGCCTACCCAGAGACTGCCCCACCTGGGGATCTATCCCATCTGTAGACAGCAAACCCACACACTATTGCGGATGCCAAGAAGTGCATGCTGACAGAAGCCTGGTATAGTTGTCTCCTGAGAGGCTCTGCAAGCCTCTCACAGTCAACTGAGAGCAGGGACTCCAATGGAGGACTTAGAGCAAGGATTGGAAGAGCTGAAGGGGTTTGCAACACCATAGGAAGAAAAACAATATCAACCAACCAGACCCCGAAAGGCCCCAGGGACTAAACCACCAACCAAAGAGTACACATGGGTGGGGGAGCTCCAGCTGGATATGTAGCAGAGGATGGCCTTATCTGAAAGCATTAGGAGGGGAATCCTTGGCCCTGTGGAAGCTTCAGGACCTAGTGTAGGGGCATGCTAGGGCTCTGAGGCGGGTGGGGTGGGAGGGTTGGAAGCACCCTCACAGAGGCAGGGGAAGGGGGAAGAGGATACAGAGTTTGTGGAGGGGAAACTGGATAGGAGATAACATCTGCAATATAAATAAATAAAACAACTGAGAGAAAGAGTGAAGGAGAGGAGGAGAGGGAGGGGAGGGGAAAGGAGAGAGAGAGAGAGGGAGAGAGAGAGAGAGAGAGAGAGAGAGAGAGAGAGAGAGAGAGAGAGAGAGACCCACCTCAGTGGTCTGGAACAGATCACATCCACAGACAGTAAACATGGCACTGGATAACTCTGAGCCTGAGGCCAGCGAGTAGATCAAGTGTAGGCACCAGGTCTGTGCTCATTGCTGTAGTCTGAGAACTCTTGAATCCTGGGGTTGCATATGATACTCTCAGCTCCATCAAGTGATCCACACTCAGGAGGCCATGAAAGTATGAAGGGGAGTCTGATTTCTCCCCATAGCCATCTCAGCATTGTGGTTGCTTCTTGTATCCCAACCCTGCTGGCAGGTATCCCCAGTTGAAGCAGCCAGCCCAGTGGGTGTAGTCTGCGGAGTCTCAGGAAATTGAGCGAGCCTGCCAAGGCCACAGAAAGCAAAGTGTGTCCAGCAGAGCCTCCTGCTAGCAAAGAAGGGAAGCTACTAATGTTGAAGATTGTCCTACCAGACACCACACACTTGTACAGTACAGACCCTGCAAAGGCTTAAACTATAGGAAAGAGTCAACAAGGACAATGCACAGTCCCCGAATTCCATGCATGTACCAGGCAGAGTGCAACGTTTGAGGTCCCAGGGAAAGTCATGATGTCCTGATTCCTTTTCAGTACATGTTTAGTAGGATTTTTACTATATTTTACGTATTTTCACTTTTCAAATATATGTGTTATCACCCTCGCATATCCGTCTAATCTTGTGCACACCTCCCTCCTCATTTTGGCAACATTTCATTCTTTTGTCTAGTTGGGTTTCCTCCGTGCCCTTTCTCTTTGTGAGGTTCTTTACACGAACTAGTGTTTTGACTCTACCCTGTTGGGATATTTTTCTTTAATTACTTAAACATAATTTTTAAACCTCTTTGTTACATTTATCTAATTCTGGTCTTGTTCTTTATTAAGAAATTCACTCCTGCTTCTACTCTGTTGCTTTTATCCTCTTCTCCCCAGTAATTCATGTACTTTCCTTTCCTTCTGTTCATTTAACTTTGTTCCTCTTCTATTTTCCCCTTCCCTGACTCCCTACTTTATCTCTTTCATGTACTGTTTCCAATCATTTTAAACTTAAAACCTGAACATTTTTAACTTTTAGAGTTGTGCTGTATTAGTTTTGTTATTTTCAGTT
This sequence comes from Rattus norvegicus, assembly GCF_021556685.1. Taxonomy (NCBI): domain Eukaryota; kingdom Metazoa; phylum Chordata; class Mammalia; order Rodentia; family Muridae; genus Rattus; species Rattus norvegicus. The sequence goes on from NC_141536.1 coordinate 127,880,912, forward strand.
TCTATAGTCTTGCAGAGTTTAAGGTTGTTCATGCTACAATGTTTTGTTTTCTCCTTGCTAAGTGGTACTGTGTGTTGAACTGCAAAGCAGGCTACTAAATAAGAAGTTTTTCCAGGCCTAAATCCAGAAGGTGCATCCAAAGCCACAAATATGCAAACCAACACAGAAAAGCAAGAGCATGATAAAGAAAGGTAACATCACCCCTGCAAAAGTTCATAACTCAAGTATTGATTTAAGAAAATTCTGAAATAGGTAAATTCCAAATGAAGATTTCATTCCTAGTACAAGTTATCAGTGACCCGAGAGACTTACAAATAAGGCCCTGAGCTCAATCTGGTCAGAAAGATCGAGATAGAAGTCTCCTGGGAATTGCTGAGTGCGTCTGATCTAATATATAAGTGAAATAAATTATCCTCTCTAAGGGAATGACTGCAATGCTTTGCAGAGTTGAACAAACCCCCAAGATCCTTCAGAATGGAAGGTGAGGTCATTATTTTCTTCCTTCCATTAGGCATCCATAGGATGGTTGCCTTTTTATCCTAGAAGTCCTTCCAAGGACTTGCGCATGATTGCATGGCTGTGCAGCTGCAGATTAATGAGCATTAATGAAGCCGGGCTCCCAGTCCTGGGTAGCAGAGTTAGGCAGATCTCTGAGTTCAAGGCCAGTCTGAGTTCCAGGACAGCAAAGGTTACACAGAGAAACTCTGTTTCAAAAAAAAAAACCCAAAACAAAACAAAGCAACAGACCAACCAACAAAAACAAAAACAAAACAAAACAAACTCCAAAATATCCATTTGTAGTAAATAATAGTGTCTTACCTAGAGAAGATCAGCAGTGGAAAGGCCGAGTTGATTTCCCATCAAGTTCTCCAGTTCCTGTGCTTTTATCCAAACACAGACTTTGCTTGCATTGGGTAACCAAAACTAGGTAGATAAATGCTTTGTATGGGCAAGATTGTATACAAGGAATAATAATAATTATAGTATAATCCAACAGGCTACTCTAGAGTGGAATCAGTGGAAGTTCATTACTTTTGCAGTATATGGTAATCTTTACATGGTAAACATATTGATATTTTCCTCCCTACCTATGGGGTTTATTGGCACCTTTGGCTTGGTAGAAGAAGGCTTCCTCATTATCAAAGTGAAATACTTCATGCTTGACAAAATCAAAGCCAGGGAATGACAAAACTTAGAAGTAAAATCTTTTGAACACCTGTCATGGGGAGAAATCCTCTAATAATTCCCAGGGGATTCACAGAGAACACCCTCCCCTACCCCATGACACCCATCAACATGTACAAGAGCAACAAGTCCTTTGGTGATCGCTCTTCTACATAAAACAGTTCTCTGGTACTGTTACTGCATAAAACATGCTCACTGGTTGGTCAACGTCACTGGAGTTTGACCAACCAGTGTTTTTAATCTTTTGTGTCTCAAGTGGATGATTTCAGGGGATAAGGGAAGAAAATGTATGACATGAGCAGAAAGAAACTGGGCTGAATTTAATCCTAGAGGAAGAGGAAAGAATGTCAAATGAGGATTGGGAATCGAGTGATCACTTTATGATGACTGCTGGATATTTTCCTCATAGACAAAGCTCACATTTACAAATGAGTACTTAAATGGTTAAACACACGCATCTCTTAGCAACAAAATATCAATTTGGACATTGCACAAAATGTAATTTAACGGGACTGAAACACTGCTGTCAACCTTGATGTGTGTGCGTGTATGCACAATGCGTGCTCATGAATGATTTGTCTCCTCACCTGTGCTGTTCTGCTTTTGACTGAAGGCTGATATTGTTAGAGAACAGGGATATTTTGTAAAATCTCATCGGGAACATTCAAATTGGCAGATGACTCAGTGCCCATCTGCAATAAATCAAGATGTACATCTGACTGGGTTGGTGCTGTGTGCCAGGGCCTGCCTCAACGTGTTCAGTTTCTGAGTGAATTCTGTCCAAATTGCCAGTCAGATAGCAATTAATTCCACAGGCATTTTATACACCTTACTTGTGCAAAGCGTTTATTGCATACTATAGATCTAGTTGTTAAGGGTCCTGCTGTCCACAAAGCCATGGGCTTCTCTTTTAGTTTCCTTGAAACCCAAGCCTTCGACCTCCATCCTCTATTTTATGTATTTTCATTCATTTTTGGACCAGTTATCAGGATGCTGATGCATCAGTACAGGCTGTCCTGTGTAAGGGAGCCTCTGTGACCACTGTGTCCATAGCCTTGCATGGTGGCCTGATACGACAGTCTAGTTTGGATTCTTCACAAACAAAATCCTGATATAATGATGGAGATGGGAGTTTATTGGATTACTAATTTCAGTAAAATGGAAGGGGAAAAGTTAGTTGAGGCATGCCTTCCTTCTATCAAAAAATATTTAAATTTTTATATTGATTTGGAGAGATATGTGCATGCCAAAGTACGTGTATGGGGGTCAGAGGACACTTTATAGGAGTTGGGTCTTTCCATAGACCATGTGGAGAATCAGGAATCAAATAACAGGCTATTGGGCCTGGTGACAATTGCCTTTGCCTACTGAGCCATCTAAATTGCCCATATGAAAGAGATATTTTAAAGATCAGATTAAGGACAACGGGTTCCTGAAATGAAGTCTTGTTAGAGCTCTTATATGGAGTGGCCACACATAGGCCAGGAATCTGGACCCTCACTCCAAGAAACCGTCTTTCAGTGGTTACTACCTGCCTCTGAAGTGTGAAAACAAAACAGAGCAGAACAAACCCAGACCTCTTGCCCTTCCACTCTTCCTTGACAGTGTGCTGAACTGTTAGGGATGCTTGGGTGTGTGGGCGTGTGGCATGGTGTTGCTGTGAACTCAGGTGGGACAAGGAAATGCAGAGCGAGCCACTAGCAGAGGACATTCCGAATACCCGATGTCTATTGAAGAGGAACTTAGAGATCACTTACTGTACTGTGTCTCCTGTGCTCTCTAGCTTATCCACTTCTGAAAATGAAAAGTTGGAAGTATCAGCTGTGTCTCACCCCGCTAATTCTGTGGCATAGTGTGATCGTAGACGATTTGCAAAATTAGCTCATTCTGGACAATCTTTCTCACAAAGATGACAGCCAGAAATATGATCCTTTCAGAAACATGATTGTGATACTAGCTAGGTCTCTATGGTCAGATTATTTATTTTCCTACTCTTAGGGGAAATTTCGCAAGTCATCAGCATGACTCTGAAAGTATTACCTGATCAAGTTTACACAGTGGTGCTGACAGGAGTGGTGTGTCTTATTAAGTCTTCCCACACCCCTTACAGCTTAAAACCACTATCTCATATAAATAGCCGGAATACCCATTTCAAGTGTAGATCATAATTATTATATATTACAAACACATCAAGAAACCAAGAAACAGTTACTTGTCCAAGCCCTCGAGCTTAGTAAGGAAGGAGTTCAGTATGTGTGAGATGTACAGAGTCCCTAACACTCTGGGGCAGTCCTGTCATTTTCGGGGGGTTCATACTCACTCTGGTTCCCAGGATGCATCTAGCTTCTCACTACCCCTCCCATTCCCTAAGACAGGGAGTCAGAGACTAAAGAGCAAAAGGTGGCAAGTATTTCTCCTAATTCCTCTTACTTTATGCTTCTATTTAATACCTTCTTCATGCCATATCCGAAATTATATTCTAAATACAGGACCCAGAGCACAATGCCACCCCTCCTTAAAACCCATCTAATGGAGTCCTTCTTTTTGTGCAAAATCCATGCTTAGTTTACTCAGCTATAGAATGTAGATTATTTTTTACCCCTTTCTTACCCCTCCATCCATGACTTTCAGGTCCAAAGCTTGGCCATTTTTCTGTTTCAGGTGCCACCCACACCCCACCCCCAGCTGTTACTTACCTCCTGATATGACAGCTTCCTTCCTTTCTCCTTGCACCTGTACCTTGCCAGTCCCTTCTTACCATGCAGCTATCAAATCTGTAGCTTTTCCACGCTAAAGGCTCTGCGGACTTGCCCTCTCTGTCACCCCAGTTTTGTCTCCTAGCACCCCTTTGTGATTTCTTCATACCGTGTATGAGAATATGAAACCTCCCCTCTTCTATCTCTGAGATGACACAAGTGTCTTGCCATCTCCTAAGACTATAAAAGACGTTCATTGTCCGTAATATTTTAGTTAAGAATATTTCTCTTTAAAGAAACCTTACATTTTTCTTTACTGAGAGGAAGAGAAAGGAATGATGAAGGTTTTCAGAGAAAAATGTGTGCATTCACAGGTTGGCCTCTCTCTTAGCTTTTCTGAGTTTAAGTCACAGAGCCTTCAAAATACCCTCCTCTCTTCCCTGCACCTCCTCTTGCCTCCTCTGCTTAGAGAAAGGGATGGAGCATGCAGGGAGGCTGGGAGTGGGAGGTGAAAGAAAGCTAGAGCAGTGAGGAAGCACCTGTGTGCAAATGTTTGACCCAGCATCAAGGTTGGCGGTCACTCCCAGAGCTCCACAACTTGCAATGGACACTCACAGAATGAGCACACTTCCAATCAGGTAAACACATGAGAACATTCTACAAAATGCTCCCGTCAAGAAAAAGCTAGTTGTGTCCAATTTTCCCTAAGGAGTCTGTACTTTGAAATGATCAAGATGTATTGAGCATGTTTCTAATAAAAACTCTATTTTAGATAGAAGGCATTGTGAACTTAAACATCATTTTTCTTTCAGAGAATTTTAGAACTTAAAGTTTTAATTTTATACCAGACACAACATGTTTTGTTAACGATGAGAGTTTCATTTTTTTCCAGGCTGGTTGCTGGGGTGTAGAGACTATCCTCGGAGGAACACCTTGGATACAGTGACAGCTATGGCCAGTTTCTGGCCAGAATCAAATCTGCAGCACATATCAAGATCCAGGGCAAGGGGTAGTTTGCAGGGTTTTAATTTTCCCCAGCCTTTCATATCTCACAGAGAGTTAGAGTTTAGCTTAAATTATCTGTAGTATTGTATGAATATTCACAGTCACCTTAGAAGACATTTTACAATGTATTTAATAGCACAGCTATATTTTATTTTCTGAGACCATTGTATACCCCTCAGAGTCCCCATTTACTAAGAATAGCATTATAAATAAAAAGGGGTGGGGCCACACCTGTATCCTGTCTTTGTTTGCATTCAAGGCAACCTCAAATTTGTCATGTCTCTGAACTCAGCTACATTTACTACCCCAGATGGATTTTTACCACATGAGCAATTAATCTAATTGGAGACCATGAAGTGTTTATGTCAAGGCAAGAGGTGGCAGAATCGTCATCGTGGTGGCTCTGCAGGCAGCAAACACATTTCACTGTGTCCTTCTAGCCTAGCCCTTTGCTGCCCTTCCCTTTCTATTTTTATATTAAATAGGAGGAAATTCAGCTAGGCACTCAGAAAACGGGCAGCTTCTTTTAAGATGCGGTATATTTCTAATTTCCATACATTTCCTTCGAGTGCAGTGGCCTTGGGAACACCATCGCCCTCAGTCCTGACAGGTGTAAAAAGGCAAATTCTGCCAGGAACTGATTGAAATGTTACACTGACTTTTCCAGAACTGGCATGGTAGGTGACAAAAGACAGCTCATGTTGCTGGGTCAGGTGAAGTTGATGCCATAATCCCGTTTTACCTATCTTGAGCTCCTGTGTGAGAAAATCCTATGTCGAGGTATATTACCATCACCTCTCAGAACCCCTAAAGGACCTGGCAAAATACAGCTCTTTCAAGTTTCATAATCACACTCTCCATTCTGAAGGCTCGGGGACCAACAAGTGGAGAAATCTCCGAAGACCAGGCGGTACGCTCCTTTGTGCATTCTTTATGCACATTGTAATTTCCTGCATGAAAATGGTCTACAGACTGTCCACAAATAGTCCAGTGTTATTTGGCTAATCAATATATGTGGGCCTAGGATGCCTTCACTCATATAGTGAATGCATTCCACAGAACACGACATTTGGAAATTGAAAGTCATATTACATATTTTAATTTTAGAGTCAACATCAGAATAATAAGCATGTAGTAAATTTTGATAGATTTTTGTATTTTAAGTCTTAAATGATGTGTTATTTTCTTCGGTTTGTGTGTATTCTCTGTGAGAATAGGCCCTTTATTTCTATTTTTTCATGTGTATATGTAAGGTGTTATATAGGTATTATGGTGGTTCATGGGGGCGGGGGCTGAGTAAGGTTCATGACAAAATGTTGATAATCACGATCCACTTCTTTATTTTTTGTCAAAGCAGGCTCTCTTAGTCACTAGGGACCTGATGCTTTGGCTAGGCTCCCTAGGCAGCTTGCTCTGGGTACTCCTTCTCTCTGCTCCTCCTGGCTGGCATTACAGGCAAACCTCCATGCCTTAGGAATTGATATAGATTGTGGGAATTCCAAGTCCAAGGCTCAAACTCCAATGCGGCAATCACTTTAAATGAGCCATCTACTCAGTCCCAAGATTATATCTTTAAAGCACAGAAATATTATTTTGCTATGCTGACATATTTCTGAAGTGTCTTAGTTAGGGTTTTAATTGTCATTAAAGTTTTATCACTAGCCAGTGCAACTTGGGAAAGGGTTTATTTAGCTTACATGTCTACATTGCTGTTCATCACTGAAGTCAGGACAGGAACTCACACAGGGCAGGAACCCAGAGGCAGGAGCTGATGCAGAGGCCATGGAGGGATGCTACTTACCCACTTGCTCTTCATTGCTTCTTTGGACTGCTTTCATGTAGAACCCAGGACCACTTGCCCAGGGTTGGCCCCACCTACAATGGCCTAGTTCCTTCCACATCAATCACTAATTAAGAAAATGCCGATAGGCTTGCCTGCAGTCCAATCTTAATGGAGGCATTTTCTCAGTTGAGGCTCTTTCCTCTCAGATGACCCTGTGTCAAGTTGACAGAAAACTAGCCAGCACAGAGATATTTAATATTTTCCCATGCCACCTGGAAAGCTCTTTGGTGGGAATCTCTCCTTGCTAGGATATCCCTCAGACTTTCCCTTACCTGCTTTTACCTTGGGTTCCATGCCATCTTGCCAGAGATGTCTTATTCAACATCTTACCCTGACTTATTTTCTTCTTATCCTGTATAATCACAAGGCATATTATGCACTTTGTGTCTGTCTTCCTTGTATTCAATTCTATAACCTTGGTATTGATATTTACTTACAGTAACCTCTGAAGATCAGCACCTTGCACAGTGTGTGTGTGTGTGTGTGTGTGTGTGTGTGTGTGTGTGTGCGCGCGCATGCATGTGTGCATGTATGTATGTATGTATGTATGTATGTATGTATATATGTATGTATAGTAAGTTCATAAACATAAAGGCAAGCTGAAAAAGGTCTCTAATGTCACTCAAATTACATGCCTTTTATTGTAAGGATGTGTATAGACATAATTCTGTACAACTATGGATACCTAATTTTTGACAAGGAAGCAAAAAATATACACTGGAGTAAAAAGACAGCATCTTCAAAAACTGTCTCTAATCATACTGGATAGCTACACGTTGAAGAGTAAAAGTAGACCCATCCATATCCATCACCTTACATAAGACTCAACACTAAATGAGTCAAAGACCTCAACATAGATAAGATACAATGATTCGTATAAAAGAGGTGGGAAGTAGGCTTGAATATATTAATGCTGGAAAGAATTTTCTGAACAGTACCCTGATAGCACAGGTGTTAAAAAGAGACCTCATAAAACTAAAAAGTTTATGTGCAGCAATCTGCATTACTCAGGTGAAGAAGAATCCTACAGAACGTAAGTTTTTTCCGTAGTTATATAGAATTCTGTTTGAGTCTTCTATTCCATTACTCAGTGTATTTATTTTACTGCCAATAGATGATGGTTTTATACTATAGTTCTGCTATACATATTGAAAATAGGAATGCTCATATTTTCAACAGTTCTTTTCTTATTTAGAATTGTTTTAGAAATCTGTGTGTTTGTGTGTGTATAGGTATGTGTGTGTAGGTATAGGTTACATATATCAGAAAATAAAAAATTCATTCTTTTTTTGTAGAATGTAGATGTTTTAAATGTTCCTATGATGCTCAGAATTTCCTAGGTATGTGTAGTAATGTCCCACTTTTCATTTCTAATTTTACTAATTTAAACCTTCTTTTTCCTTTTTTAAATTTAATTTGGTTAAAGGTTTTCAATATTGTTTTTCTCAAAAAACCAACCATTTATTTTATTGATTCCTTGTATTTTACTTTTGTTCATTTCTATTTCATTGATTTTAGCTGAGTTTAATCATTTCTTCCCATCTCATTTTGAGTATTGCTTTTTCTTGCTTTTCTAGACTTGAGTTATTACCATGGGTTTCCTCTATTTTTTTTAAATGTAGGCACATATGCTATGAACAGATCTCTTAAAATCACCTTCTTTGTGTCCCATAACTTTGGGCACGTTGTATTTTTATTTTCCTTCCGCTCTAAACATTTTGAGTTTGCTTTTTCATTTTTGTCTTGATCCGATTGTTCTTCAGTAAAGTTGTTCACTTCCATGAGTTTGTATACTCTACCTAACTAATATGTTGATAATATCTAGCTTTAATTCATGGTGGTGAGATAGGATGCAGGGTGTTATTTCAATTTTCTTGTGTCTGTTTATCTTTGCTTTGTGTCCTCATATGTGGTCAGTTTTGGATAAAGGTCTGTGGGATGCTAAGGAGCAACTATGTTCTTTAGGAGATGTCTGCTAGGTCCATTTGATTTATGGCATCATTTAACTCCAGTGTTTCTCTATTTAATTTCTATCTGGATAACCAGTCTATTGGTAAGAGTTGGTTATTGAAGTCACATCACTGTAGGTCAAAATCCCATATGAGTCAATATGTGCTTTTAGCTGTAGTAGTGTTTACCTTATGAACTTGGGTGCCCTTGTGTTCCTTGTATAAATGTTTAGAATTGCAATATCCTCTTGTTGGATCTTTCCTTTAGTTAGTATATAGAATACTACCTTACCTCTTCTGATTAGTTTTGGTTTGAGGTCTGTCTTTATCAGATATTATTAGAGCTGTACCTGTTTGCTACTCCTTTCTATTTGTGTAGAAAACTTTTTATTTTTTCCCATTTTAACCTAAGGTTATGATTGACCTTGGTATTGAAGCATGTTTCTTGGATACAGAAAACGGGCATATCTTGTTCTCTAATTTGATCTGTTAGCCTATATCTTTCACTGAGGAAATGAGACCATTAATATTTAGAATTCTTAATGAGCAGCGTTTATTGTTATTTTGTTGTTGTATTGGTGTGGTTCACATCTACCTCTTTTGACTAAAGTTCTGAGATTCTTTATTCCTTGTTTCCCATGAGTGCAGTTAACCTTTTATTTTTTTCAGACTGAAGTTTCCCTTCTCATAATTTCTGTAGTGGTGGATTAGTAGACAGAAATTGCTTAAATTTGTTGTTACCATGAAGTTTTGGTTTTTTTTTTTCATGGATTGTGATTGATAGTTTTATTCATATATGGTCTTTTAGAGTTTGCAAAACAGAGGTCTATCCCCTTTTGCATTTTAGAGTTTCCATGGAAGAGTCAGATGTTAGTCTAATGTGCCTGCCTTTACATGTGATTTAGGTGAGTTTTGATGTTAGAGGTGTTGCTTGGTACAGATTGCTGGTCTCATCTTTGTTGGAGTCCATTCTTCTGTGGCTGTTGCCCAATCTGAATCCTAGCCAAATGTGGTGACTGTGGGGTCCTTGGGACCTGACGTGATTCGGAGAGTGTAGGGTCCTGGATAGTTAGCTATTCTACAGGTAGGTGGAGAGTCACAAAGGACTGGACATCGCCCAGAAGGAAAGGCTAAAGGAGACTTCCAGGGAGAACTAGGAGACTCCCGTGTCTTCACCAAGAGGCCAGTCCCTTAAAGAGGGTAGGTTGCTAAGCTGGACTCATGTGGGCAGGCTGTAACAGGACAAACCACATAGCTTCAAAACTTGTAATTCAAGTACTATTTTAGAAATTCAGTTATTTGGATGATCCACGGATAATAAAAAACAGAAGCTTATTAAAATCGCACACAGTTTTCATGACTCTTTCAGTGCTGCTGTATAAAGTACCATTGTTCATGATAGAACATGAAGGAAAATCATCTGTGCTTCAGTTAAATTTTTATAAATGTCTATATTTCTACATGTTCAACGTCCTGGAGGTTTGGAGATGTGGGGTAGATGTTGTGGACTCTGGGCAGAGTTGAGGATTTTTGTGTTCTACCACCTCTTGTCTTTGACTGACTTTGGCTCATCTCCTCCTGTGTGTTCATACAGGGTACCGCTGACACATGGTGGAACATGCCTGCTCTGACAGGATAACCTTAAGGCATCGCTGTATGCAGCCCTTCCTATTGCTACTGAGGTGGACTTGGAGAAATTACTGTGTTAACAAAAGAAACCTGTATCCATTTTATTTTGAGTTTCTTGGTCTTTAGTCTTTTCCTCAGAATTCCCTGTAAGCCAATGATCTAGAAATGAACTTTGTGTTGTGAATCTTCTAATGTTGGTGTATAAATCAATACTTTTTATAATATAATATTAGGGAAAATAATCTACAATTAACATGAGTGATTTTCATACCATTGCTACTCTTTGCAATTTTTATTTTTCAAATTAAATGTCAATTTAAAAATAATAAATGGATGAAACAGGAAATTACTGCAAATTACATAGTCTGCTTTCTTAAGATAGATTTTGAGGGAGTCTTTTATAGTAAAATAACCAAGAATAAGTGGGGAATGTGATTATTAGATATTTTTATTCTTCTTTAGAAAAGTAGTTTCTTTCTTTTTTTTCTAAGATTCTTTTTTTAAATCTTTATTACCTTGATATTTCTTATTTACATTTCGATTATTATTCCCCTTCCCGGTTTCTGGGCCAACATCCTCCAGCCCGTCCCCCTCCCCTTCTATATCGGTGTTCCCCTCCCCATCCTCCCCTCTATTACCACCCTCCCCCAAACAATCACGTTCACTGGGGGTTCAGTCTTGGCAGGACCAAGGGCTTCCCCTTCCACTGGTGCTCTAGGCTATTCATTGCTATATATGCAGTTGGAGTCCAGGTCAGTCCATGCATAGTGTTTGGGTAGTGGCTTAGTCCCTGGAAGCTCTGGTTGGTTGGCGTTGTTGTTCATAAGGGATCTTAAGTCCCTTCAAGCTCTTTCAGTCCTTTCTAAGATTCCTTCAACAGGGGTCCTGTTCTCAGTTCAGTGGTTTGCTGCTGGCATTCGCCTATGTATTTGCTGTGTTCTGGCTGTGTCTCTCAGGAGAGATCTACATCCGTTTCCGGTCGGCCTGCACTTCTTTGCTTCATCCATCTTATCCAGTTTGGTGGCTGTATATGTATGGGCCACATGTGGGGCAGGCTCTGAATGGGTGTTCCTTCTGCCTCTGTTCTGAACTTTGCCTCCCTACTCCCTCCCAAGGTATTCTTGTTCCCCTTTTAAAGAAGGAGTGAAGCATTCGAATTTTGGTCATCCTTCTTGAGTTTCATGTGTTCGGTGCATCTAGGGTAATTCGAGCATTTGGGCTAATATCCACTTATGAATGAGTGCATACCATGTATGTTTTTCTGTGATTGGGTTAGCTCACTCAGGATGATATTTTCCAGTTCCAACCATTTGCCTACGAATTTCATAAAGTCGTTGTTTTTGATAGCTGAGTAGTATTCCATTGTGTAGATGTACCACATTTTCTGTATCCATTCCTCTGTTGAAGGGCATCTGGGTTCTTTCCAGCTTCTGGCTATTATAAATAAGGCTGCGATGAACATAGTGGAGCATGTGCCTAGAAAAGTGTTTCTTTTGTCCTCATTTTCTGCTTTCTTCCTATACCTATTTCCCATGACCAAACATCTCAGAGAACCTTTTATTGTTTCTTTAGGTTCCCTATCTTTTATCTGTTGTAGGTACAGAATGAGTTGATTTTAGCTGATATTAATTCATGTCATGAGGTGAAGCTGTTTAGGATTCAATGTCTAATTCATGGATCATTTCTTAAATGATGGGCATTTTGGCATAATTCAAAGATGTAGCATTCTCTTGTGGAGTTTTCCAATTAATAGAAACCATTGCTTTGTGATAATAAATAGGACTAGTAAAGTCACTTTCTTATGAACGATGGAAATGCTGTCACAGTGGGCTCTGGGACAGTTCTCTTTACCATCACACTTCATCCCGTGAACTTCTCATTAAAGAATGTATCCCACTAGTGAAAACTTTGGAGTATTATTGGACACAGCCTGACTGTGAAGTTTTCAAGACAAGATGCTGCCTGTATTTTGGAAAAGAAAATAACCCTGTGGTATCTGGCAAAGTCACCATTTCTGATGGAGCATCTCTCATGACCCTGAACAAGTGGTACTCTGCCCAGAACTCAGAAGGCCAGAACTCTCTTCCCAGTCTCTGCAACCTCAACATTACCATTTAAAAATATTCTATTATTATGTTAAAGACTATGTACAGTGACTATAACATGCTTGAAGCAGAAGCCATTCTCTGCACAGGCAGGAGTTAAAGAAAATTATGGGCTGCGTTTCTCATCATTTCATAGGATTTCTCTTCCTTATGAAGGCACTTGAAATCTTATAACCACACTGCCCTTTACTGAAACTAATCCTCTCCACTAACAAGCATTTCCATTTGTTAATGTTTATTAGAACAAAAATGAGTTTCAATCAATATTCACTAAGCTTCTTTCAGAGTAGCTTCTGGGAGTGGAGACACACACTAGGCATGGCCCCCAATTCTCAAAGAAGCCCCCACCCTGGTCCTGAAAAATTCTTTGCCAAATGAAAGCAGCAAACATTTAAATGGAGAAATATTTGAAGTGAAAGGAATGTCTTCTGATAACCCTTGGCAATATTAGAAGGCTTATAAATATACTTGGATAAATACTACTAAGTAGCTAAAATAAATTTATTTTTTGAGAATATTTTTATTAAAAAAAAGAAATTGGTCACCATGTGGATTTTGTACTTGAACCATTTTAAGTTTAGCTTTATGGTAGTGGTATAGAATAAAAGAATGTACAGGATGAGTTTTAATTTCGCATGTTCTCATTTGTAATCATTATTTAAATACCTAGTGATCTATGTCTCTGTAACTTCTTAAATCTCTCAGTTTCCTCTTTGTCCCATTGTGAGGCATTAGTAATATATGTCTGTGTGAGAATGAAAATTACAATGGGTGAAAGCTTCAATCTCTTCTGGGAGGACCCCAACAGATAATGAGTGCTGTTAATGACGGTTGTCATGTTGCTGGTGACTTCTTTGTGGCATCCATGAGCTTCACATTCCAAAGCAAGAATGTGCTACATCAGATAAAGACAAAAGAAAGCTAGCAAAGAGGACATCAGCTGCAGCTTGATGTTGTGGGGAGCTGTGAGAGACTGTGAGACATTCACTTCAGAGTTATCCTGGCCCCAGGGTAGAGGATCTGGGTTATCCATCATCTGTCACTCACTGTCTGAAGGATGCTCTGAGGACACTAGTTCTTACACACTTACAGTTTCCAATCATAAGTAAAGTTGTCCTGTACAGATATAGGATTTCTGGCAATGAGATGGAGAAGGTAACAGTTGGAATTCAGCCAGAAATCTTAAAAGTAGCATAGCTGAGGGACCCATTCATATTTGTTGATGTGACAATGAGAAATGCACTTGATCAGGATGAGATCACTGCCTCTTTATATTTTAGTGTAAGCATCTGCCTTCTGAATGTGAATGTTCAGTGTTTCGTTTTGTTTAAGACTGAATCATTGAGATATAAATGTGGAAGATTTCAGGAGAAATGGCTTGCATAACAGGCCCTGCAGACTATTGATCAACAAAACTTATCCAACATGCTTTGAAGTTATTGTGGTCATTATATTATTTAATTATAATTTTGAACACTGAAACACTGAGGTTTGCATGCTGATGTCTGTTTCTGGGTTCTGGGAAGCCAGGACTTGTCACTCTGTACTTACTCCTTCAAAGTATTATGCACATGTCAGCCAAAAATTATGTCTAAAGTAATATATATATATATATATATATATATTGCAAACTGAGGATCCCTTACTATTTACTTCCAGTGAGAGTAAGAAACAGTCCCACCACTCCCTGGCATGGCCAGAGGAGGTATTCTACCATCTTCTAATTTAATTATGGGATGTGGTTTCTAGACACGCATCTGTCTAGATCTGCTTTCTGTATTTTGTTTTGTTTATAATTATTTTATAATTATAGTAATTAAGCAACCATGCAGGTCATCAGTAATAATTTTATAAAGCTTAAGATGGTGCATTACATAACATCTAAATGTTTTGTTGTTAAAGTTCACTTTTGAGAAATTGTGGTCGCTGTTGCAAAACATTATGAGCTTGGAGGTGTGTATAAGAGAGATAAGGTCTTTCTCTTCTAGAGTTGTGTGTTTTCAGGTAACTATCATCTCCCGGAAGCACTGAGGGTATCCTAGGATGGCTCAGAAGCTCCACAGCTGCACCGTCATTTACCTGTGTGCACACAGGGATGTCTGTGTCCATGTACACATAGATTCTGTTAGTCACAGTTTAGACACACTCAGTCACTTATTGCTCACAGCATCAATAGTGAAAAGCAAACTCCACTGTTCTTTTAAAATTCTGAAATTTGCCTTATGATTTTAATTTTGAAGACTGGGAAATTATTAGAACTATAGTATCATGAAACTTATATTAGAAAACACTAATCATTAATCTACTAAAGCTATATATAATTAAGGCCAGTAAAGGAGGTCTCTTTATTACTTTTCAAAGCATAGGGGGTTGTTTATCTATAGCATAGAAATTAGGAGCCACTAGAAATATTTAGATACATGAAAAAGCTGTTGCAGGCTGCAATATGAAATAAATAGTATCACATTTTTACATTGATAGCACTAATTGGTAAGGGCAGCTGTCTTAGCAAGTATGTCCTAACAATAGCAAGAAGCACATTGCTGACTAATAGGTATCTTAGCTGAATAGAAGAAAGAATTTGGAGAGGGATAAGAGGCTAATTATCTTGCAAACCTCCTTTCCAATACTAATTAGATGATGGGTAATAGTGTTGTATTCTGCATAAAGAGTTCTTAAAATATCTCGACTGGTTCAAGGAAAGAGAAGCTACTGTATATTGGGCATTTAGGGGCACATATTTAAGACTGAGAGCTGAGAAAGAGGTTACAACCTGCCATCTTCTCCTACCCTTTCCTTCTGTCTTGCAGGAAATGGATAATGCCACAAAGAAAGTTGGCATGGACCAACTAGAGATCATTGCAATTGGACAACAGGGCAACGGAGTAAACTTGTGCCTTAGAGTTCTTCCCCTGCAGGATGAGGGAGTTGGAGGACATGAATTTTCCATCCATCATGACATTCCCTAATGCAAGAGATGTTGGCCTAGTGGGGCATCCATACTGTGAACAACCTGGCCACACTTGCCCTACACACCATCCCTACTGGTGCCTGTGTTAGAGATGGAATTGCATGCTTGCGTTACCTGTGTGCTCATTCAGAGAATGGGTTACAAGCATGTTTTGAGGTGGTAGAAAAAATACCTTCACATGATTTTCTCATGCACTTTGACACCCTTTGAATATTTCTAGTCCACTGGCATGACAAAGAAATTTAGCAGTATTCATTTTCAATAAATATTCTATATACTTTCAGGTAAAATTATCATGATGTTTTGTAAATTTTTACATCATGTTTTATACATAGTTATAACTTTACATATAGAACATTCCTTACTTTAAAATCGAGCAACATGAGTTTTTTTGTTCATTCATTTTGTGTAAGATTTCTTTTAGCTGGAGGCATTGTGCAAATATTTTTTTAACTGATCGTTTAAAAAGATACTTCTACAGAAGTTTTTGTTGTTGCTGCTGTTTAAAGGTCAAAGACAGGCGATTTAATCAATGTGACCACATTGAGGAAGCAAAGAGAGGGCTCTCATGGGCCCAGATCTGACTTTGCAGCATTAAATGAGCTTTAAATGAAATAGAAAAAAAAAACCAAAAACAACAACAGAAAAACAAAAACAAAAAACAAAAACAAAACAGAAGGACAAGTGAAAGCAGAGGGCAGGAAGTTCGCATGATTAGACAATCTTGGTGAGGACATTCCCTGGATGTTGTTATGATTCTGGTTCCACAGGACTGGCCGAAAGGGGGTAGACTGGTTCTCAGGATGTGACTGTTCCAGCCCTAGGGTATCCAGCCTTGCCCACTTGGGTAATTGCGCTCACCTGGAGGACGCTTTTGCCCCTTTGTTTAGAGTTCACTCTGTGGACGAAGGTACTGCAGTAGGAACAGTTCTGAGCTCCTTGAGCCACAAGCAGGAGGCAGAGAGAACTCGAGGTAGTTGGAATTAAATTCTAACCTTCTTCACAGTCATTTATAGTGATGTAAGATCTCATGGTTCATTCACTCAACACTTATATACGTTTATCTCATGTCAATTATTGTGCTGGGTACTAAGAAAATAATGTTTTCTTTGCCCTTAGAACTTTCAAATCTTAAAATCTTTTAAATACAACTATGTGACATTCCTGTCTTTCATAATCTTCTAGTAATAGGGACCATAGACATCTGACACTTTCATGATCTTTTTCTACATCAGTTACAGTTTTAGCTGAGATTTCAGGCAGCTTAGAGCCACATCTAATTTGGCTTTCCTTTTCCTTTCTGGTCCATTTGCATTGACATAATAAAATACCTGAGACTGAGACCATTAAAAAAAAAGCTATTCATTAGCAAATCACTTGGGAAATTTTGGAGCATAGTATGAGCAGCTATTCAGCTCCTGTGGCTCTGTCACAACATGGCAGAGGAGGGAAGTGTCCTTATCTTGAAGGGACGAACCACACGGGCAAGGGCTCTCTATGAACAGCCCAGCCTCATGAGAACTGTCTGTTTACATCACTCTTTCAAAGCCTCCTATTTACTGTCACCCTATATCTTGATTCAGGAGATATTATGATTTTTACAGGGAAATATTTTTCTTTAGATACATTTAAACTATTAATACTTTTGAATAAGTAATTTAGTGATATGTGGTGTCCATACAAGTCTCAAAATGCATCGCCAATCTTTCTGTTCAGTTTCAATGTATACATTATTATGGAAAATATGAAAATTAAGTTTTGATTGTCCTGCTACTAATAGAAAAATGTTATAGATATGATTCTTTAATCCAGTGAAGAACAGTGTTATATGAATTAAGTTAGTATTTGGGTGAATAATTCCTTTAGTAATTTTCCAACTGCATTAGATGGATGTAGGCCTCAATGTGGGAAAAGTTCTTGATACATCACAATTTCTTAAACTGTAAATTGTCAAAAGAACAGAGCTCTTAAGCTGACAGTGTATTGGACTCTATATGTATTTCAGATGACCCAGGATGCAGATCAATCACATATAATCAATTCTGGCATCATCATTATTATCTATTGCAAAAATAGCTTACATGAAGGATAACTTGTCTGTGCAAATTGTGTAGGGAGTTACCACTGAGACGTGGCACAAGGTTAAAATATTTTGTAGATGAATATATGATAATAAAATTGTACATTTATCCTGATTATAAAATATTAAAAATGTAGTTGGATATTCTGCTGTTTAAATTTTAATTATCTTCTATTTTGAATGAAGTTTCCCCTGAGCTGTTGCCTAATTTTTGTTATAAAGTTGACTATGTTTTTCACAACATTCTTTTCATGACTGGATTTTTATGCATAGATCTGCAGTTAAGGGAATAGTAGAAGCTCACATTCTCTTTTTTCTGAATGAACCATTGAATTTATTTTTAGGATAATACTGAGTGGATATTTTATCTAATAAAAATTAACTTTACCAATTCTTTTCATTAATAAACATGTTTTTCATTTTATTTTTTAAAATGAATAGTTACTTTTCCCAGGGATGTTGGTTAGTATGTGTGATACCCTAACCCAAAAGCATGTGACTTTTTTGTTTCTTTCCCTAGTTAATTTTGTCAGAAAATGGTTAATTTATTATTCATTTATATTTCAGTTGGCCCATTGGCTCCCCTCATTCTTACATGGTCCACCTGTTTTTGTTTTTAAAGCTTTTTATTAGAATGAGGTGTAAAATATTCACATTTTAAGAATGAAGGTAGAGCTGAGTAAGGTTTTTAAGAAAGACATCTTCCTTAGAAAAGTGGTAACAACCCTACACCCCAAGTAGGCTTAGCCACTGTGGAGTGTGTTTAAAAACGATCCCTTTGGTGTAGCCCAGAGGATTCCATTTCTTCTGGGCTTCATTATTTATAGAATAGTTAATAAACATGCTAAACTAGAATTTGGGGTCCTTGGCATAGGTAGTATTCATCATAGTGAGGGTGAGGTCAAGCCCAATCCAGAGTAAGGAACCAGGATAGTTTCCTCTGACCTTAGATTCCTAACCACCACAGAGTACAG
The DNA here is from genome assembly GCF_021556685.1 of Rattus norvegicus. Classification (NCBI taxonomy): domain Eukaryota; kingdom Metazoa; phylum Chordata; class Mammalia; order Rodentia; family Muridae; genus Rattus; species Rattus norvegicus. The sequence continues at coordinate 127,899,349 of NC_141536.1, forward strand.
CTGGTTATTCAGTGTTGCTGGCCATACAAGTCATTCATCTGTGTACCTCTACCCTTAAATGCGTCACTCCCCAGACAGCAGTTGTGCTCTCCCGGTACCCTCCCTTTGTCCACTTAACATCTGCCAGCTATTACTTTAGGGTTCCAACTCTCACATATTATTCTGCTTTACCAGTTTTTCTCTCTGCCTCTCAGAGCCTGTATTTCTCTTGCTTCACAGGTTGCCCATGAATCAATCCCAATTTTGTAGCTCACACTTGTCCTTAGACCTTTTATTTGTTTGTCTTTAAATGAAATCAGTACTGGCTGCTGGCATACCCCTTGACTTGTAAGGGTGTGGCCAGGTTACCTGAGAAATACTTGTCAAATTCAGTGTAGTGTTGCTATTGTACCCCCATAACTGGGACTCTGAGATCCAGGCCACTAAGTAATTTTCCAGGCCTATGGAGTCCATCTCCAGAGGTCCAGGACCACAAATGACAATGTTTATTGCATTGGACATCATATGCCCTCCAGTATCAAATTCTCAGCCAAGACTTAATCCTTTCCATGAAGATAAACAATCATGTCAATCTCATTAATATAAAAATTTGTCTTCATCTTCAATAAATACTAAAATTTATGTACCCCCCCCAAAATAGACTTAGGTTTTGTGTGCCCTGTGGTCCAATAAGCTGGAGAAGGGGAACATATTCTAGTAGTTTTGTTATAAACTCTATTCAACTCCCAACATACCACAGTTTGTAGAAGGCACTGGATAATGGGAAGACAAGGGACACTCTCGTTGGGATTCCACCACTTTTTGTAAGAGAGAAAAGTGAGGTAGTCTACTTGTTGAGTATGTGGCTTTAAAATTCCTTTTAGACTTCTAGCAATTTTCAGAGAAAAATGTACAAGATTGAAGCAGAAATTCTTAAGATTTGTACCATCACCTATTTTGAGAAAAACGTGCACTTGAAATTTGATGATCAATCACGCAGGTTAAAATTTTTGTGTTCATTCAAATTAAGTGTATATCAGTATTTTGAGGCATACATCCTTAGAAATGTGAGTTGCTGTTCTACTTTTAAACTAACATTGGGAAGTCCTTAATACAAACCAACCCTAGTATCCTGAGATTCTGAATGCCAGCTAGCTCTACCAATTTGTCAGGGCAAAGTCAGGAGGCCAACGAGTGGTTATTTACCATTTCTCAGAATCTCTGCATACTTTCATTAATTCTTCAGGTTAAACAACAGCCATTATGTCACACACAAACAGGTTCTAGGGCATTAGATGACTTATCTGAAGTGCAACTGAGATTCTAAATTAGTCTACCTACCATATTTCTCATGTTTACTCAGAGGCACCTCCAGCCCACATCTGAGAACTTTCCTTAGAGCTCTTGGTGCCAGAAAGTAGACTTGCAAATGTACATAGATATATTCTGTTAGACACAGAACTACAGATGCATTGTTCTCTAGCTTCCTCCATGATGCAAAGGCCCAGTAAAGGCTCTGTGTGTCCCACTCCCTTTATTAGGGCATTTTCTCTTCCATGATTATCCAATGTGAGTATGCAGTGAGTTGGAGCTGTGGGTGGAAGTTGCAGCAATTAGTTTTGCCTCAGGTAGAATGCTGACATCAGTGGTAACAAGATTAAAATCTTCTACTCAGCTGTTGTTTGAATATTCTGTTGTGTTCTCATCCAACTCTTTTAACTAATTGGAGTGACTTAACCATGTAATTATTTTCAAATGTTTACAATTATTTTAGATAAATATAAATGGATGTTTGCCTGCATGTGAACAACAAAAGGAATAATTTAGTACCATTGCCAAAATAGTTGAACCTTCCTAAATTATTATTGGGTGGAAACAAATTATATTAGTAGAAATCAAGAGGAACAAATGGTCATTTTTAACACTGAAATGAAATACTATTTTCAGTTGTACCAGGGTAGAGTAGTAGCATTTCTCCAAAGTCTTTCTCCTTATAAATGAAAATCTCCAAATAGCACAACAACAGAAGTATCTGGAAATTGGAAATGGGGGATGTTTGTTAGGGTTCTTGAGAGATGAAGACCTATACAGATGTGACTCCTATAAATTTTCTCATTATTCTTTTTATATTCTGAGGAGGGTATTACAGCAGTGTCTCACCCAGAGTTGCCAGTAGAAACAGAAAGGCAAAATGCTCTGAGATCCCTGTAGACACACACATGAAGGAAGATAGTATAGCAGCAAGTGTTTGGCAATATCATCTAAACACCACTGGACAATTGCAGCTTACAGCACCACCATGCTCACAGTGCTAGCAGGAGCATTATCCCCTGATCTTAGAAGCTAGTAGTACCATTAGATAGTGAAAAATGTGACTTATATGTGGGTTTAATAGAGGAATAATTAGAAATACTCTATGAGACAGTGGACTTCACAATGCTATAGGTTAGAGTAAAAACTAAAAAAAATTAAGTAAGTGAATTAAGATAAGTAGAAGTCATAAAAGAGTATAGGTTATAAATTGATAGACTATTTTATATATCATCAAAATACTAAAAGTGTAAATGAGCTGTGGGAATTGAATGAGTAGAGTAATTCACTTTTAAAAGTTGGAATTCTAATGTTTTCCAACTTCAAAACTCTACATATAAGTTTAGTCCAGACATATTATATACCTAAGTGAAAGAATTAAAACATAAGGATAGTAACCTAAGAATAGACTTTTTATATTAGGCAATGGTTTATTAGTAAGGCATTATATCAAAAAATAAGCATGACAAGAACTTCAAGTCTCTGAAGAAAGAAATTGAAGAAGATCTCAGAAGATGGAAAGACCTCCCATGCTCATGGATTGGCAGAACTAATATAGTAAAAATGGCCATTTTACCAAAAGCAATCTATAGATTCAATGCAATCCCCATCAAAATTCCAATTCAATTCTTCAGAGAGTTAGAAAGAACAATTTGCAAATTCATTTGGAATAACAAAAAGCCCAGGATAGCTAAAACTATTCTCAACAATAAAAGAACTTCTGGGGGAATCACTATCCCTGACCTTAAGCAGTATTACAGAGCAATAGTCATAAAAACTGTATGGTATTGGTACAGAGACAGGGAGATAGATCAGTGAAATAGAATTGAAGACCCAGAAATGAATGCACACACCTATGGTCACTTGATCTTTGACAAAGGAGCTAAAACCATCCAATGGAATAATGATAGCATTGTCAACAAATGGTGCTCATTCAACTGGAGGTCAGCATGTAGAAGAATGCAAATCGATCCATTCTTATCGATCTGTACAAAGCTTAAGTCCAAGTGGATCAAGGACCTCCACATCAACAAAGACACATGCTCCACTATGTTCATAGCAGCCTTATATATAATAGCCAGAAGCTGGAAAGAACCCAGATGCCCTTTAACAGAGGAATGGATACAGAAAATGTGGTACATCTACACAATGGAATATTACTCAGCTATCAAAAACAATGACTTCATGAAATTCATAGGCAAATGGAGGGAACTAGAAAATATCATCCTGAGTGAGGTAATGCAATCACTGAAAAACATGCATGGTATGCACTCATTGATAAGTGGTTATGAGCCCAAATCCTTGAATTACCCAAGATGCAATCCATGGACCACATGAAACTCAAGAAGAAGGATGACCAAAATGCAGATGATTCACTCCTTCTTAAAAAGGGGAAACAAACATATCCATAGGAGGGGATAGGGAGGCAAAACTTAGAGCAGAGACTGAAGAAACTGCCCCATTCGGAGCCCGCCCAACATGTGGCCCATATATATACAGCCACCAAAACCAAATAAGATGGATGAAGCTAGGAAGTGCAGGCTGACAGAAGTCGAATATAGATGTCTTCTGAGAGACACAGCCAGAGCATGTCAAATAGAGAGGCAAATACTAGCAGCAAACCACTGACCTGAGAATGGAACCCCCATTGGAGGAATTAGAGAAAGGATTGAAAGAGCTGAAGGGGCTTGCAACCCCATAAGAACAACAATGCCAACCAACCAGAGCTTCCAGGGACTAAACCACTACCCAGAGACTATACATGGACTGACCCTGGGCTCCAACTGCATATGTAGCAAAGGATGCCCTTGCTGGGCACCATTGGAAGGAGAATCCCTTGGTCCTGCCAAGGTTGGACCCCCAGTGTAGGGGATTGTTGTGGGGAGGGTAAGGGGGAGGGTGGGGAGGGGAAGAGCCTTATAAAAGGGGAGGGGCAGGGGTGTTAGGGGGCTTATGGACAGGAAACCAGGAAAGGGAATAACATTTGAAATATAAATAAGAAATACCCAATTTAAGAGAGAGAGAGAGAGAGAGAGAGAATTAATAAGCAAATACATTAGACTTAATTAAAATTGAAAACGAATTGTGTTTCAAATTACATCATAAAGAAAATAACAAATGAGTAGCAGAGTGGAGGAAATATTTTTAAATGACACATTTGATAAGGGAGTCCCGCAACTAATATACAATAACTCAACTTTGAAATATGCAAAGTATCTGAGTAGATATCTTCTCCAAACAAGTTACTCAGAGAGCTAAGAAGGTCATTGACAGGCACTGAGCGTAATTCATCAGGCAAATGTAAACTGAAAACTCAGTGAAATCTCACTTTCTTCAGATAGGATAGCTATTATCAAAAAGACAAGTCGTATCATCTACTATCTATGATAAGAGAAACTGTAACCCTCATACATAACTAAGAAGAACACAAAGTGCTACGTTCACCTCGGAAAGTATTGTAGCAGTTTCTCACATTGTTAATCATAGGATTATAATATGAACCCAGCAATTCTTCTATTATGTATATGTATATGTATATATATACACACACATACATATATATGTGATGTAAGAATATATATTCACATAAACCTTGTGCATGTCTCTGAATAGCATCATCATTCATACCAGCATTCAAATTGAAACAATGAAATGTGTGATGACAGATGAACAAATATAATCATAAAACGGAAAATTACACATTCATAAAAGTGAATGGCTCACTGGATCATGCGGCAACAGGAATCAATGTTGAAAATCCTAGGCTTTATTATTTTTTTAAAAATACTAGTCATAAATGAATGTATATTGTATGATTCTATTTATTTGAATTGTCTGTAATAGATGAATCTTGAAGCAGTAAGCAAATTATTGGTTGCCTAGGGCTGACAGGATGCTGAGGAGGAGAAATGGGGAGAGAATACTAATGGGTATGTCTTTCTAGGGAAAGATGAATATGTTGAAACATTGATTGTGGTGATCGTCGAACAAGTCTGTGAATATATAAAACCCACTGAATTGTGGACTTTAAATGGGCCAGTTTTATGGTGTGTGAATCAATAAAGCAACTAAAATATAAATTGTCTAAATATTCCAATTAAAATATTCTGGGTAAAAAATGTGCTCTGATGGTTTGCTTTCTATATGAAACTCATGTCCAGAATAGGACAAGTAGTTTAGAAGTATAAAGTTGGGAAAGATTATACTATGCAAGCGTTGTTTTTGAAAAAGTAGTTATTCTGATATGCTGAAGTAGACTCAAAAATAAATAAAATTAATAAAGACAACAAGGATGTTGTATCCTACAAGAAGATCAGCTGTTACAAATGCATCACTGTAAATAATAGGATGGGCCTATTGAACAGTAGCACGTCAAAGTGCACACAGCAAAAGGAAATATTATGCCTCGCAATTTAATTTATTTAAATTTCACTGATTCTATGACTGCCTCTACTTACATGGTAAACTAAAACCCATATGTCTGTATTAACTCTAACTCCTCAGAGACCACATTTCACCCTCAGAACACATCACTGTATTGACAATTAAAGTATGCGTGTGTTTATATCATAGAAACAGCTTTTAATTCTGTAATCATGGAACTCAAAAGTGAATACCTTTCATGCCTTCTTCTCTTATGATGCACAGAGATTGACAAATGTAGAATCAATTGCAGTCTATGGAGAAATGCTCACAAACACACACACACACACACACACACACACACACACACACACACACACGCACGCACGCACACACACTCTTGATTCTTTAATGCTACATTTATGTTCCAAAGTAACACATTTAAGGTGAATATGAATGAGAAAAATCTCTTTCTGAAGAAATAGTATCATATTTAGAAATAAAGAAAACAGTATATTTGGGAACAATAGATCGCCTGTTATGATTATTCACACCGCAGAGGTATACCTCTCAGCTCTCTCCCTGACCCTTACAAGTAAAAACTGCTGAACTTTGAACTTGCCCTTCCCAAACAACACTGATGTAATGATTTGTTTATCAGCTTATTTTTTTCCGAGATGAATCACACCATATACAGACTTCATTCACTCAATTTCACTCCATGTAATTAATCCCAGCTTGCAGGTGGTAGCTGTCATACACTGCCCATTGTAATTCTAGTGGTTTCAAGACTCAGTCAGCAAAGAGGTTTGTGACTAAAGAGGAGAAAGCCCATGGACCCACAAGGCTCCTTCTACCTTATCCCTTCCTTTGTCATCTAACAGTGGCTGATTTTCTCTTTGCTGAGAAATCCTCTTCATATATATCATACACTCAACTCCCTGGGACATGACTTACCTGCTTCAAGTGCTGCCTGTTAGCCTTTGCCTGCACAGTGAGAACATTGTTCCCTTTATACTTTCTACCTACATGCTTCTTTGTTATTGACTGACTTTTCTTGTGTTTTATAACCATAATACCCACACAATTTTTCCTTAGTGGCATATGCTAATGGTTTTATGGATGACTTTTGAACCTTTTACAATAGATTCTTTTTTTAGAATTTAAATTAACCTGTATAATTTCTAAAGGTATGAGTCACAGAGTTTGAAAATCCTCAGAAGGACTAGTCAAAGCTGAAATTTGGAGCTTTTCCTGTATATGTGTTTGTGAATGAATTCATACATATATGGGAGGTTAGTTAATTTCCTAAATATAAAATCATTTTAATGGAACATATATTTACATTATCATTTAGGCATTGAAGCTCCAATGTTCTTAATGTTAATATTTTACCTGTAGACTTTGACTAGCCAAAGGTTTCTTGAACAAGAGAGTCCAAGACCTTTATTGCTCTGTAGATATTCTTACAAATTATGCTGTTAGGATTATGTTAAAAGGAGTTTGTATTAAAAACACAGTGACTTTGTGGGAGATGCTAGATAGGAACAAGTGTTTATTAAACACTTGATTTCATAGGTGTGGCTAACTAAGATTCAGGTTCACACAGAGAGAGATTGGGAGAGTTGTAAAATAGGATAAGATCCTGACCTAGAATATGCAGTCACAGCCTCTATTCTTTGGCCCCTAGCCAAGTCATTCTAAGTCACAGGAAGAACAGTCTCTCACCATGATTCAGAGGGATGGACAAAGGCAAAAATATAAAAAATATAAATGTCAGAACTTATTCTACAAATGATTATACCTTAGCCTCATTGTTTTAGACACAAACTCCTCTGTGTTTGAGCACAACACTTTTCTGAGATGAATTTTTGAGAACATCATTCTGCACTATTTTTTCCTCTGGTGTCACAGAGTTACTCATATTGTCCCATACTATGCTACTGCCCATGCTAGGAAATGTTAGTTGGTTACTAATGAGTATACTTTAGTACTATTCCACAGTCACTGGTTTCAAAGCTTCATATAGTAGTGAACCAACTAATAAATATATCAGAATTTAAATTGCCTTTTTCTTATTTCTAATTCTCTTCATATAAATAGACATTATTTAAAAGAATTGACCTTATTAACCCATAAGGAACCTCAGACACTATTTCAGAGAGTGAAGTGTGATTTTTTTTTGTATCCATTTAGTGCAGTAGGAACGATAATGGAGGGGCTGTCAGATTCAAATGAAGGTTCATTGCTTTACGGTAATGTCAGTAATGAAAACAATATTAAAGTTGAATGATGTCTGGACCCTGAGAATCTTATATTGTAACACTTAGACATGCGGGGTGAATGTGTAGCATGTGGATAGCCATAACTCATGTTGAGTTATGTGTTATGAGTTGTATAGTACTTAAAGGAATGATATTGTTTAGAAGTATTTGGTTGGGATGACTTTGATGTTTGTGACCTTATTAGACTACAATTTCACCTTTCTTCAAATGCCTTGACCTTTGAGAAAGATTAGTCCACTCATAGATTTTTCTTATGACTTTTGTCCAAGAACCTTGATAAGCATTGATAAATATTTTTGAAATAGTTGCTAGGAACTCATATGCATACTAACATACTTTATCATTGCGGAATTACTTTTAAAACAGATGTTGAACACAGTGTTCGATGTCAGGGCTCAGCATGGGAAATATGTATTTTAATTTTTAATGCACTTCAGGTTTTTCCGAGGTGGTTCAGTGTTCCATAGACTCCTCATTTGCTTTTCTAGTCAGGGAGACATAGCATAGATGCTGACATTATTTTTTTTTTTTTTGGTTCTTTTCTTCGGAGCTGGGGACCGAACCCAGGGCCTTGCGCTTCCTAGGCAAGCGCTCTATCACTGAGCTAAATCCCCAGCCCCTGCTGACATTATTATTAACCCAGTCTACATAGGCTCCAGCTCTAACTAACATGAGAACGAGAAAGGAGCACTGTAGCATGTTCAACATGCGAAACTCTTCCCGTGAGCCTCTTGGAAACGGCACATCAAAAAGTAGCATTTGATAAAGAAAAATATACCTTGAAAGATAACTTCTAATGTCTTCATATGCCATCGTTTCAACTGCATTCCTCCTGTTCTGAACAGTTACAGACAAGGAAAACCATATGAAAACATAACAAGAAAATATTCCTTTGAGGATTTCCATTCTGAATGAAACAAGTAAATAAACCAGGAAGAGTGGCTTGATCCTTTTTTAAAAAAAATTTAGCTCTAGCAGTCCTTCACCCTAATCGGCAATTTACTGATTTAACAGGAAGCGTGCTACTCTGCTGCCATCTGGACTTGCTGAATAGAACCTTTGCCTCTGGATGAGGGGAAGCATAGTGATTAGATAGATGTTTTGGCAGGAACCCCCCTTTTTTTTCGTGTCTAGGGATTTGAGATGTAAAACCAATGGCCGTCATTTTGAACCATCTGCTCTTTTCACGATCTCCTCCACATGGACCGAGATTAGGAAATGGGGCATCCTCAAGCATCACTTTGTTCTAGTGATGACATTTTCCCATCTTGTCAGAGTCTGTAAATGGAATAGATTCTCTTTACTAGAACCCCTCACACTATGCGTGGAGCCTGCTTTTATTTACTTGTACCCACGCCTCCTTCCGGGAGAGGCCGTGAGTGATTTTACAGTAGGAAGGAAAACCTACAAAATAGACAGTAACATTCACCAGGCAACGCACAGAGGTGAGGGGAAGGAAAGAAACGGTCAGATATAGCTGTCAGCTGGAAAACGGGCATTGTCGTGTGCTATCCATGAGCGTGTTTCTGTTGTTAGAAATCGGTGCTAAATTACCTTGAGTGTGTGATCCTCCTGGGTTTAAAGAACAGTTGGAATTTCACCACATCCCACCCTAGATTCCACATTGGGTGACTTTACAGAGTGTGTGTCTGTTCTCCTCCCTCTGGGACGCCTTGGCTTCCTGGGTGGTTTCTATCCACTCTCACTCATCCCCTCCAGAGTAGGGAATTTTAGAAAATAGTCTTTCTCTGGATCAGCTGCTTATCACAGTCCTCCAGGCCCCCTGTCAGAGGATTAACTGGACTCTGTGTTGATGTTCTTTTCCCTTGCTTTGAGCAAAACTTGGAAAAATTGGTACAGTATACAATGTCCTGACTGTTTTTGTGTTTAGTCCCAGGCCTGGCCATTCCTCCTGGCTCAGAGGATCTGATGGCTGAGACTGAATCAGATTGGATGGTGGGCCCTTACCTTGGATGGGAAGGGCAGAATTCCGCTTCATTCTCTTCTTCCCTCTAGTGTTTCCATAGTCAGTCTCCCAGGATGCCCCTCCTCCTCTGCATGAACAGCTGGCATGAAGTGGGGACACATTGCTACTTCCAGCCGAAGAAATGCCACACGAGCTTCTAGAAAGCAGACACACTGGAAGCAAATGTAACCACTTTCATGGAGAGTGACCCTCCCAATGGGCTGTCTTTAGATCTGGGGTAAACTCACTTTTCAGTATGGCTAAAAATAAGAGGAACCAGTACACACACACACACACACACACACACACACACACACGCACTAGAGCAGCTAATACTGTTAAGAATGCACAGAGGTGGCTCTGCCCCACAAGACACTTGCCACCAAGTCTGAAGACTTGAAGTCAACTCACTGTTCCCAGGTAGTTGAAGGAAAGAACCTGTTCCTCTGCGTTGTCCTTTGATCTCTATAGGCATAGTATGTCATGAACACGTGCTTATGTGCATATGAATTTTTTCTGTGTCTTTGCCTCTATCTCTCTTTCTGTCTCTGTCTCTGTCTCTGTCTCTCTCTCTCTCTCTCTCTCTCTCTCACACACACACACACAGTAAATAATGAATAAGAAAATAAATAAATGAACGTAATAAAGAGTGGGCAGAATCTGATCTCTGTAGGAATGAGGCAGCTGTTTGATAAAGGGGTTTGGCAGTTGCTTTTAAAAATTAAACTTTCCCTCCAATATGACAGTAGATTGATCTGGAGCTATAAAGATTAATGTACTGCTTCATTACATTTTACTTAACTTCCCACAGCAGCACTATTTCTCAGACGTACTTACAGATAGCACATTATCAGTGTTCTGATTTCTATTTAGACTTTCTCTTTATTGGCAAAGAAGTTTTCATTTTTCATTTCTGAGACCCCAGTGCAACATGTGGGGGCTTCCACCAGACATCCTAGCCCTTCGGAGGTTCAGACACTAGAATCAGTGACTTGAGGCCAGTGTGGGCTACGTAGTAAGTTCAAAGCCAGCCTAAATTATATGAGAAGCCTCCTGTTCCCAACCAAACCAAACCAAAATAAGTAACAATGATAGTCTAAGTTACAGTATGTCTGCCAGGGTTCCAAAGCTGATATTCAGTACAGAGGAAAACGCCCATTTGTAAAAGTGTGCTCCATGTTTCTCTTTGACAGCTGCCATACGTATCGACACCACGCTCTGTCTCACCTCGTTCTTAACCTCCTTGTCATAATACACGATTTGCCAGTGTGATTGATTGGCTCCTCAGCACAGTGCTGGAGACTCTGTTTGCTTCCTCTATTAATAGTTGGCACCATTACATGGCCGGGTAGTAATCTGTAGAGGGATGGGACCTTTTTCAACTTTCATTCATCTAGGTTGGTTCTAGTTTGGGACTCCTAGTAATAAGCTCACCCTCCTTATCTATGTGAAGATGTTTGTGTTAGCACTGGCATTTGCTGAGTTAAGTACTTGGGAGCACAACTGTGGGTAGAGGGTGTGATGCTTATATAATTATGGGAGGACGTGTCACTGTGACATTTCATACTCCAGCTAGGAGGGCATAGCAGTTTGAGTGTCAGGGTCTCTCTGCATCCCCAGAAGCATTAGAAGCAAGCATAGAGACTCATTTTAGTCTTTGCAATAGGTACACAGTTTACATTTTCCCTAACGGCTAATGATTTAATGAGCTGTCATCGGTCCCTCAGTGAAGTGTTTCTCTCTTTTTTTTTTTTTTGCCATTCGGTAATCAGACTGATTTTTTGAATTTTTGCTGTTTATTTTTGAGAGTTTCAAACACATTCTAGCTGTTAGTGCCTTGTTGGCACGCAATTTAAGAATGTTTTCTCATGGATGATGGTTTGTGTTTTCATCCCTTTAACTTGGTATTTCACAGAAAAAAATATTTTCAGTTTTGGTACATCCTCTTTTTCTTTCACAGCTCATGGTTTTTGTGACATCTATATGCACACTGCTTCTGCCTAGATGTCCAGAATTTTGCTTTTATGTCGGTGGTACATTTTGAGGAAAGCTTAGGCTGAAGTTCATTTTGTGCAAGCAGAAGTCCTAACCTCCCAGTGCTATTGTTTGAAAAGTTCAACTTCCCTTGATTTACTGCTTTGGCTGCATTATGACTCTGCTTTGATATATTTTTGTGGGTCTATTTCTGAACCCCCCTTTCTTCCTGTTTCCTAGAGATTACATATCCCTCCATCACAACCACAATCTAACACACACACGCACACACACACACACACATACACACACACACACGTGCATATACTTCTTTGCTGTATATATTGCCAGTCACCTAGGATAAACCACATTATAAAATAAAGATATAATTTATGCTACCCTACTAATATTATCACCCTGTCTTTTGGGGCAAAGACTTTATTTTATTTTACTTTATTTTATTTTTGCTGCATCTATTTCTCTTTAATTTACAGGATAATTACCTTAAATATTTTATCTCTATCCCTTGAAATCCACATTAGATAGGGATTTGTTTTTGTTTTACCCATAGTAGGTAACTAGGAAGTCTTCCGAGGAGAGGAAATGCTTCCAGCATCCAGCCATGCTGTCCCTAGCCCTGGTGTGGTTTTTTTCTGCCATTGTGCCTCAGCTTTAGAGAACTTTCTTCAGCTGTCCTTCTGGTGACAGAGTCTGCAGGCAGGTTTTTGCTGATGTGAGGATGCCTTGATTTTTTTCTCAATTCCTAAAGGCTGTTTTCAATAGTTTTGTGATTCTAGGGTGATAGTTCTTTCTGTACTGAGACATGGGCCACATCTAGAGTCCAGAGGTAAAAGAGATAATACAAAATAATTTGTATAGCTTTTCCTCTATAGATAATATATGAATCTTTTCTGTGGTGATGATTTAATTAATTAATTATTTAAATTAATTATAATTTAATCATTTAAATTAAAATATAATTGCACATTTCCCCATTCCCTTTTTTTCTTCCAGCCCCTTTCATGTCCTCTCCTTTTAACCCCTCATATCTCAAATGGATATGCGCATGTATATAATCTATATTACATGTAGCCAATGTAAATATAAAACATATAACTTTGTATCGAGTAATCAATCAGAAGGCTGAATAGGCTAATTCCCTCAGGGGCCATTAGCCTCCTGTAGTTCAATGTCTAGGGTAGGACCTTGTGAGATTGTCCGCCTTCCATGTCTTGGTGTCTATGGGTAGTCATTGTTGAGGTCTTGTTTATGTAGCTCTTTCCTTTGAAAGATGCAATCTCACCACAGACTTCCTGCTGTTCTGGCTTTTACAAGCTTTCTGCCCCCTCTTCCAGGATGTTCCCTAAGCATAGCTGCAGGTGCTGTGCTGCAGATGGATCCACTGGGGCTGGACACACCTAAATCCTTAGACGTTTTCTTTGTGTCGTTGTGGTTTTTTTGTACCGGGCTCCACAGTTTTCTTTGGGTTTGTATGGTTGGGTTAGGGTTGGTCAGCACTGTGAATCAGTGAGCCTAGGTCTTTAGGTCTGGGCTCTTCCCCTGCCCTCAGTCTTCGGGTGTCAGGCATAGGTTGTAGTGGCTGCTCCGGGTCTTTTTGCAGCTCAATTTGTTTTGCTGTTCAGCTTAGCTCATTTCTGTTTTGCTGGCTCTCAGGTCATTGATTCTTTCCTGAAGCTCTTTCAATGTACTACTGAGTAAAGTCTCTGAGTTTTCGATTTTTTTTTGATATTCTGCATTGCAAATCTAAATTTCCTCTATTTGTTTTCTGTTTGCTTTCTTCTCTGGAACTTTCTACCTTTTCTTTTGTTTTGAGTGTGTTTATAAATGTCTATTGAAGCATATTTACCTGTGCTATTTTAAAGCCGTTTAATGATAACTTTAACATCTTTACTGTCTTCAAGTTCTGTGCTAACTCCCATAATTTGATTGTTACTTTCATTCACTTTGATATAATATTTAGTCTAGACATTATGAGTTATGCTTTTGGAAACCTGGACATTTCTGCATTGTTGGGAGATGTAGGATCTTATTCACCTGTGTTTTAACTGGATTCTTCTGACTTTAGTTTAGACGGAGAAAACTCAGGCTCTTCTTACAGTAGCTTTTCAAGTTATGGCCTGGTGGAATCATAAGCCAAGTACCTCATTCAGTCATTGATCATACCAGAGCCTGGAAATCGCAGTTACTTTTGGGCGGGAGTGAGTGAGATTTTGATCCCTTGGTGGTATCTACTGACGCCATATGTAAAAGAAGTACCTGTTCTTTATAGGCAACAACTGTTGATGGATAGATTAGAAGGAAAGAAGGAAAAAAGAAAGAAAGAAAGAAAGAAAGAGAGAAAGAAGGAAAGAAAGAAGGAAAGAAAGAAAGAAGAAAGGAAGGAAGGAAAAAAGAAAGGAAGGAAGGAAGGAGGGAGGGAGGGAAGGAAGAAAGGAAGGAAGGAGGGAAGGAAGGAAGGAGGGAAGGAAGAAAGGAAGGAAGGAAGGTATAGCTGATTCTTATTCTTAACCCCCAGTGGTGGACACACTGTGTCTTATTAGAATCTGCATTAGATGCTTTAAGTCTGTCTACATTTCTGGACAGAGCCCAACTATTTGAATTCTTTCAGTTAAATCCTTGAAGTATATATACTGCTTCCTAACACAATCATAATGCCAACTTGTTGTTTTAAAAATGATCAATTAGATGGGTAATGAATGATACCTTGGCATCATTTGTAAGTGGTGATAAACAAGGGTTTACTTACCTAATAATGCACAAAAAGTTTCCGCAAAAAGTTGCTAAGGGAACATTGGCCAGAGTGAAAACCGGCAATAGACATAACTTGTCACTAAAGAGAAACTTCAACTGACTCATAAACATGTGGAGCTATGCTTCTGTGTTGGTAGATAGAATAATGCAAATTAAAACAAGGAGGTACATGTTTCCCTATGGCATCACGTTCTCTCTCAGGATTGAATCACTTCCCTGCTGCTGAGAATTTTGGAGTGAACAATTCTTAACTCATTTCCTGCTCCAAGAATTCTCAGAGAAAGCTGCCTCAGATCAGAGTTTTTAGCATCTCACTGTGGATTGCCTGTAAGCAGTGACTTCTCAGATGAGAAACGAAAAGTCTTGCCTCTGGCTGGACAACTCTGAAAGGCTACTTTCCAGGGAACTCGGCCCACAGCCCCGCAGGAACACTCAGCTTGTGTGAGTGTGGAAGAACAGAGGGACTCTACTAGTGTGAATTACTGTAATCTTTGCTTGAAAATTGATCTCAGATAATCTCTTTAAAAAAAAAAAGACTCTTCAAATTTAACGATCTTATATCTCTACCTCTACCTTTCAAGAGTTAAAAACAGGTTAACATTCACTTGAAATTATTGCATTCATAAATGATGTGTGTTATAATTTTTGAGATAAATGGAATTAGTTTTAGTGTCTATATATACATGAGAAACTTACCAAAAGAAGAATGATATATTTATGCCGAGATATTGCAATTGTCATTAAAAGCAATGATCTGGGTCTACAGCACTGATATAGAGAATGAAAATAGGAGGAGGAAATTCAAATGGTGATATGTGTAGGTGTGTTGGCATGCATGAGTCCTGTTACAGCTCTAGACTATGCCACAGTACCAGTGGAGATCAACAGGCGTCAGGGAAGAACATGTTTGATTGGGTTGTGCTTCCTGCAGAGTATGTAGCATGACCGTACTTGTTACTTCCGGTGATGCTCATTTTGATCATTTGGATGTTTGTTCTGATTAGTGAGTGACTGTGCTACCCTGGTTGCTAATTATTTTGATTGCTATCCTTGCCTATAAAGCATATTGTCAGTTGACTGATCTTTTCTTGCAAGTCTGTCAGTGTAGTTGGCTATCGAAACGACAAGAGTTCAATACGATGCATTGGCATTTGGTTTATGCCAGACATCTGGATGGAAAAGAAAGTTTTCCATCTAATATATTATGACTGTGTAACAAGCATGAGCAAGTTATAATTAGGATCAGCACTCCAAGTTCTCTCTGGTTCCTCCTCTCACTTCGAAAGCCCATATGAAAAGGAGAAGGATCATTCAAAAGAATAGGCTTCTGAGGTCCTAGGTGATGTATTCAGGTGTGCCATTTCCTCGGGTTCCTGTAGTTCCATTAAAAAGCTCAGTGTTTGCATCAGAAATGCATTATTAGGACAAAGTGGCTGGCATCTTTGAAGGACTTTGAGCTCATTAGAGAAGAAACATACATCTGTGCAGGTTCTATATGATTCATGTTACTTAAAGAAAAATGTAAACATGGGATGGCCTGTATTGACAGGCTTTATGAAGAAACCCACATGTCTTTAAGAAATAAGTGAATCGAGTCAGTTTGTTCATTTGTGTTTGATCTGATCTGACACTGCAGACTGACAAAGGGTCCCACTACTACTTCCTTGCAGCCAGGATGCCCCAGTGCATGCCATGGTCATTTGTTGCCTTTGTTTGGGTGGACTTAAGCATCATTTGGCTTCGGTCCCTTTGACAGCGCCTTTTAGCATCCTTCTTATTGTTCTCTTTTTGGGTCATTGCAAAGCATTCCTGAAGACTTTGTGGTTTAGAGAGCAAGAGAGGCTGTTGTCTAATTTGTTGTAATTGCTTAACTTGCTCAAATAGTTTAATTTACCCCAAATATATTCAGCAGCTTAGAGGAAAAGTGTTTGCTCAGACATGAAATCTTTGTAATTGGGAGGAAAAAAACCCAATTATAAGGTTTTTGTGGTAGATAAGCCTTAGTGAACTTTTTCTCTAATTTAGTTAATCTTTAAATAACATTGGTTTAGTTATTTGGGAATAGGACAGCAAAACACCCTGGACTGAAGATCTAATTTTTTTTTCCCCTGAGAAGTAACATGTTTGTAATATGGGAGACATTTTCAACAGTTAAGTCCCTTCTTAAACAGCTATTCCAAATTCTTCCCGAGGGAATGCCTTAGCTATATCATCCCCCTTTCTCAAACTCACTCCCTTCAGTCTGCTTTAAGGTTACCAAACCTCTGGGGTGGATAAGAAAAGTTCCCTTCCCAACACATTCTTCCTTTGCTGTGCCAAGGAGAGATACTGTAACAGCATGTTAATATGAGGTTTGCTTTTGCTTTAAAAATAATAATATCATTCAGATGTGATATCTTGCAAAGAAGGAATCTTTCCTTGTGCTTTGTGTAACTTGGGGCATTTGAGATGTCTCATTTGTGGGTGGTATTGCTGACATAATCTTTTGGGAGTTAGAGTTCTGTCTGAATTTGTGATGAATTTGTAATGATAAAACAGCATAGAGAAAAATGAAAAAATAACACCAGATTCTCGAGTAATATCATTAGCTCAGGCTCCCTGAGTTAATTACATTTCCTAGTTAGGAAAAATTACTAAAACTTCCATTGCACCTCATGTGGCTGTCACAGATACACAACTATATGGTATAAATATTAAACCTTTCCCGAAAAACAAAGTTCTGTTGGCTGAGCTCTGATCCTTTCACCTGTACAGCCCCCTCCCCCAATGCAGTAAGTGACACTCTGTCCTGTCTTGTAGTTTTTGCTGGACATGGTTTACTATGGTGCTAACATTTGGACCTCTTTATTCTGTCTGTCTGACTGACTGACTGAATATCTATCTATCTGTCTATCTATCTATCTATCTATCTATCTATCTATCTATCTATCTATCTATCTTACAGTTTTGATGAAGTTAAAACTATAGAAGAGCTGAAAACTGACTATTTCAATTTGTACTGATCTAATAAAAATAACTGTGATTTTCTAGAGGAGCATTATACCCATTTTACTAAATTTATCCAAGGACTTAAACCTCAGATAAATTTGGTGCTGGGGATGTGATATTATAGACTGTGAAAGGTAGAACTATTAAGGAATTTAGTTCCTAAAATAACATTCTTCTAGGAAACAACTCAGAAACCAGCCATAGAAGGTACAATAAAAACCGACAGTGAATGTTTAAAACTTGTAGATAATGACAAGTAGTGATATAGCTGAAGGGGTTGTGTTGTTGTTGTTGTTGTTGTTGTTGTTGTTGTTGTTGTTGTTGTTGTTGTGTTTTTGTTTAGTTTTGTCTGTGCTGTGAAAAGAGACACTATTTTGGAAACACTTTTGCTTTTGAGTTTTAAACTAAAAGATACATACATGTCCCTAAAACAGTAATTCTATCTCCAGACCCATAATCAACAGAAAGAATACATATATGTTTTAAAGATACTTACAGGAGATGGGTGTGGTGATATAGGCTGTTGTTTCAGAACTTGGGATACAGATGTAGGAGGATATAGAGTTTGAGACCAGCCTGAAATATGTAAGGGAGAACATGTCAAAAGTCAAACCAAGACAGGCCGAAGGTTCATAGCAGCGGGTTCAGTAATGGTTGCAAAGCAGAAACCATCAATAGTAGAATGGAAAAGAGAATGTGGTGCACTTTGACAAAAGAATAGGAGGGCACAAAGGAATATCCAAGTGCAAGTGCACACAACGTGACTGGGCACGGCGAGCTCCATGTTGAGTGAGTGAAAGTGGATACCACTGAGAAAACTGTCTGCTATTCAAACAGACTAACCTTGTCTAGGGTGTTGTATGTGACAGTGGTGGTGAACCTCGCACCTGGACGACTAATGAAAGCCATTACTTTGAATTATAATGGATGCTCCTTTGTGGAGAGAGAAGTGTAAACTGTTTAGCGTATCAAATCCGGAGGCTCACAGAACTGGGGTCACCTCGGTGCCATCAAGTGGCATGGAGTAGTGACATTTGTGCTTGATCATTGAGAGATGATGACAGACAACAATAATCAACCACAGAGAAAAATGAAGAGAATTGGTGCATGAGCATGTGGTGATTCATTTTCAATCAGAAAGAGAAATCAAGGAAAAAGGTTATGATTAAAGCCTATAAAAATTAGACAAAGTTTAATTTCTCATAGAGGTCACAGGGAACTCTTTGAAACTCTATCAGGTCACACTTTACTGATGACTGTTATCAGTGCAAGAAGGTTGTTGAAAACTTCTACTCCCCAGTCTCTCTTTCAGAAAGTCTAGGTGTTTTTGTTCAAGATGGCTCTAGAAAATGTTAGTTTTTAAAATTCGTATTAAATAATCCCAACGGTTAGCCAAACAGAGAGAAAGAGGAATGAACGGTGTCTGTTTGGCTTTCATTGCGCCTTCATCCACCCTAAGACACTCACATATCATAACCCTAACTTGAAAACTGTTTCTCAAACATTGCTTTGAGTGCTTGTTAAAACGTAGTCGTAGATGAAAGCTTTCACTTGTTATGTTTGAAGAGTGCCCTGTTCCAGCCTTAAACATATATCCTCAGCACTCAAGGTATGCAGCTTAGAAAGCAGCTGGTTGCAGACATATTCCCTGAGAGAGTCACGCCGGGAGAAAACTATAAAACTAAGCCAAATAGATATATTTGACTTCCTGACTAGAATGTTTATCCTGCTTTAGTTATTAAGTTCCTAACATGAACTAAGGACACAGGAGATGACCACTGTTTCTTTTCTATAACACTGCTTAACTAAAAAGCTTCAGGAAGTTCCTAAATCCAAAAAGGTTCAAGTTATGGTTAGTGCCGTTTTATCAAAACCATAGTTGGGAATTAATCTTTAGAACATTAGTCATTAAAAGTTAACTTATTCTAATTCTATTGTGTACCTGTTTTTTTGTGGTGTCATTTAGGACCTCTTGTGTGATGGTCTCTAGTTGGAAGCAGGGACGGAACAGATTCATATTCTACATGGTATATAGTCTTAATGCATTTGTAATGTTCATAATTATGGGCTCTTTTTACTTAAGATTTTGCTTGCCTAACACATTGTCTCTATGCATGAAGCAGTGTCATAGTCTGAAGGTTTGTTATTACAATGGGAATGAGTAGACACGTGGGAATAAAAAAAGAGAGTATTACATCACTCTAGTGAAACAATTATCGTTATTCCATTTGGAAACATTTGCTTAGTTTCTATTTATTTTTATTACTTTCAATATTTTTGAATACTAATTGCTTTGTTCATTGCTTAATATTTTCTGGTTACTTGATTTTTTTTTAAATTGGAGAAAGTTCTATCAATGTATATGATAATGAGATCTTGATTTGCTCTAGTTTACTCTTCATCCCTCCCTTTCTCAACTAACTCCTGTTATATTTATCTGTACCTACCTCCAAATTCAAGACCTCTTCTTATTTAATTATTGTTTACTTGTGTGTGTGTGTGTGTGTGTGTGTGTGTGTGTGTGTGTGTATAAATACATTCAGATTGTCTATTATTTATTTCTGTTTAGGTTTGTTTTATTTGGGGTTGGGTAACCTATCAGGAAGCTAGTCCTTGAAGAAGACTATTAAATTTTCAAATAAAAAATGAGTAAGAAAAGCAGTTTACATTTATACAAGACCCTCAAAATCTAGCTTAGTAGAAGGCAGCTAGATTCTTGTGTTTCTGCTTCAGACCATGATCTCAGTGTCATTCATGTATCAAAGATCACAACTGAGACTTGGTTCTCAGTCTGGAGGATTTTTAAGAGATGAAATCTAAAGGACAGGGGATAGCAGTATATGAAATCACAGTTTTGATCCACATTGATCTACTTGAACCACAATAGGGAAAGTGGAGTCTTAGATCACAGAGAAATGATCCAGGCATTAGTAATCTGGAAATCAAGTTGTGTTGTAAGTCTGGGCCTGACTTCTCCATCTAGCTTCGCCATTCATTCATGTAATATGATCTCCTCACATGCACTTTTGTGATGCCATCTGCTATTAGGTCCTCATCTCAGGCTCAGTCCTCTATTTCATACCTCTAATACCATGAATGAATCAAACCTCTTTCATTGTAAAGTTATCTAGCTTCAGGCATTTCTTTCTGGTAATGAAAAATGGACTAATACATGTAACCTCTGGATAACTCCACTGTATTATCTTAAGAAGACAGGATAGAAAAGGTCACTTGTTCTTTGACAAAGGAGCTAAAACCATCCAGTGGAAAAAAGATAGCATTTTCAACAAATGGTGCTGGTTTAACTGGTGGTCAGCATGTAGAAGAATGCAAATTGATCCATTCTTTTCACCCTATACAAAGCTCAAGTCCAAGTAGATCAAGGACTTCCACATAAAAAACAGATATACTCAAACTATTAGAAGAAGTGGGGAAGAGCCTCAAACCCAGGGGCACTGGGGAAAGTTCCCTGAACAAAACACTAATGGCTTATGTTCTAAGATCAAGAATCAATAAATGGGACCTCACAAAATTGCAAAGTTTCTGTAAGGCAAAGGACACTGTCATTAGACAACCAACAGATTGGGAAAAGATCTTTACCAGTCACACATCCGATAGAGGGCTAATATCCAATATATACAAAGAACTCAAGAAGTTAGACTCCAGAGAGTCAAATAACACTATTAAAAATGGGGTATAGAGATAAACAAATAATTCTTAGCTGTAGAATATCAAATGGTGGAGAAGCACCTAAAGAAATGTTCAACATCCTTAGTCATCAGGGAAATGCAAATCAAAACAACCCTGAGATTCCACCTCATACCACTCAGAATGGCTAAGATCAAAAACTCAGGTAGCAACATATGCTGGTGAGAATGTGGAGAAAGAGGAAGACTCCTCCACTGTTGGTGGGATTACAAGCTGGTACAACCACTCTGGAAATCAGTCTGGAGGTTCTTCTGAAAATTGGACATAGTACTACCTGAGGACCCAGCTGTACCACTCCTGGGCATATACCCAAAAGATTTCCCAACATATAACAATGACACCTGCTCCACTATGTTCATAGCAGCCTTATTTATAATAGCCAGAAGCTGGAAAGAACCCAGATGTCCCTCAACAGAGGAATGGATACAGAAAATGTGATACATCTACACAATGGAGTACTACTCAGCTATCAAAAACAATGACTTCATGAAATTCATAGGCAAATGGATGGAACTAGAAAACTCATCCTGAGTGAGGCAACCCAATCACAAAGAAAAACAAAAAACAAAACAAAACAAAACAAAAAACCCAACATCACATATTATGCACTCACCAATAGCTCAGGTCAGCCAAGATACAATCTACAGACCACATGAAGGATGAACAAAGTACGGATGCTTCAGTCCTTCTTAGAAGGGGGATCAAAAATATTCATAAGAGGAGATATGGAGACAAAGTTTGGAGCAGACACTGAAGAAATAGCCATTCAGAGCCTTCCCCACCTGGGGATCCAGCCCATATACATACAGCCACCAAAATCTGTCACTATTGGGGATTTCAATAGGTGCATGCTGACAGGAGCCTGATATAGCTGTCTCCCTACAGGCTCTGCCAGAGCATGACAAATACAGAGGCAGACTCTTGCAGTCAACCATTGAACTGAGAACAGAGTCCCCTCTGAAAGAGTTAGAGAAAGGATTGAAGGAGCTGAAGGGGTTTGCAACCCCATAAGAACAACAATACCAACCAACCAGAGCTAGCAGGGACTATACCATCATCCAAAGAGTACACATGGACAGACCCATGGCTCCAGCTGCATATGTAGCAGAGGATGGATTTGTCGAGCACCAATGGGAGAAAAAGCCCTTGGTCCTGCAAAGGGTTGATCCCCACCAATGTAGGGGACTGTCAGGGCAGCGAGGCGAGAAGTGGTGCGTGGATTGGTGGGGGAACACTATCATAGAAGAAGGGGGAGGCGGGATGGGATAGAGGATTTATGAATGGGAAACCGGGAAAAGGGATAACATTTGAAATGTAAATTTAAAAAATCAATAAAAAAAGTCATTCAATATAGTGTTACTATTAAAATAGTTTGACCTCAGAAACTACCTGAAAAAAAAAAAGCCTCAGAAATGTTCTAGATCCTCTGGAGCATAAACTTGACAATGTTCATTGGTCACTATTTTATATATACTTTGTCACAAGATATTTGATCAAGGGAAGCTTGTGTCTAGTCACAGGCCACTGTCAATCTTGTCTCAAATAAGCAAGTAATTTGCTAAGTTTTGCCTATTTTCTTTCACATGTACAATTTTGGCTAATCATAACTACAGACCAAATCTCCATTCCTTATCAGGGGAGCTCTGCTTGGGTGAGGAGTGTACACAGTGTAACTCTAAGTGTAGAGATTTATTATTGATTCAGCTCATTTTTAAATTTGGCACATAATGGTTGTGCTCAAATGTAATTTTAAAAATTAAATGTTCTCGGAAGGTGGTTGGACTCCTTAAGAAAGGCATGTTAATGTCGCACACTCAATGCAACAAAATTACCCGGACTTGTATTTATCTTTCTGTTGAACAGTGCTGATAATGCTGCGATTATATAAATAAACAGACATTGTCAGAAGGGGATTTGTTTTCTCGTGACATACCTGTATGAATTGCAGGAACACCACTAACACGTAGTCTTCACATTGCAAAATAATGATCCCTCTTTTAGGCAGGCAGGTGAATGTTGAAGGGGGGGTGCATCAGGAAGCAGAAGCAGTACTCTGATTCCCAATTCAGATTGTTCACCCCCAGGATAGGTTTCATAAGAGAAAAGGAAGGATGTCATGACTCCTTCCTCAGAGTGACACACACACAGAAAGACTTGTCCCACATGAGCAGAGGCTCCAATGTGCAAATGTCGGCCCAAGCTTTAATGTGATTTGATAGCCGAGTGTAACAGAACTGCTGCTCTTCATGGGTGATTAAAGACGAGAGGAGGAGATGACCGGACCGCTAAGCCCTGCTGTCACCTCACTGGTTTTGTTCCCCCCACAGAATCAAGGCAGCTCTTATGAAACGCCTTTCATGTAAGTATGGCTCCTTTGCTAGTTGTGCACACACACTTGCAATCCCTGCAGCTGGAGGCTGAAGCGTACCAGGGCCATGAGTTCAAGGGGGGCTGGGCTACAGAGTAAGTTCTAGGCTAACCTAGGATGCTGAGAGAGACTCTGTCTCAAAAAATCAAAATAAAATAAAAGGGAATCAGATCCCTGAAGTTTGAAAACGTATACCAAGCACAACTTTTTACAAACTAAAGGTGATTAAAATGTTAACTCTGTTTAAGCGCAAGGTTTAGATTATAGTGTTAGCCTTTAGAACTATGCAAGGAATAGCTTGGGGTTAGAGTTGAAAGCAGTCACCCACTACAATCATTAAGTTGGAAAGGAAACTAGACAAAAGGGACTACCCATTTCTTTGGTGTAGGATGAGAACACTTTGTGTAAGTGGCTCTCTGACCCCCACCGCCAGCCCTGACCAGGGATGCATCGTATAGAGGACGGCCAGAGCACAGGGCTTCTGAAGAATTCCCTGAGATCTCTTCTGTTCTGCGACCTGCTACCTCTGACTGTTTATCCACACTATAATTTTATGCAGCACATATGCTTCTAATAGTCTGAGAGTGTTATTTTAAAAAAAGAAACAACAAAAAAACCAACAACAAATTTTGATTCATACAACTTAAAATAACCAGGTATAAAGCGGCATGTTACAGGGAACATGTATCTTCAGAACAAAGGAAATTATGATTTTTGTGCACTTATATATCTTTTTGTAAGTTGGAGATAGGGATATTTAATGTTATATTTAATGTAGGGAGGGGTTGATAGTCATGTGAATTTTATTTAGATGACTTCCTTTCAAAGGATTTTTTTGCTAAAATATCTATTGAATCATTTATTGACTTGATTTAAGCAAATAAATAAATAAATAAATAAATAAATAAATAAATAAATAAATAACTGACTCAGGGCCACCTGTATCCTTTTAATTAATAATGTAAGTAATTTTGATAATACTGCATCTAATTTTGTGAGGCTCTGTCTCTCTGCAGTCAACAGTCTAAAAGTATTATAAGCATCTATCAGCTGGATTTAATTATAGACAGTTTGCTTTTCAAGTCTTGCTTTTGAATAGAACAGCAAGTTGCTGTGAGCCCAAGGCAGCTTCCCTGCAGACTAATCCAGGTGCCTTGCCTGGCTGTGAGAATGGCGTCTGCCTAGTGCCCAGGCTTCTTGTGAGTGTTGGTGTTGTCTCTAGGCACAGCTTTTCTACCCCAACTCCTCCTGAAGGGATGGTCTTCCCATTGAACGGTGCTGTGTGTTTCATGGTCTGTTAGTACTCTAGGCCATGGAAACTGATAGCATGGTCTATCTTTTAATTCATTCATATTCTTTTAATTCAAGTGTCAGCTATGTTAAGAAAAAAAATGTGGTGAGTTCCTCTTTTATTTGCCTGAGAAGCAACCGCGTATAATTTTTGAAATGCAGTATTTCCTTGGTAGATTTTAGAGACATTTAATAATGAGATGAAAAACACAGGTTTAATATTTGCTTTCTGTGCTTTTCCGGGGGAAAACGGTTAAATATCCGATTAATCTGATTTTTGTGGGGTTGTCACACTTTATTTGTAATAAAAGTCCAACTTTTTCTAGGGAATATGTAACTGGATCATATTAACATCTTCTTTTCCCATAAAGTCCATGAAGAGAAAAGCTCATTTTAGTGCACGGCAGTCACGTCACATTTCCAAACTCACCCTGCACATCTCCGTGTACTTGGATTTCTATGATAGCCTGATAAAGCGATGACAATTAATGTGTTCAACCTGTTAGGAGAGGCTTGCCGCACTGTTGATCTAAGCTTGTCGAATGAGATATCCCAGAATGTTAAAGAGGCAGACCAGCAGGTTTCAGGTGATTAAAGAAAATCCCTCATCTTGGAAGAACTTGAAGGAACACGATGCTATTTAAGCAGCATCTGATCAGAAGGAAGAGTAGCTTGGAAGTGAAAAGACGGAATGTTTCATGTCATTATTTGCAAAGCGTCGGAACAAAAGGTTAGCAAGATAATTAAGTGCCTTGCTGCTTAGCAGAATTTCTCAAAGTAAGTTGATTAGAGACCTTCTTTTTTAAAAAAAATTAAACATCTAAGTCCTGGTAATCTAGTTGAAAAGGCTAACTCAGCTAGATGGAGATCAGCTCAGAGGAAAATTGACAGTGTTGTATATTGTGGCAGATGTCCACACGATGCACGTAATTGCCCATGGACGTTCTGCACATCCTGAATAGTTTTAGCATCTAAGAGTATTGCAGTATGTTCTTACATTTTGAAAAGTGGAAATGCATGCAGAGTTAACATGCACTGGCATGAAATAGATTATTCCATTATCTCGGTTACTGCATTTTTTCAATTGATCTCGATAAAATAGGATTTTCTTCTCCTTTGCCTGAAAAAACACCCAAAGCAAGTATTATCATTCTCATTATAAAATGTTATTTGCAACTGTCAAGTCAAAATTGGATGCCATCGCTTATATCTGCGTTTTCTATTTCAAGACACTTCTGGTGATAACAGGAGACTGGTATGCCCCAGTCTGTGCTTAGTAAATATGCTGTCCAATGCCCTGGTTTCCCTTGAGGTGATGGTCTGGTTAAAGTGTTGGTGGCTGCCTTATAGCTGAACAAGAAAACTAGGGGTCATGCTCTTAGTACCTACTTTTCTACCAAATAAAACAAGATCGAAGCCAATACTCAGCTAAGCACTCAGTAGCCATGATCGCCTTTTAGAACTTTGTACTGTTTTGACATTCTTTTGACTTCAAACTTACTCAGTGATGCCTACATGAGACAAGCATTCAGTAACAAATTTCTTCATCCATTGTCACTAAACTGATTTATTCAGTCTTTACAGAAGCTTCATCTCCAAAGAGCACTTCTAAAATGTGGCACTGGCCCTCTGGTTATCTGGCACTGCGAATGCAAGATGGGTGGAGAGCCAACGGTCTACCTGGGAACTTTTTGCAAATACTGAGGCTGTGAGTGTCGCACTGGAACTTGCTTTGGAAGGCCTAAGCAACACACACTAAGGGCTTTCAGTTTCCGTGTACAATCGGTGTACTTAAATTAGAGACATAGCATTTTGGTCTCAAGCTCTACTAATATTTAAAAACCCTCTTGACTTGAACACGTGCTTTAAGTCAGAGTTCCTCAATTCTATACACTAGAATCACCTGCAAATATTCTTTTTCTTTTTAAGTCCTGTTGCCTTGGTCACTTCCAAGATGGATCAAATAAGAATTTCTGAATGGGAGACGTGGACATCTGATGATTTTGACAAGACTGCATGACTCCCGTTTGCCTCACAATTGCCCAACCCATGGTTCTGCTTCATTCATTGCTGCTGTACCAGCTAAACACTAATGAAGCTGGTGGCCCTACCTCAGCTGTCCCTCAGTTTCTATACTGGACCATTTCAGTCACTTCTCCCAAGGATCAGCTGATCATGGATATTTGCATACTGTGTGCGAACTTCTGAGTTTAATTAGAATTCTTTGTCCAATTTTGGATGAGAATAGGGTGGCATCCATGGCTATTCCACTGAAGAAAATGGCACTCACCTCTCAAAAAGTGTTGACTGCCAATACTGCCAATAGTCACTCATGGAGAAATGTTGATGGCCCGATCTTGTGCAGGTCTTGTAGTGAGTTCATGAGTGCAACACATATGTCATACTTAGAAGCCTTTTTTTCTTCATATCTTCCCATCCTCCAGCCATTGCATTCCCCACTCTGTGCCCTTCTGCAATATTCTCTGAAACTTAAAGGGGTGGGCTACACATGCCACTATCCCTCGACATTAACACTGGGCAGTTACAGGTTTCTGCATGAGCTACCCCCATCTGCTGCAGTAGGGAGCCTCTTTGATGAAGGCCGAGTGCCTGTCTCGGTCTCCAATCAACGCACAATAGGAACAAGTGATAGAATGGCTCTTTGGTTTTGTTTCAGACAGACAGTTCTAAAATATGTACCACATGCTTCTGATAGTGGCCCCAGTTGCTCACGTCTTTGGCTGGTTCCATCATACTCTGTCGAGTTGGCTACATCCCTTCCAGTTTTATACTTCCTTTTCTTTTTCTAACCTTTGCTAGTTCATATTTTGTCTTCTTGGGAAACCCAAACATGAGACCTTACTAGTAATCTGCACTTTTATTTTCCCCATGCTAAGTCAGTTTTGAAAGAAGAAATTTAGAATGGGCCCATCATATTGTGTGCTGAAGTTGTTGGTGTTATGGGTTAAAGTCATACTCATTACTAGTTGTGTCAACTTGATGCAAATTAGAGTCATTTTGGAAGAGGGAACCTCAATGGAAAAAAGCTCCCACCAGATTGGCTTTTGTGCCAGCCCTTGGTACATTTTCTTAATCAATGATTGATTCGGGAGAGCCAAGCCCACTGTGGTTGGTACCATCCCAAGGCTTGTGGTCCTGGGTTGAATAAGAAAGTGGGCTAAGCAACCATGGGTACCAAGCCAGTGATCATCATGACTCCATCACTTCTGCATCATCAGCTCCAGCCACCAGGTTCCTGCCATCGATGGCATGTAACCTGAGACTTTGTCAACGGAAATAAACTTTTTCCTCCCCCAAGTTGTTTGTGGTCATGGTGCTTTGTCACAGCAATAGAAACCCTAACTAAGATACCAGATAAAGTGACAGAGAATGTTTAACTCCAAAATATTAAATGCCTTGCTCACCCCCAAGTCGATCTGTTTGAGGATTCTTTCTTACATCTTCTGCCCTTAGCAGTTTCTTGATGGGTTGGTCATTTCTGATTCTCTTCTTGGTTTTCCCACCACATGTTCCCTTCACTCTGCACAGCATACAGTTATCAGTCTTACAACACATGATGGCATAGTAGAGTCGCAGAATATTAAACGAAAGGGGAGATTTTGGAGAAAGGAAAATGATGGTGACATAGGGCAATGTGACTTGCGTAGAAGACATGGGAGCACTGTATACTTACAGACTTTGTACATGATATCCTCCACTGAATATTTTATCTTCAGAAACACGTCTAAAACATTAAACTGATCCTCTGGTTACCCGGTAGTCCATTGTGAATATGGACAAACAAACATCTCCCCAGTCCACATGTGAGAAGTTTGACCAGAAAAATAAATGCAGTTAAGCATACCGGGGGCATAGTGTTGCTTTGTGCACAAAGAACTGGACCAGCTCTCTCTCCACTTTTTTCAGTTGAGAGTTGAGATCCAGATGTTTTTGGAAATATATTGTCTTGAAGATAGTAATATTATTCTGCTACAGAAATTGTACAATAACCATTCAGCTAAACTCACAGCTCCAGAACCACATTCATGCTGGGCAGAGGTGTCAAGTGAAATTGTGTCAGACTTACCTTATATTCCTGTGTTTTATGAGCTGAATGGAAGCCATTGGATGCATTGTGGTCACGCGTGTGGGTAAATGCAACCCCATTTTCTAGGCTTTTATTCAGGTTAAGGAACCTGTCCTGTATGACTGCAGCCAAAAGCTATTGTGTGTGAGCCATATCCCTGTTTTTCTCTGACCTCAGAAGCTACTGCAGAAGATAGTTCTGTACACTCTCAGGCCAACAACACTGTCTCAAACATGAATATCTCTTTTGGATTCCTGTCCTGCATTTTGCCTATGTTGCTGGAGTTTGTGATGCAATTACCAGAAGGGGTCAAGAGCATGAGCTCCAAATAGAACCACCAAACAATGGGGTCGTGATCCAGGGGTACATTCCTCATCCTGCCATCGCACAAGTAGGCAGTCCTGGAGGATCTCGTTTTCTCAGGACCCACTGGAGTCATTCTTTGGTTGTTCTCAGCAGGAGCCTTATCTTCCCTTAGACATTTATCTTCTACTGTCTGCTTCCAGAGATGACCTCCTACTAGAACTACCTATATCCAAGTATTTGTACCAAGCTCTGATCACAATAAAATCACAAACTACTACCACCGGCCCTTCCGTTGACCTTCAGTGCAATATAAGGAATGACAAATCCTACACAAATTTCATGGGTGTTTAAAGAAATGACTTTCTTTCATAGCCTGTGCAAAATCTAGAGTTCAGTTCCCAACCCTACATCAGCTGGATACAAGCTACACAGATGTCTTCCCAGCAGCTGAGAGTTAGAAGCTGGAAGATCAGGTGTTCAAGGTCATCTTTGGGCACACAATGAGTTCACTGGCTGCCTGGGCTGCAAGGGATTGTGACTCCAACAAACAAACGCCAATTAAACATTCTGAACGCATTACTGAGAATTACTATAACTGGCAGTGATATATACTTTGGTAAGAGAAAAGTCCGAGCAAGAAGCTGTCAGTCAGTATTAGTGTCTCCATTCATGCTTATGAACAATGGGATGCATGCTACCTCTTCTTCCCTGAGGTTTTGATCCACTCGTAACAGTCTACAATTCTGTAATTAATCCACTGGCGACAAAAAAAGTTCTTCAAGAAGCTGGAGGACCCAGCCTCCTCATTTATGGATTTATTTCAGAGTTAATTTTTGTTATTTCATATTTCGAGTTTGTTTGTTTATTTATTTATTTATTTATTTTGTGTCTTTGCTAAAGCTACCTAGTCTTGCTCTGGATTTAACTGCGATCTGGGAGTTAACACAGTTGGGTCCAAATTTTTGTTCATTTTTACTTTATGGTATGTATGTATGTATGTATGTATGTATGTATGTATTTTTATGTGTGTATGATGCATGTATGTGCATGCATGTGTATATATGTGGGTACATATGTGGACATTAGAGGACTGCCTCTGGAGATCGGATCTCTCCTACATGTAAGTTCTGGGGATTGAACTTGGGACCATCTTGCTTGACAGCAAGTGCCCTTACCCACTGAGCCATCTCATTAGCCTTTAATTTGTAGGCCTTTCTGCCTTCTTCCTTTGTTTTTAGGCAGCATCTCTTGTACCCCAGGTAGCCCTTGAACTCACTGTGTATACAAGCAGCATGGCATTGAATGCCTGATTGTCCTGCTTCTACCTTTCAGTTGCTGGGATGACAGCTGTGCAGTTTACACCCAGTTGGTGTGGTGATAGAAGTTGAGCAGAGGATTGTATGTATGCTGGACAAGTGTTTCTAACTCAGGTGCATTCCCAGTCCTAGAATATTTATGAGAGCAGCCATCTAATTAGAAAGGGATCTTAGTGGATTTGTCCTAGAGTAGGGTACACACACCCAAACAAGCAAACAAGAACATGTCGCCCTTTTCTTAGCCTATGTGCTGTTGTGGGGAGCTGCTAAGACTTATGAAAGTTATGAAAAGCTAGAGCAACCAAAATCATACTTTACTCTATGCTGCTGGCATAATGTAAATATACAAAGAGTTGAAATGTAGCCTTTTTGAGTCATGTACAAAGTACAAGGAAAGGTTCTAAATGAGGGGCTCATGGCACCTCCATGCGATGATTTGGTGGTAGGTTTTGTTTTGGTTCTAGGTATAATTATGTAGCTGACGTTTTGGAATACAATTATATGATTTATAATTGTATATAAGTACCATTATATATTACATCTTTTAAATTTAGCCTTTCAGTCATAAAATATTTATTGCATACACTTGCTTACCTGACTACTGCTACTCACCACAGAACAGCACAGGTGGCTCTTGATTTTGATGATTACAGCAAACGTTTAACAATGTGTTTTAAACCTGTGAAGATACCAGTAAATGTCTTCTAGCATCCTACAGAGAAATACTTATCAGACAGAACCTCTTTTCCACTGGAGGATTTTATTAGGTTAAAATACTTGTGTTACTGCTAAAATGTTTTAAAAGAAATTTATGCATCCTATATATAATATTTAAGATTAGTTTCTTATATTGTTTCTTTAACTAAAGGAGCTGTCATTAAGTCTTTGTGGGGCTACATGTTCAAAACTACCTACTAGGCAACAGAAGAAAAATGATAGGTTTGTCTTTGTAGACACATAAAATTTATGTACTGCAAGGATGACTAGAACAAAGAATGGATAGACTTGTGATGACCTTTTGTGTGTGTTTATGTATTTATATATTTTGTTTGCTTGCTTCATTTTACTACTTTACATGTTAAAAATGATAAAGAAAATGTTGTAAGTTCGTTGTCAAAAGGGGAATGTGAATTTGAGAACCTAGCTAGAAGAACCTAGCCAGAACACATATCTTCATCTTTCTCCAAGTGCTCTCT
Source organism: Rattus norvegicus (assembly GCF_021556685.1). Classification (NCBI taxonomy): domain Eukaryota; kingdom Metazoa; phylum Chordata; class Mammalia; order Rodentia; family Muridae; genus Rattus; species Rattus norvegicus. The sequence goes on from NC_141536.1 coordinate 127,931,257, forward strand.
CAGGACTTGTGCTGAAGGGCCATGAGATGTGATGAAGGGTGTGTGTACTTGATCTGTTAATGTCAACACATCTACAAGCACTATTACGTTATTAAGCTATTAACTCTAGTAATGGCTGTTTACATGTATTTGAGTAAATGTGTCCTTTACTTATGGCCTTAGAATCTTTCAAAGATGAGCTGACTCAGGTAGCAAAATCTTTCTTCAACCCCTAATTGTAGGGTGACTGACACGTGAGAGGATACAGAAGCAACCTAGCTCTTTGGGAGATAACATTGAGGAATGAGAGCTTTGGGATAAACCCAGAGAAACCTAAGGACTCCTTTCCATATCAAAAGACTTGCTTACTGGAAACTCCTGCCCATGCAGGTGTCTTTTCTGGTTAACAGATTGAATTGCAAATAAAAATGTGACCTAAGGTCAACATTCCAGTTTCCAAAAATGGGCATAATTAGCACAGTTTTGTTGAATTTACTTACTTTTCTATTCAGAACAATAAATAGTCACGAATAAAAGATCCTTGTTTCACCCAAAGTTTGAGTGACACAATGGCCATTTCCCCATCCGATAGAATAATGGAAATGATTTCAACTTCTAAAATATACTTGATTGTTTGAATTAGTCTTATAGTCTAATTTAGGGAAATCAAGTGCTTCTATAACACTGAATTTTATTCTCCAAAGGCACAGAACTGTTCACTAATGTGTTACTTCCTTACAGATTTTGAAGACTTTTATATGCTGACTGAACATACTTCTGTTTCTAATATTGACTGTTTTTCTCTTGGTGTTGTGATTAGAATGCTTGCTTCATTTGGCTTTTAGCCTGACATGGGAAGAAATTATTAAATGTTACATATCAATGTTCTCACATCTGCCTTGCTTGAATTCACTATTGCTTCTAATTTTTTCAAATGGTGTATTTTAAACTCTTGTCAATTTTCATATGATCTGCAATTAATCAAAGTTGCTTCTCATTTTTTGTGATAATTAAATGAATTATTTTCTGATATATTGGTTAACAGTAAGACTGGCATTGTATAGAATGCACTTATAATGCCATTCCTATCTATTTCCCATATAATGAAAATACTTTATTATTCTATCCTTAAAACACGTTCTGTTTAACTGAATAAGCCTCTATTATATAGATTATCCTTCACATTAGAAGTTGGAATTTTCAATAAAGACATTATGAGTTGAGTTTATATTTTATATATTTGCATACGAATAGTATATTAAATAAATTAATTAGAATATTTCATAAGTTGGATCATCTATTTATTGAAATAAACTAATCACAATATTAATCTTTTGAGATATTGCTTCACTCATATATAACCTTTTAAAAATTTATTTTAAAACCAAATTGTAATTAAATCTACAATGAAGTGAACCCTTTTGTAGTATAATACTGAGGCTGGAAAAAGGTTTACTTATTTTTATTATGGGTGCGAGTGCTTTGCAAGCGCTCACGGTCACTATGTGCGTGCAGTACGTGCAGCAGCCAGGAGGGGCACTAGTCCTCTGGAACTGGAGGTAGCAAGTTCCATGTGGATGCTGGGAATTGAACGTGGGCTTCTGCAAACGGCTAAAACCTCTGAACTAATCACTTAGCCATCTCTTCATCCCCTGAAAATACATATATCTTTAGACAAAGTCATACTATGTTGCTCAGTCTGGTCTATAATTTGTGATCTTATTGTCCATTTCCTTTGCTGGAATTACAGGCATGTAGCACCGTACTTGGATCAGAGTGCACTGTGTTACCTAGGTTTTGCTTACTCTGGCCACATGATTTTAGGTATATAAAGTGATTAAACTGATGTAGTAATAATTAATGAATAAACCTCCAATTAATCACTTTTACATAACTGAATGCCAGTTTCTCAGACTTTACTGAACTTTTCTATTAGTCTTGTTCATGGCTGGTGTTTCTTTGTTTCGGTTATCACTTTTTCAGTGTCCCTTAGCAATAATAATGCCTCCATTTATGCTTGCTCTTTCTTTCTCTTGTCTGATATTCTAGTTTGTCTCTTAAGCTTATCTTTCTAGTAAACTTTCAATGTAAAGAACTTTCAATGTAAAAAAATCATGCAAACAGATTAGTTTATTCTTTTTCTGCAGATTAAGTTATCTATTCAACCTTAACCAAGCTGAGAGTTATCATTTCCTGATATCAGAATTTAAAACATTCACATTCATTGTAATGACTAAAATGTTATTTGTGGCATTATAATTTTGATTTTCTCTATGTTTCTTTCTTCTCATTATATTATATGGAACAAGAGAAATGGTAGGTTAAGTTGAAAATGTATTTTAAACTCATTGAGAAAATGTCTAGGGGTGACCAGCTAGAAAATGACACATCTGTACATAGTTCATTAAATGCTACATACTACTACTATGTGGCATGAACTCTGTACCACACTAGGAAAAAATGTGCTGCCCTGATACATGAAGGTGACCTTGTTGACCCTTTCATCTGTGAAGCATGTGCTTTGAGGTGCTTTTGCTGTGCGGATGAAGGCTTAGACTGAGCCTTGTCATATATTTATATCAAAGCTTCTTGTATTACGATTTAAAGCTATGGGCATTAGACAACTTTTTCCTTTCTGTTACTCTATACAGAACTGTAGTTTTCATATTTGTTCATCTACTACTCAATTTTTACTACATTTGGGGGATCATAAATATGCTAGCATAAGCCCTGAACTGGGATGCCTTTGAGCTGTATAAAAAAAAATCGCTATGAACTGGAACCATTTGGTAAGAAATTGGATGAAGAGTCATCCAGAGCTAGTAATTAGACAAAACAAATTGCACATATACTGTAAACGAAGAAATCTTCCACAAGCCCTAATCCCATGGAAATTACTAGAAAAGATGTTAGCATAGTTAGGCTGGGGTTGAAGGTTTGTAAGTTGGTAAAATTTGAAGGAGCATAACATGGCTGAGAAAAGACACATCTGTCCTCTTTCCCTGAGCCACACACATAAGCGACTGCAAGGACGTGAAGTGTGTCCACCCACAAACACTTACTGAAAAGGAAGTGTCTTTCGAATATTCCACTATACCAGTGGTCAGTTTGCATCCTGACCTCTTCTGTGCACTGTGATCTAGCATTTGTTTCATATGGTTCAAAGAATGACCTACAATTTTAAGTGAGCTTATTAAAAATTCCACACGCAAAAGCAAAAGGATGAATGGCAAGTAGCAGGTAGATAATAGAACGTCATGAAATTGGTCACCTAAACTATCCAGCAGGAATGATTGAAGTAGCGTACTTGAGAGAGCAAACAAAAGGTAACATCATGAAATTGGGGGCTTGTTCTGTCCAGCAAAAAACTGCCTGGGGAAACTGAGGCAGTCAGCTGGCGCCCACATTGACCTTCCTTCTCCGTGAATAAGAATACCATGGCTGAACTCTCAGCTTTTGTCCCTGCTGCAGGTATTTTTATATCTTGGGTAAACAATAGTAACCTTCTAGCTGTTTTCAACTAAATGATATTTTCAGTACTCTCAACTGCTTGTTGTTTATCCTTCTCCCTGGTCCCCTGAGAAGGACTAGCCTGGCTGGAACTTGGAGGACACTGATATAAACATGCTTGGTCTGAAGTCAGGGACAAACCCTGGTCCAGAGCCAGTAGGCTTGTACAGCACGTGAGAACTCACTATCATAATGTACTGTACATTACAGAACTATTTCCACTCTTGGGTGTTGACTGTAGTAGCTATGTCATCTTGAATGGTCCTGCTTCCTCAGTTTTGTGCTGGCTGAACCTTATCTTATTTTTAATAGCTTGATGTCAGTGATCTCCTTTCATTATGTCTGACAGATGTAATGCATTTAATCTATTTTCTCCTTCGCTGCCTTCTTCCTCTAAAGAGCACAAGATCATTAAGAAAATTCTTCGGTAAGGGAATGTAAAACAATTCACTCTGGTCGTCATTTATCAACCTTCTCTGTTCTCTCTCTCATGTCTGTACTTTTCTTCTTATACACTACCCAGCGTCCTTAGATCAGCCTTTTACAAGTTTGTTTCACAGTACAAGATAGTGAAACCACTTTCAGAGATTCTTGGTTTAAAAGCCATCTCAACTGCAGCTACACTTGACTCTGGCCGTTTCTAGCTCTACAGCAATGTTTAGAACATCGAATGCCCACGATGAACTGGGTATTGCTATCCCATACCTGCAAAGAGAGAAGAGCACCTTAGTGTGGTGTGATGCTAGACACCTTGTAAATTCTGAGGCGACCTTCTCTGTGTGTACGAAGTGCAGGTATAAAGCCTTCGTAAGACAGGTCCTCAGGACAGGAGCAATGCTATCATCCCAGATTAGATACCATCGTTGTACATTGCTGCAGTAATACTCAAGCAAACCTGTATTGAATGCCAACCATATAATAGACAGTGTGCTGGGAGTTCGGGAGAAATACAAAAACTAAAAAAGAATGATATTGTATAGTTACATAATCAACAGGTACACATTTAATCATAAAGAAGGGGGTGCATTGCACTTGGTCAAGAATTCAGGTGGCAAGAAAGATGGAGCAAAGGAAGAAGACATCCTAGCCATGGAAGGGCCTGGCAGACAGCAGTACAACAGAGTGCAGCTGAGTATGCATTGTGTTTGCTGGAAGCCACAGTGAGATTTGCTCAGCAAAAGATCACTTAGCTTTAAAGTTTGTCAGGTACTGCGTAGATTCTGTACTCACATTCTCCAAAGGCAGGAACAAATGTAGTAGGTAAGGCATGAAAGAGCTTTGAATAGGAAGGCGGCATGAGCCCTGTTTTAGAAAACTAAGTGTGCTAATTTGTAGACACTCTGGATTCTTAGCAATGCTCCACAAAGTCAAGGACAATAGACGGCCATGCAAATGTTATTCCTCATAAACCTTGCAATTTTTTTTGTTAGTCCTGATAAAAGGAAGGAAAACTATATTATATAGGAAGTGTATATTATTGGGTATCTCTGGATTTTTAGTTTCTCACCTACAGAATGGATTTTTTTAGGGGGGGGCAAGGAACTGCATAAGTATTACTGCTGGCTATAGGTACACAAGAGAGCATAAGTATTACTGCTGGCTGTAGGTACACAAAAGACAACTTAATGTTAACCGGTTGTGTTTTTCCTATAATAAGAACTATAAAGTATATATTATTTGGATTTTCTATCATTTTTTGTATTTAGACACAGAAAAACCCAATGTCAACATGCTTTAACATCAGTGATATAGTTATTATACAGAATATTGTTTTAATTTTGTGAAAAATCATGTACACATTTTGAAGTTCTGCAGTATAATTTATGAGTCAGATTAAAAGAGGATGAATTTTGATGGTTCAAAAACTTCATTTTCTACGAGGCCAAACGCCAAATGTATCAATAGACTGTTTCAGGAATGAAATGCTCAGGTCACTTTAAGTTCTCATGAAATATACCTTCATTATAATCTACACATACTGTATTGGTTTTAGTTTTGATCAGAAGAATTGTTGGCTATTTAAAATGCTTTTAAAATTCATGTATCCTAAGGTTGTGGATTGTGCCTAACAATGGGGTGAATGTGAACAAGTAGTGTTCTGATCTGTACTTTAATTGCTGTTTATATGCAGTGTGAATTAAGACTAGAGCAAGGTGAGGTGAGGGAGGGAAGAAGGAATAAGGAATACAATTAACGGGCTCAGTAGTTTTGGACTATAGCTGCTTTAATTAACAGCTTGGCGGTGGCAAAACAAATGTGCTTTGGGGAAGCTAAGAATAACTATGATGCTGGCATCCTCTTTGTCAAGAACTAATTTTTTTTTGACAGAAGAAAATCAAAGTTGATGAAATATTTGTGTCAGAAGATGACTGTTTTCAATGTTTTTTATATATTATAATAATATATATTCATTAATTGAATTAGTAAACATGAAGCATAGTTCTTTTGTTAAGATTATTATTTTTTTGTACATTCTAGAATTGTATGCCTATAGAATATTTACCAACAGATTGGGAAAAGATCTTTACCAATCCTACAACAGATAGAGGCCTTATATCCAAAATATACAAAGCACTCAAGAAGTTAGACCGCAGGGAGACAAATAACCCTATTAAAAATGGGGTTCAGAGCTAAACAAAGAATTCACAGCTGAGGAATGCCGAATGGCTGAGAAACACCTAAAGAAATGTTCAACATTTTTAGTGATAAGGGAAATGCAAATCAAAACAACCCTGAGATTTCACCTCACACCAGTGAGAATGGCTAAGATCAAAAACTCAGGTGACAGCAGATGCTGGCAAGGATGCAGAGAAAGAGGAACACTCCTCCATTGTTGGTGGGGTTGCAGACTGGTACAACCATTCTGGAAATGAGTCTGGAGGTTCCTCAGAAAATTGGACATTGAACTGCCTGAGGATCCAGCTATACCTCTCTTGGGCATATACTCAAAAGATGCCCCAACATATAAAAAAGACACGTGCTCCACTATGTTCATCGCAGCCTTATTTATAATAGCCAGAAGCTGGAAAGAACCCAGATGCCCTTCAACAGAGGAATGGATACAGAAAATGTGGTACATCTACACAATGGAATATTACTCAGCTATCAAAAACAATGACTTTATGAAATTCGTAGGCAAATGGTTGGAACTGGAAAATATCATCCTAAGTGAGGTAACCCAATCACAGAAAAGCACACATGGTATGCACTCATTGATAAGTGGCTATTAGCCCAAATGCTTGAATTACCCTAGATGCCTAGAACAAATGAAACTCAAGACGGATGATCAAAATGTGAATGCTTCACTCCTTCTTTAAAAGGGGAACAAGAATACCCTTGGCAGGGAAGAGAGAGGCAAAGATTAAAACAGACACAGAAGGAGCACCCATTCAGAGCCTGCCCCCCATGTGGCCCATACATATACAGCCACCCAATTAGACAAGATGGATGAAGCAAAGAAGTGCAGGCCGACAGGAGCCGGATGTAGATCTCTCCCGAGAGACACAGCCAGAATACAGCAAACACAGAGGCGTATGCCAGCAGCAAACCACTGAATTGAGAATAGGACCCCCGTTGAAGGAATCAGAGAAAGAACTGGAAGAGCTTGAAGGGGCTCGAGACCCCTTATGAACAACAATGTCAAGCAACCAGAGCTTCCAGGGACTAAGCCACTACCTAAAGACTATACATGGACTGACCCTGGACTCTGACCTCATAGGTAGCAATGAATATCCTAGTAAGAGCACCAGTGGAAGGGGAAGCCCTGGGTCCTGCTAAGACTGAACCCCCAGTGAACTAGATTGTTGGGGGGAGGGCGGCAAGGGGGGGAGGGGGGAGGGGAACACCCATAGAGAAGGGGAGGGGGGAGGGGGATGTTTGCCCGGAAACTGGGAAAGGGAATAACACTCGAAATGTATATAAGAAATACTCAAGTTAATTTAAAAAAAAAGAATATTTACCAAAAATTGATCAGGTTGAAACTATTTTGCTTCATAAGTTGTTTGTTTCTATATAAGAAGACGTCCAAGAATAGGGTTTGATTGTCAGGCAATTGAGAGTCAATATTCATTTAATGCTAGCTCTCTACCCAATGACGATGTTCAAGTTCACTTATATAGTCTATATTTGATTATGTTTGTAATGATTGCTATTACAGCTAAGCACATTAGTGATCTCTCTGTTTTATATATTTGTAATTTTCTTTTCTGGATGACGTTTCATAGAACTGTACATCAAATGTTACATACTTTTCAGGCTCTCACTACACATTGTCAAATTGTTCTTTTTTCCTCTCTTGGGGTTTTGCCTATGTGTTCTACTATTAAAAACAATACCAAACATTTAAAATATTATTTATTTTATGTATATGTGTGTATGTGCCTTAGTGTATGTATAGACACCATGTGCATGCAGTGCCTATGGAACCAGAAGAGGGCATAAGATCTCCTAGAACTAGAGTTACAGGATATTGTGAGTTACCTGATGTAGGTGCTGTGAACTGAACCCAGATCCTCTGGAAGAGCAGCAAATGCCTTTGACTATTGAACTACCATTCCAGTCCAGCACTGCTCACTTTAAAATATATACATACACATATGGTAAACATGTAAGTTTATGTTTTCTGTAGAATCAAATTATATAACTGAACTGTCTAGAAAACAGTTTTATTTTTGCAAAGTTAAATAGTTCCAGTAATACACCTCTTCTTTTTTTTTTTTTTATTAACTTGAGTATTTCTTATATACATTTCGAGTGTTATTCCCTTTCCCGGTTTCCGGGCAAACATCCCCCTCCCCCCTCCCCTTCTCTATGGGTGTTCCCCTCCCCCCCCCCTTGCCGCCCTCCCCCCAACAATCTAGTTCACTGGGGGTTCAGTCTTAGCAGGACCCAGGGCTTCCCCTTCCACTGGTGCTCTTACTAGGATATTCATTGCTACCTATGAGGTCAGAGTCCAGGGTCAGTCCATGTATAGTCTTTAGGTAGTGGCTTAGTCCCTGGAAGCTCTGGTTGCTTGGCATTGTTTTACATATGGGGTCTCGAGCCCCTTCAAGCTCTTCCAGTTCTTTCTCTGATTCCTTCAACGGGGGTCCTATTCTCAATTCAGTGGTTTGCTGCTGGCATACGCCTCTGTGTTTGCTGTATTCTGGCTGTGTCTCTCGGGAGAGATCTACATCCGGCTCCTGTCGGCCTGCACTTCTTTGCTTCATCCATCTTGTCTAATTGGGTGGCTGTTTATGTATGGGCCACATAATACACCTCTTCTTTAAGGAAGTGTTTCTATCCTTCATATGTAGAATAGATTTATTTTTCACGAAAAAGAAAATTCTCTGGATGATTTAATAAGGTGGGGTGCTTTTGCCCTTCGTTTGTATGTGTGGATTCTAACAGTAACCACCAATTCCCCGGCTTTCAAGGACTTCAAGAAATGGAATAAAACTGAAGCTTTAGCTTGTATGAAATTTTCAGGAACTGATTTGTCCTAGCCGTGTATCAAGTGACAAGTGATAAATTAAACACAGTATTGTTCCCATCTTGCCTTCTGCCTTTGAAGTTGGAAAAGATTGAATTGAAAGGGGATTTCCTTTCTAAAACGACACAATTCATTCATCTGTCTCACTCACTCTTCTGTGGTTTGCATACATTTCTGATCACAAGTGAGCGATTACAGTTTGAGTCAGGATCCCCAGTTGCTTGTTGGACTATAAAAGAGGTCATTCTTCTTCTTTTACCTTTGTTATCAATCTCCTGTTCTCTCCACTTCGTTCATCGCGGAATCAAACTCTTGAGCTTTGCTGCTCCTGACATAGCCCTAAGTGGCCTTGGTGTCCACACAGATGTTCATCTGATTCTGCACGAGTGTCTCTGTCATCTGCAACCTTAGCTCTGCCCACACTAATTCTCCGACCCCTGTGTCACTGAAAACAGCATCACTGTGATACCTGTCTTCCAATGTCACCATTGCTTTTGATAGCTTCATTACAGTTATTTGACCTTATTAAGATGACTGATCCATTGACTCTCCCACTTTCCCAAGCTCCCTCAGCTCCCTCGTGCAGCCTCCTTTCCTGCTGATGGCTAGGCTACTGTGGTGCGCCATTACAACTCTTGATTTTTAGGGGATAAATGTGGCTGGAGGAAAAAGCTCATAGGGAAATCTTGAAATCATGACCCAAAGACCTCCAAAGGGAAATCCTACCATAAACCACACAACTGGAGTCCTCACACCTCAAAGGGACACCTTTCCAACTACTCTGTGAATGACCCTAAAAAAAATTCTAATGAAGCAAAGAATTACACCAAGGAACAAACACATGCCTTTGTTAGTGCCACAACCAAGAGCTTATTTCTTTACATGGATCTTTACTATTAATTAGCTACCTTATAGAATTTGTGAATATGATCAGTGAAAGGGAAATTTTTGACTTTCTTCAGCACTGTAATCTACCTATTCCATTTAACCAATAACAGTTCAAAATTAGTATGACTACATTTTTTTTTACACTGAATGCTACGCTTACACTTTTGTGGCAGCAGAATATGAAAACAACAAAACAAAACAAAGCAAATGAAATTGGTAACCTTGTTTGGATTCCTTGACTTTACAAGTGCTAACTTGTGACTTCAGACACATTGCCGGTCTTGTCTTCTACAAGATGTTTGATGTGTCCTTTTCTATTGTGGAGATAGTAATGCAGACCCGTGTGGATCATTTTGAGAATGAACTGGCGTACATTCATAAGTTTATCAGTAGTCTGGGGAGTTCCACATGAGCTCAGCCTGCCACCACCTGAGCACGTCACATTGAGAATTACTTCGCTGTCTAAATTATGATGACTTGAAGTTTGGTGTTCCATAGCGTCTGGTAAGCATGAAAGAATATAGGCCTTACATTTGAAAAAGAGCTTGATAGTCTTATGTCTTTTCCCAAGATCTGAGTGATGAATTCTGGATAAAATAACAACATTATTGGTTATATAGCATGACTATATTTTCATTATTGCACAAATAAATAACTGTGTAAATATTTGGGTGGATCTAAATAACTTCTATGTGGGAATAAAGGCTGCTTGTTGTTCTTGGCCTCCCGGCTCATCCCAAAAGCATCTTCCAATCTTTTAAATTGCAAATATAATAGTGTTTCTGGAGAAATGCAGAAGGAGGCATGCACAAAGTGGGAGTCGACTTGGAAATGTTTATTTAATCTTCAAAAAACATGTGCAAAATATCAAGACATTTTGTTATCCTTAAATCTGGAATCATTTTGGAAGATCTGCTTTGAAAATAAAGCTCCCAACAGTGAGGACCTGGCTTCCCCAGCTATCTTGTTTCAAGGAAAACAGAGGAGGGTTCTTGGCTGAAATACAATCCAGCCCGTTCTTCCCCGCCTCAGGGAGAGGCCAGTTTAGGGAGAAAACTATAATTAGCGGAGTTGTTGCTTTTCACCCCAATTGTTTCTCTTTCTTTACACTTTTTGTTTTTATTATTTTCCTCTTCACTCCTTTTTGGTGGTGTTGTTTTTATAAAGCGCTCACATCATCCCTTGCTTATAAATTTCAGATTCTTATAGTCAGAAACAAGGAAACTGCATACGGCATTGAGCTATGCAGTATTTACCAGCATGAACATAAGTACAGAAAACATATACGTTTTATATTTTATTCCATTTAAATTTTTATTAAGTTTAAAATTTTACGATTTTAAATTTTTAAAATTGTTTGTTATATTTAAATTTATATTATGTTTAAATAGTTTTTCATTAAGTCATTTTCTTGTACTATAGCTCTGTTTCCAACTGTGAGTGATTAAACACGTACCCTTATTATCCAAGGTCTTCGACTTTTATTTGCTTGTTTCCAGCTCCCAGTACAGACTGGGGTGGAACATTTATTTTAATTAGATTTTAAAAGGAATGAACATCACAAGTAAACTCGTAGACAAACCAGAAACATTTTTGTAAGTATATTCATCTGAAGACACATTCATACTCATGAGTGTACCAAATCTCCCTTTGCTTAATCTAGATATTTCTGATTAAAAGTAAACCGTAAGTCTTATTTTTCTACTTTTTATGTTTTTACATTCACAGTGTTTTCCCAAGTAGTGTTATTTTTATCATTTCTCTAAGTATTTTATTATTAATCTTCAAGCTGACTTTCAATATTAATATTCAACTTGTTTGCGCGATTTTTAGAGTGAGAATTCTTAAGTAAGTTCTACTTTCTATAATTTAAAAATTCTTGGTGATAATTTAGAACATAATTTTATTGGGATAGTATAATTTTTCTAGCCACTAATTATCTTCATTTATGTTTTTAGATGCTAATTCTCTACATTGATTTAATGAAAATATCTCTGTGGAAACTAAATTGTATTATTCAGTTTACAAGTTCCTGAAGAATTTTTACTAGGAACACTTACTGTGAAGATGCTGAAATAATTTGTTTTGAAGTTCTCTTCACAGTCACATGCTATATGTCAGGAGGCAGTAACTGAGTGAATTCTGACAAGGGGCAGGCTTACTAAAGCTCTATGTGGAGCACACAGTGACAGCAATAATAAGGAGGTGGGGATAGATATGAGAGGTACTGTGCATAAGGAATTCACAAGATTTGGGTCGCATGAGGAGAAACACAGGGGAGGATCTCAGGATGATTCGAGCCAGGGCAATGAGAATAGGTGTGGTCCAGGTGATAGCTGTCACTGCAGTAAAAACAGGGCTGTGTGTTGAATAAAGATGTCAAAAAGACATTAAAATTGACATTGCACCAGTCACTAGGAATTAGAAGCCTACTGAATAGGAGAATTCCACAAGTGAGTGTGTCTCACTTTCAGAGGGAATGACACGATAGGAAGTTGATATTTTCAGTTAAAAAAGGATCAAACAATTTTCACGTGACAAAGCCATCATCATCATTCATAGAATATTCTTTAGAATTTTGGTGTGACTCCTGTGTCTTAATTAAATCTTTGACACTTTCCAGACTTCACTTTTCTCGGCTACAAAAATAGGAAAACTGTATAAGCTTTGTGTATATTTTCCAAATGTGTATAAAAGGCTTTGCTTTCGTCAAAACACATAGTATGAAGCCACACACACATGTAGGTTTGCTGTTTTTATGTTGATGGAATTCTAGAAAGGAAGTCCAGATGGTATGGGACGGTGCTGTTAATGTTAGCTGTTAGCTTCCATTGCCTTCCTACATTGTATCAGGAACCCTTCCTCAAACTACTAGATGATTTACTTCTTCAGATAATACCATGAAATTAAATCATTTCTATTTTCCCGATAAGAGAAATCAGGCTTGGAGCCATAGAACACTGTCAAAACCTCTCACAGCTTCCAGGCTTCCAGGCTTCCAGAGATTTGACTTGATTGAGGTGGAAATGGAATGACAGAAGAGACAGACAGACAGAAAGCTGGGTTTTGATTAATTGGTCTACTTTAATGAAGAAACTGTAGCAGCCCAGAGCTCAGGATGTTTATTGTGCATGATAGAAAAGAGAGTTGGGATTATTGAAAACATCTGGACAAGGAGGCAGGGTTGATGGGGCACAGACCAATGATGCAGGTTTGGTTACCCAGTAGGAGCAGTTTCTATAGGGGATCAGTCTTCAAGTGGTAAAGGGGCTGGTTATGGTGACATTTTCTGCACTCCCTATCAACCATTCAAACTTGGACCAGCAGGGAAATCTTTGCCATTTCCCTGAGCCCAGCCAGGAGAAGGTTTTGCCTTTTATGAGGTTTAGGGGTCCTTGACACATACATGCCCATGTCATCAGAACACATTCACTCCAGACTTGACTCTCAGAGCTTCCACTGCTCCCTACAAACCACCATTTATGAGGAGCAGACCATGTTGCCCTGCACTGAACAAACCTATACATATTTCTTCTCAGCCAGGCTTGGTTTTGACACTTCATTTGTGTAAATGTGGTCTCTGTGTAGCTTTCATGTCGACTTATTGAGCTCATATGGCCTTTGCTTCTGTACATGCCGATGACGTCACTCAGACACTATACAGGGGATAACATGGCACAGAGGAAAGCAATAGCTTTAGATTTCATCCATGTGTTTGCTTTATACAGAACACTTTGTTTCGCAAGCTGTGAGAGCTTGGCAAAGTTGCTTGCTCCTGAAAACCCCATTTCTCATCTGTAAACATTGTGGTGGTTGTAGCACAGAGAATGAATGGCAAGGACACAAGATGTGTAGAGTTACTAGAAGTCAGTTGTTGAGACTCCTTTTCCTGATTGGCACAGAACAAGTGATGCAGGGAGCTCACTATACTCTTATGGCCTGTAGAATGTTAGTGCAAATTGATTTTACCATCAGAAGGACAAAGGGAGGTTTTAGGTTGAATAAAATAGGTATTGTAACATTAATATCTACAGTTTTTAGATCAATAGAGTTGGAAGGTATAATTTAATTTTCAGTGTCTCTTGTTTTTGTTGTTTTTTTGAAACTGGAGGAAGGTACCTGAAGATGAAAACGTGCCTCAGGCCCGTGGGAGTCATCTCAGGCCTGGGAATCACTCTTTCCTCAAATCCCTCACACCTTCCATAGTGCATGAGCCATAAGGCTCTCCTCATAAATTCTGTTGATTGATTCATTAGTCAGCTAATTTCTAGCTTATGTCAATTGTAATAAAATTAGCATGGACCTTTATGTGCACTCACCCAAGGGGGTGTTCCCGGCACCCCCTTCCTAAATCCTCTTCTGGGTTACAGCTTCTGTAACAGGTGACTAAACACTTCCTACCTTATTTAAACATTTTTGTACACACCTATTTCCCATACTCTGCTGTTGAAGCTTCCTAGGAATATGGCCCTAGACACTGTCTTATCCCTGATAATTAGTAAAACACAGTGATAATTGCAGAGCTATTCATAAAGAAATGGGTGAGATTAAATTGTCAGCACTGACACTGTACTGCTAGCCATAAGCTAATTGGTATTTATAAATGTGCCTTATAACTAAGATTTCACCAAAACCCTCTAGAGATCTGAAATCAAACTTGGCGCTTATCCTACATCCTTACCTCTTTATGGGCTTTCCAGTCTTTTGACACTCTTCTTTATCAACCCAATTATTCCTGAGAAGTCAAAAACTTAAATTAGTTTGTCAAGGCTTTTCGCCTCCTCTCTAAACTAATTGAATTAACAAGGGGTCTGTAAAAATAGCCAAGGTCCTTTGATTTCTTTGTGTATGCATCTCTGTATAATAAGGATCCAGTGTCTCACCAACCCACTGGGAATACCTTTCAAGGATAAGAAATGAGCCTTAATTCTTCCATACCAAAGAGAGACCAGCACTGCTTAATTACACATAAGAGACGATATAGATCATCCCTGGGGCTCCAAGCATCTAGCTGGATGGACGGAGCAGAACAATAATAAATTATTAGAGAATTAGCAGCTGATTATCTTAGGCCATGTAGTTGTGCTTTAGTTTGTAAGACTTTGTGTTTTCCTTTATTTTTTTCTCTCACATTTTCTGACTTATAACTTCCACAGGCCTGAGGAGTTTTACATTTTACTGGCTTGAGATGTGTAGAAAGCAGAGGTCCCAGACCAAGTGTGAGAAGCTAATTTCTCAAGCATTCACAGTTGTCAAGGGTTTGAACAACTGCAGAGGGTGGTACCAATTACATCAAAGAAGGTGGGAGGTGGGGAGGCAACTTACTTTCCTAAGCCCATAGGAGTACTGGCTCCTAGTACAGGTTACTTCAATGTATCCTTGAATGAGAAAGAGATTGGTTTTAGCTGTGGAGATTCAATGTGTGCTCACAGAAAATGGCAGTTCAAAATCTTGGCATAGTCTGATATTTAGAGTCTCATGTTTACTAAATGAGTCCTCTGGAATGGTTTGAATTCTTAATTATAAAGGAGGAATGGTTGATAAGGAAAATGGGTAATTATTGCCTGGATGGGAAGTCTTGCAGGATGACCTCACTTCGCTAATAACAATGATGATATCTTCTGTGGGCTGGGCATTTTTCAGTGCTGTCATAGATCTTGTTTTTCTTTTTTTTTCTTTTGTTTGTTTCTGTTTTTTTTTTTAGATGCTCAGAAGTCCCCATGGACAGTGCTATTGTCACAAGTATGTACAGTATGGGGATTGAGTTTTGAAGACTTGTGTGACTTGGACAAGATCTCATAGTTACTGGCAATAATAGGGGAAAATATAGAATTTATTTAAACATGCTAATTATTTCTGTCTCCCTTGCTTCCTCTTAGCTCTTCAGTTCAAGTAGCGCTAACCACAGATAGGCCTTTATGGCAGTGGAAAGTTAATCAAGTTTAATCTTTACTGGTACTTTCCAAGCCTTTGACCGTTGAGTTACCTAAGTCACCTTCCATGACTGTTTGGACCTTTGTCTTTGTTGTAGATTCCCCTGACTTGGGGGATATATGTAGCCCCTCCCACATTTCCAAGTTAGGTCTGGAGATATTTGCATTTCTAATGTTTGAAATGATCAACTCAAGCTATTTTATAACAGCACAGCAGCAAGTGCTGGTTTTCCTTCTTGAAAGTTCTCACTTCTTAGATATCCAGAGGTCCTGATGCTTCCAAAATCAAATGAGGATGTTCCTACTTTCGCTTGTCTGAAGGGATGGTAGCTGAGTAGGGCTATTGGCTATTTCTGTGTTGCACAATGTTGCCATGGTAGATTTGTCTTGTATAACTCTCTAATGAGTAATAGCATTTGTCCTCTATTGCTTCATGCTCATCCCATGAGTGCACTGTCAGCTAATAGACACCAAGTTGGTTGCCATGATCACAGCTACACTCATCCAGTAGAATAAAGGATCTTAGCAAATGCCATCCTTTTAATGTTCTAAGCCTGCCTACCTTTCCATTTGTGGAGGAAGTGGATCTCATGCTTCAGATTCACATGACTCAGATATCTTCAAGATGCCAAGAAAACTGTTCCCTTCGCTTCTGTGTGTGGAAAGACAGGTATCACTTTGAAAGACTCTTTCATCGAGCATTTGCTGGACTTATGTCTGAATGGGCTCTTGTTACATTTATGTTTACATAATGCATACACATCTTGCAATTATGCATACTATAACATATATTAGTCTGTCTCATGGAAGATAGAAGCTTATAGTTTGTTACATACAGTGGATAAAGGGATATATTAGTTTCCTGGAAATTTTGTATACCATAAATGAGGAAACTTGACCAGTGACAATGTATTATCTCAAAGTTCTGAAAAAGTCTACTGACATCAATTTGGCACAGTTGTCTTCTTCTGAAAGCCATGAAAGGAACTGGGTTCCTTCCCAACTGGTGCCCTAGCTTCATTATAGCTTAAGGATTTCTTTTGGCGGCTGGTGGTTTGCTTACTGTCCTCACATTGTCTCCTGTTTCTGCATATGCATCCGTGTATTTAGATGCCTTCTTTTAAAAATGATTCATCATGTATGTGTGAGTGCTTTGCAAGCATGTGTGCATGTCTATCATGTGTATGCTCTATCCCCACAGAGCTAGAAAAGGATGCCAGAACTGGATTCTGGAACTGGAGTAAAAATAGTCGTGAGTCATCATGTAAATGCTGAGAAATGAACCTGGGTCCTCTGCAAGAATATCAAGTTCTCTTAACTCCTGAGCTATCATATCAGTTCTTTCTTCTGATGAAGACATTTGTCACAATGGTATAAACTCTGCTACAACGCTTTTAATTTGATCATCCACAAAGATCCTACTTCCAAATAAGGTCTCATTCATATAATGACTTGGGATTTAATATTTTATGAACAACAAAATTCAATCCATAACAGGGAGAAATCCCTCAGGGTAACTTAGATTTCTGACACCTAGTAATGCAGGATTTGGATTATGTTATAATACCTCTTAAAACTGTAGTTCCTTAAAAACATGCTTGGTTATTATTACTTTAACACTTTCTTACTTCTCCTAGGACACTTTGTAACATAAAAACCCTCAACTAAATCTTGACCCATTACCATATTATAATTAGTTTTTAAGATTAAATCTGACACTTCTTGAAATATATTTTTTCTATTTAAATATTGTCAGTTTTTTTTAAAGAAAAGTAAGCAGGAAAAGCATATCTAAAAGAGAATATGGAATATTCCCAGTTATAATTATATTTCATACCTATAAATATATATTTTTGTCTAGCCATATTAACTATAGATACTGTAATGAAAAATGTAGTCACTGTTGCAAGGCTGCTCTTGTATCTATAAGTAAGTTTTAAGCTCAGAACAATAACCCATGTAGAAATAATTTTGGATTTGTAAAACTGATTAGGTTCAAATTAACCATGGCCTAAAATAATATTATATAGTTCTTAAACAAATGAACATAACTGTTATTATCTTTTCAATATTCATTTAAAAATACTTTGGTAATTTGACTTTGGAGTGAGAAAGACAAGTGCAGTCTGTCTCAACTGTATCCTTGGTCTGCATTAATAGACAAGGGTCCTGTGTGCTAAACTCAGTTTTCTCCTGTGTAAGGCAGAGACAGGACTACCGTACTTATCACTAGACTTTGGGAAATTTGGTTTTAAGGAAAAAATACATGCAGAATACTTACAGCAGTACCTGGCAGTTGGTGAGCAGATCATAAACATCAACTGTATTGTCACTGACAATTAAATTAATTAGTTCCATTAAAATCATAACTACCATTTTTACGCTCATTAACTTAAAACCCCAAGCCTAAGAGCAGGGGTTGCTATGATTCTATGCTGTCAGCAATTAGGAGTATAGGTGGCAATAAATTATAATTATCTTATGTTGGAGATTATCAGTCTAATGGGTCCATTATTCTGATTTAGTCTGTATAAATAATAATTTTAATTGAATTATAACCTATAGAGAAATTCTCAAGATTAAAAGATGCATATACTTTTTGTCGTTTGAGCTGTTACTGTTTGCCTCTTTAGCATCAAAGATCCTTTGTAGTCCTCAAAGTTTTTAAAATTTATTCAATCAGAGTCACTTCATTTCATGATGCTATACCCATTTATTTTCAAAATCTCTTTTAACATAAAAAAAATCAAAAAGATGTTCTCTGCTATACGAGTAATACATACTTGTGTTGAAATAAATAGACGAGAGTCCTTAAACAGAATTCTGATCATTCAGCCTTGCCCTCCTCCACAAAATCGGTGTTTGCCTTTTGAGGTGGCACACTCTAATGTCTCTTCTGTTGGAATGGGCCCTTCCCTTTAAAGATGTGGTCACTCTCATTGGGACTGATTCCATACCTAAAGATATCAGGCCATGCACCCATGTAGCTATCTCCTTCTGACAGAAAGTTAAAATGCTATCTTTGCTGTAGACCCCATTTATGATGCTAAACATTAAACTGGCTTTTCCATGTGGCTTATCGTATTTGCTACATTGAACTAAATTATGGGGTATAAAACTTCCTGCTACCCTCTAAAAGCTTATAAAAGTCTACTATCTCTCTCTGTTCTGGGCAGTTGATGAGATCCTTTGTTGGATGGCTCCAGGGATTTCTCAGACTACTCTGCAGTCAGTCTCTGAGGAGGCCTCTCTAGTCCTTATCTCTTCCCATGTTACTCTCCCACCACTTTCTATATTTCTTACTTTTCAACTGCTCTCCTGCCTTTAACTGGAAGCCTCTCCTTCTCTTTTTCAGACCCACAGAATGTCTGCCTCTCTAATATCCATTACCACCGATTCTCTCTGTTCTCTGTACTCTGAGGTCCTATTATGGTCTTGAGGCATTTCTCCTGATCAGCCTCAGAGTCATTGTGTGTCAGCTTCGCCCCCAGACCAGTTGCCATTTCTCTATTATTATTAGATTTCACACTTTTGACCTTTATACTTTATTTTGATAATTTGAACTTCCTCAAAATTGAAACTCTTTTATACTTGATTAGCATTTGGTTTCAATGATGCATTTGGAAGAAAACCCAAGCAGCAGGGATAACCCAGCATCCCTTTCACTTAGGGACGGTACCCAATAGAACTAGTAAACTAGCCTGATTAGAAAAAACAGAAAGAAAGAAATTTAATCCACTATATATTATTTTCAAAGAGAAAAGAAAAAGCAAGGGAGCATCTAGAACATTTCTAACTCCTCAGATATGACAGCTTTCATTCTTTAGGATTTACCCTTTGCTCATTGGCTTTCCTCTCTCCAACTTTACCTCATCTCTCTTCCAAAGCAAAGATGATAATTCATTCCACAGACACATATCTCTTCTCATTGCACACTGTTAAAGACTTAAGATGCAGATCTGCAATTCTCCCATTTGGATATCAGAAAAAAGATGTTTTAAGAGTCAAAATATCTACACAACTAAGATGAAGGGTCTTTTTTACTAATGTTGTTTTTCATATGTTATTAATATTAGTGTATTTGACAAAATTAAAGATGAGTATGCCTGGTTACAGGACAACTCTCTAGACTCCATTTTGGGAGTTGGGTGTTGGTTTCTGGTCTATGTACTGCTTCATTTTTCTATAGAAAAAAAAAAGTGCCTTCTCAAACTCTGATTCTCGGAGTATCTTGAATAGGAATTGAGTTCTGATGTTAGCATAAGAAGGGAACATGGACAACTGTAATAGAAATTCTCGTGGGGAGCTGTTTTGCTTCAACCACATTGCTATTTCATAAGCTCTGTTTAGACTCAAACTGCTTATGTGTAGATGCCTCTGTAAGTCACCTTCAGCCTGGTCCGCTCTTTCACTCAGCTTTCACTTTCTGTTACTTGTGTGTTTCTCAATTCCCTTGATGTAATGATTCTCTTCTCTTAAAAAATTAGAGATTCCATCACTGGCAGGGCAACTCACAGCTAATAGCCCTTGTAATTCTTGCAGAGGACAGAGTTTGTTTCTTAGGAGACACATTGGGCTATTCACTGTAGCTTGTAATTCTAGCTCCAGGGTACTTGGTATTCTGACATATCCATGTCATGTGCACACACCTAAACACGTGCACAAAAATATACATGTAAATAAATAATAAAGTGAATCTTAAAATTATTTTACGAAGAGGAGTACCCTATTTCCACAATTTCTTCCTCGAATAATATAGAATTCTTTTGCAATCCCAGCACGCAGTATGCATGCTGGAGTGAGCCTTTACTAGAACAACCTTATGAATAGTAGCTGCTTGTGGAAGAAAGGAGAAAAAATGAAAAGAAAAGAGAGAGCAAAAGCTGAGGACAGAAGAAAGATATTTTGCTTTCCATAATGGATAGCAATTTGAATTATTTTTAATTTTCTGTTGTTAAACTAAGGTATAAAATGTTTACCCACAATATAAAATGTTCTTATCCTATAACCTCTGTATGATCACTTTTATTTCCCCATTGGCTCCTCTAAATTTCACCTTAATACTATGCCACTATTTACTAAATAAAAGGAACTTTCATAAAAGTGGATGAGGGGGTGACTTAGCCACTAAAATATTTGCCTTGCTAGCATTCGCCTGAGGGCAGTGGTGGGTCTGAGGGGAGGGGGAGGATCTAGATGTAGTAGCACAGGCTTGTAATCCTGGCACTGGGGAAGCTGAGGTAGCTGGATCCCTAGGGCTCACTGGCCAGTCAGCCTAGCCTAAGAGATCAGCTCCAGGCTGGAAAGAAACTATCTCAAAAGGAAAAGGAAGACTGTGCCTCTCCACACTTACATGCAGCCCTGTGCATATGTGTGAATAGATATAGATATAGATATAGATATGGATATAGATATAGATAGATAGATAGATAGATAGATAGATAGATAGATAGAAGAGAGGGAGGGAGGGAAGGAGAGATAGGAAGAGAATGATTCTTCTAAGATAACCCTACAATATTGAGCATAAAGAATTCCTTCTTAGAGCAAAGGTTATTATAGATTCTTATCTCAGTGTCTCAGTTCCATTTACATTTTTGGGGCCAAGTCCCTGCACGCTTAGAGAGGTGATCCCACCCCTTGTCTCTGTCAGAATTGCTCACTCATTCCTACATTTTACAAAATGTTTCTATAGATGAGATCAAACCTCTATTTGGGGGCAAAATTATTTCTCCTATACCGAGGAGATAACTAATATGACATTCTTTGTACAATGAATAATTTCAAGCACCAAAGAAAGAAATCTAGGAAAAGAAGAAGATGGGAAGTCCCCCCAGTGTCATGGGTTTGAGAAAGATCAAACACAGTGCTGAGTGATAAGAACTTTGTGGAGGTACCATAATGGTGAGTTTCAAGTCATGCTTAAAAGTCATTTTAAAAAAGTGTACTACCAGCAGGAAAGTAGACACATAGGATCACGGGACAGACTAGAGAATCCAGACATAAGACTGTGTAATTATGGCTACCTGACTTGACAAAAGCCAAAAAAGCACAAAAGGCAGCTTCATGCACAAATGTTGATGGGAAATTTGACTATCTACATGTAGAACATGAAACCCAATTTGCAACTCATTTTGCACAAAGAAAGTCTCAAATGGACCAAAGTTATCCAAGGTTAGACCTGAAACTACTAGAGGTTAAAGCAGGGTGTTCGCTTTGGGATATACGCACCGATGAAGTCATTCTTACATTGGTGCCAGTCACTCAGGAAATAAAGTCACCAAATGACAAGTGGGAACTCATGAAATGGAAAGTTTGTGTTCAACAAGAACAACAAAGCAAACGTTTATAAAGATAACAGACAGCCCACAGAATAGGAGAAAATCTTGGCCAGTTGTGCATCCAACAGGAGATTAGGATCTAGAGTATACAAAGACTTTAGTAAACTAAACATAAGAACGTAAATGGAAATTTTAAAAAATGAAGTCTGGGGAACTGGATAGAATTCTCAGAAGAAGAAACAAATAGCTAATAAATACTTTTGTAAACAGGTCAACATTCTTAGCCATCAGAGAAATGCATGATAAAAACTACTTTGTGATTATCTCTCATGCCAGTCATGATGGCTATTGTGAAGAAAACAAAAGACTATAAATGCTGTCAAAGATGTGGGGGAACAGGACCCTTATGTAAACCGTAAACTGGGGCACCCCAGTGGAAAACAGTGTGGTAGCTTCTCCAAAAGCTAAAGATAGAACTGCCATATGCCCCAGCTCTCCTTCTCCTGGGCATGAACCCAAAGTACTCCGCACCATCTCCTAACAGAGATACCTGCGCTCCCATAGTGGTTGCTGCTCTATTCACAAGAGTGAGGAAGTAGAAGTAACATAGCTACTCACTAAATGATGAGTAGATAATGAAAATGCACATGCACAATAGAATTTTACTCAGCAGGGAAGAAGACAGAGATTATGAAGTTCAAAGGAAAATGGATAGACCTGGAAAACACTGTGCTGTGTTAGGTAACCCACACCTAGAGAGAAAATTAGAGCATATCCCCTTACAGTGCAGATCCTAGCTGTGGAAGAGGGGAAGAAAGAACGTAAGAACCGAAGTGGTAATGTTCCAGAAAATGATGTCTTCTGGACATGTTAAGGCTGTGGTTCTCATGAGCACACTAAGCTGTGGTTGTTCACAGAAAACATTTTCCCATGATTTGGCCCATCATTATTTCATCACAGTTGATGGAAAGATCCCATTGGCCCCTTACCCAGAGTAACTATAGACAGTTAACACTGGTCAGGTGTTATTTTCTTCAGTCGTATAGACATAGACAAGCTGCCCTTGCTTCACTTATGTTCCGGCAAGTAACTAACTAAAGTCAGTGGGCTCTACACACAAAGAGGACGGGAAAGTAGGAACAGGGTTTGTGGAAAAGAAGGGTTCTGGTTGAAGATGGAGGTGGAGGAGAGAGAGGAATAGGGTAGTAAAAATGACTAAAATTCATTATATATTAAACTGTCAATACAAATTTGGAAATACAATTTTTAAAGTGGCTATTACTTAAAGATAAATCGCAAGGAATCTATTTTCAAAACAAATGGCCTATCTTGTCCATGTTTGTTTAATTGTTATTTGTTTGTTTCCCAAATTACACTCTCTTAATTTGAAGTTGGGAGCACAACTTTTAGATTTGATTATTGGAAAAGTCTCTGTAATGGTGCTTAAAGGTGAAGACGGTGCTGTAAAACTCCACAGTTGATGTGGGTTTTAGGGTAACAAACAAGCAAGGGAGAATAAGAGCCACCTTACCACTCACTGAAAGGGCGCAGGTTCTTGGGGACTTTTGCTGGTTAATTCCATGTGATTAAAACTCAGATTTGGAGGAGAATCCTCCACTGTGGAAGAAGCAGCTTCATTTAGTTTAACAACCCACATGGCTATGTTGTCTGCAAGTTGCTGATCACTGACAGATTATGTGTGATCAGGAGGTCTGTCTTCACATAAGTTCTCACTCTTTCTGGATTCACAAGTATGAACGCAAGGCTCTCTGAGACTTATAATGGGACTTTCTTTGGGACCACCAGCTCCCGAAGGACACCTCTGAAGCTTGTATTTATTTATGAATGCCTATGGCTTATAGCTAGGTTTGTTTCCAACCAGCTCGTATAACTTCAAAGCCTATTTATTCTGATCTAAATTCTGCCCTCTCGCTCATTAGGTACCATGCCTGAGTTTCTTCCTTCATGTCTCGGTGGCAGCAAAGTCATCTGTGCTTGACTCTCGTCCAGGAAGTCCCACCTTCTACTTCCTGCCTTTGCCATAGACCATCATCAGCATTTTAATAAGCCAATCAGAGGTGACAGAGAGTCTGATTATAAAATATAATGTATCCATATGAGTAACAATACTCAAGTCCAGAATGAACTCAAGCCTGTTAGTATAGAACTCAGCATTTGAATAATATAAAGACAAACTTTGCACAGTGCACAACAATGTTATCCCAACAGATACTGGTCATTGGTGTAATCTGCAAATGTATAAGTACTTTCTTTAGCAAATAACGACAACTTCATTAGGTTTGGTTATTGGAGAAAGTAGGTTGCAATGTACACCAGAGTTTCTGAAATTCTGAAATGCCTGGTTTTTGTTTTGTTGTGTTTAGTTTTATTTTTGTCCTATTCACTGAGAAATTTCCCCATGCTTTCAACCCCAAAAAGGTAACATATATTCTTGGAGGCAGCAAAAGGAAAAATTCTGATTTCTAATACCCTCTGCTGCTCAGTCTTTCTTTATTTCTCTGTTTCTCTCTCTCCTCCCTCTCCCTCTCTTGCTCTCACTCTCTTGCTCTCTCATTCTCTCTCCCCTCTCTCTATGTCCACTCTGTCTATCTCTATCTCTCTGTGTGAGATAGAGATGGGTGATAGATTGATGATAGATAGGTAGGTAGATAGGTAGATAGATAGATAGATAGATAGATAGATAGATAGATAGATAGATGATAAAGGTAGAAGTATTACTCTTCAATATTCAGTGTTATTACTGACTGAAAAGTATTGATTCCTGTAATTTTGTTATTTTAAGTGTTTTTCTCAGTTCTCTTTTGTTTAACAACTGTCTTAGTCTTGTTGCTGTTTGTTTTTCTTTCAGTATTCTTTTGAGTCAACTTATCTTTCCCTCTGTCTACAGTATTCTTTTCAATATCAGCATAGCTGGTTTAGTGGTTGTCATTAATTGGTCAGCTTAATTTTGTCATGGAGAGATTTTCTGTGTCTTTCCATTATTATAGATTGCGTGGCCAAATTTATCAGTGGCAAATATGACCTTTGATGATTTAAAATATATCTGCCAAAGTTCTTTGAGCTTTTAAAGTTTTCCAGTGAGGAGCCAACAGTTATTTTTGATGGAATTGCCTAATAGAACTTTTGTCTTGCAGCTTTCAATACATTTTTCTTGCTCTGCATACTTTATAAGTTTTAACTACAATATCATGGGAGCAGGGTGTCCTGGTCTTTTTTACTTGGTGTTCTTATATGTCTCTTGTGTCTAGAAGAACATCTTTTTCTCTAGATTTGGAAAGTTTTCTTCAACAGTTTTGTTGAAAACATTCTCTGGTGTTGTTTGTGTTTTTGCAGTTCTCCTCCTTCTTGTATGTTCACAGATAGCGAATTTTACCTTTTCATGGTGACCTGAAGGTCTTGCAGGTTTCTTTTGTATGCGTTAAAGTTCTTTCCTCCACACGGTCCATCCTGTTAGTAAGGCCACTGACTGAACTTTTTTTCCTCTTTTGTATTTTTTCATTCCATCATTTCAGTTTGTTATTTTGTCAATATATCCAACTTTGTTGTATTCTGTTTTTATACCCTGCATTGACTTCTTGATTTTATCCATCTGCTCATCCTCTCTTGGGATATATTCATATTCTCTCTGAGTTATTTGAACATGCTGATAGTTCTTCGTCTGAAAGTTCATCTAGGTCATTTCTGTTGAGTGTCATTACTACGAGGTCAGCAGTTTTGTAGGAGACAAGGGTCTCGATTTGTTGTTTATCTGACGTTCTTGTGTGTGCTCTTCTGCTGGGAGGGCTGAGCTATGGCCATAGCACAGGCATGGGCTCTAACCTCAAATATCAAATCAGAGATGGGCACTAAAATATTTAAAATATAACTTAGGTTTTTCTTTTTTCTTTGTTTTGTTTTGTTTTGAGCTATGGCCATCTCCTCTAACCTGAACTGTCTATACTGTGCTCACTCTAAATGCCAAAGTTAATAAATAGAGTGCTGATTTTTACTTTATTTTCCAAGTAAATGCAATGTAACTTTCTATTTTACTTCCCCTAATAAATAAAATAGTTTTCCCTGGCAAGTTACTATTTGTTATACTGTGAATGCTGCTGGTAATTTTCCATTTCTACCTGGGGCTGCTTCTTCACCAGCAGATGAGTTTTTTTACCTCAGCACGGCAATTGCGTTAGAATAAACTCTGAATAGTTATTCTTTGAATGCTGGGAAGAAAATATCTTTTATTTGTGAGTTATTACAGTGTTTATTCATTGTGGATATTGTATTTGGGTCAAAATACATATTTTAGCTTTTCTATTACTTATTTTAAATTATTCGGATAATGGAGAATGACGTATTTTTAAATCACTAAGCCTTACATTGTTTGAGAGGTTTTGTTTTCTGTTTTTAAGCTAGTATATGTGAAAACATACATTTAGGATAATTATAATAATGAAAGTTGAGTTGAGTCCAGTGCTTTGAAAATACTCAAAGTAGGGAGATTTAAGTGTTATTTGTGATTGCCAGAGTTTACAGTCTGCTTGGTTTGTAACCTAAGCAGCAATAATAATAAGACCAACAATGAATTCTGAGTATGTTTTTCATATTAAGAAGCATTTTTGACATTTCATAAAGGACTTAGATAGAACGCCATTGCTTCTAGATTTACACATTTGGAATTCATGTTTTCAGAAGATTAAGCATAATCTATAGGCGTAAATGTGTTCATAGTGCTGGTCTTCTGAAATTCAATCTTTTCCAGTCTACTTCCTATCTGTAAGAACATGGACAAAACAAAAAGCCATTTTGTGGTTCTTCTCTTGGTTGTAAAATATCATTGATATTAGTTCTTAAGTTTGATGACTAAGTACAATAGCATAAATAAAATAGTAACACAATATCACACATGCTAAATCAAACACACAAATAAACAAACATTAGCAGATGTTTCTTATACCAGGTTTTTGTTTTTTTTAATCCATGTCCCTCAACCTCTGGAGTTCTAGTGTCTCAGGCGTGATCCACTGTACCTGAGAACTATGTTATCCTTTAAGTTGCTCCGTCCTAGGATGATCATTGTGTGGAAAGATCAGCCATGTTCTGAGCAGCTTTGGGAGAAAGAGAGCATATAATTTGACTAATTATTACAACTCATAAAACAGAAGCATCCAGGTGTATAAATAAAAAAAATAAGCATTTGACTGATGAAAAACAAGACAAAACAAAGCAAAACAAATAAACAAAATACAAAGAAGCACCTGAAATTTGTGGTATCACCAGGGCTGAGTTCAGGGCTGGCCACCTAGGTGTTCTGTGGTGTTGGACTTACTGGCATATAGTATAATAATAACAGCCACTTGTATTTATTCTTAATAATTCCATATGGCATTCTCACCTGAAACATTGCTTTTCACCTTGAGAAGATGACAAATGTTGAAACAGTGGTATTATAGTAAGAGAGTAAGCTCTTTGAAAGGCAAGCCTTATTTCATTTATCCATGCAATATTTTCTCTGTTCTTAGCTATCTTTTAAAATGTATGATTTCAAATTACACACTGGATTATTCAGGTATCCGTCTAATGTTTAAATGTAAACAAGGCAATGTTCTTAAAAGACAAGAGTTAGGAGGTATTCTATGGGTGAGGAAGTTGAAATGTGTTCTTTTTTATTTTTGCCTGCCTTAAACATTGCAGTTTTAATCACATTGGCATTTAAACATACTGGGCTTGTTTGTTAAGCAGCGTGTGTTGTTTATAGTGATTTTTAGGTGCAAATTACCTAGCCAGATGTTTAAACACCAAGAGGAAACAAGTTAAATGCAATCAACATGGTCTTCATTTATCTAGTACTTAATTCTTATTAGCAGTACACAAAAGTCAGGTGTTTGGTTCCATGTATGTGTGTATATAAATGTGTAAATATATTTTACACACACACACACACACACACACACACACACACCAGTTAGAAAACAGAAATGAAAGATTCAAAAGACAATTTTTTAACATTTATTTATTTATTTATTTATTTATTTATTTATTCATCCCATACCTTCATCACCACCCCAGCCCCCGCACTCACCCCCACCTCTCCACAAGGATGCCCCTACCCTGCCCACCCCACCAGACCTCTAAACTTCCTGGGGCCTTCAGTCTCTTGAGGGTTAGGTGTATGTTCCCTGACTGTATCCAGACCCGGGAGTTCTCTGCTGTATGTGTGTTGGAGGCCTCATCTCAGCTGGTGTATGCTGCCTGATTGGTGATACAGTGTCTGAGAGATCTCAAGGGTCCGGGGTTAATTGAGACTGCTGGTCCTCCTACAGGTTTGCCTTCCTCCTTAGCTTCCTCCAGCTTTTCCCTAATTCAGCCAGAGGGGTCTTCTGTTCATTGGTTGGGTGCACAAATCTGCATCTGACTCTTACAGCTGCTTGTTGGGTCTTTAGGAGGGTGGTCATGGTAGGTCCCTTTTTGTGAATGCCCCATAGCCTCAGTAATGGTGTCAGGTCTTGGGGCTTCCTCTTGAGCTGAATCCCACTTTGGGTCTGTCACTGGACCTTCTTTGCCTCAGTCTCTTCTCCCTTTCCATCCCTGCATTTCTTTCAGACAGGAAGAATTATAGGTCAGATCTTTGGCTGTGGGATAGCAGCCTTATCCCTCACTTGATGCCCCGTCTTTCTGCTGGAGGTGGATTCAATAAGTTCCCTTCTGCACTGTAGGGCCTTTCATCTAGGGTCCCCCCAACCTTGAGTCCTGAGGCTCTCTCACTTCCCAGGTCTCTGGTAAATTCTAGAGGGTCCTTCCAACCTCCCTCCTCCCAAAGTCACCTGTTTCCATTCTTTCTGCTGGCCCTTCGGGCTTCAGTCCTTTTCCTCCATCCAATAATAGATCATGTTCCCCTCTCCCTTCATCCCAATCCTGTTTTCCTCCCCTGTCCCTCCCTCCCAAGTGGAACTGAGGCATCCTCACTTGGGCCCTGCAGTTTGTTGAGCTTTCCGAGTTCTCTGGACTGTATCTTGGGTATTGCTGGGTCTTTAGGTAGCTCTATTTTAAAACTCAGTAACATTTCAAAACTTGGTGACTATGACAGGTAACTCAGAGTTTGGTCATTGCTTTCTATTCATAACTTGTCCAAACATATAACAGATATAACACTGCACTGTAATTTATACCCCAGTTAAATTTTACCAAGTGATAATCCCTGAAATTATCTGATAGCAAGCATACGGTATAATCACTTAAATGTGTACATGTGTAATGCTGAGTTATTTCAGTGCCAATGGTGCTTCAGCTCAACTCTTCCACAGTCATCTATACTGGGAGAGCATGGAAGGCAGGCATGTCTTAATATGTTTGAGATACTTTGGGGTGGGGGCCTTTAAAATAATCATGTTGGGAACTAAAGGGATTTCTTAATCCTCTTACTTGTGATGAATGTCTTAGTTTTCTTTATAAATATTTTAAAACATTAAAGAGAAATATTTAATTATAGAAAGTTTGGGTTTAATTAAACAGACAGAAAATCAGTCAGGAGCTAGATCAAATTACTTCTGCCTTACTATATACTCTCTCTTTTCGTGGAAGGATCGTACGACCATAGTTAACAAACCGATACCTACAAGTCAGAGGGACAGCTCGGACTTCCTAGTCCACGCTCACTCTCCCTCAGAAAGTACTAGGAGAAAGGAAGATGATGGCAAGATGAGGTGCTTCCATGGAAAGAGAGAATGAGGCACAACGAAAGAGAAAAGTTCCCTTGCCAAGGCCTCTCTTGTCTTCCAGTTGCTTCCTTCTTCCCGCATGCTATTGGTTCTGAATGTTAAGGGTGGGGATACTAACGTCATTTTAACACAATTAACTCTGTAGAACAGAATCTTAAGAACCTATAAAAAA
This sequence comes from Rattus norvegicus, assembly GCF_021556685.1. Lineage (NCBI taxonomy): Eukaryota > Metazoa > Chordata > Mammalia > Rodentia > Muridae > Rattus > Rattus norvegicus. Next base: position 127,961,205 of record NC_141536.1, read on the forward strand.
TATTCTATTTGTACTGAATTAAAGAAGAAACCACAATCAGCCAGAAGTTGCAAAGTACCAAACAGATGGCAGGCTTATTTACCTGTGGTATCATCCATCCATTTGCACAATCTTATATTATTCTTAGGCCACTGGAAACTATCAAGCTACATTTCCTTCAGAAGGTCAAAGGACATTGCTGTTGCTGTTATTATTTTGGCCACAGAGATGGGCCAATTTCAAATGAAAACATTTACGTAAAGTATGCCTATAAATTGCTCACTCTGTCACTGTAGGCGGGGCAGAGAGGGGATGTTGTAAGTGCCAAACTTCAGAGCCTGAGTTGGGATTTCCTTTGCAGCTCCATAGCTAAAGGGCTGTGTGCCCTTAGGACAATTGTTTCAATCTTCTGTTCCTTCATATCTTTGTGTATAAAATGATCATAATTATGGTAATTCCCTTATAATGCTGTTATAAGAAGTAGTTCATTTAGTCTAAGCACTAGAACATTGAACTTAGGACACAAAAGCTCTTCACGATTCAGTGGATTTCAACCTTAGTGACACTTTAGAATGACCTAGGGAATTGCTGTCCACGTGCTGCATACCTCACAGTTAAATGAGAGTCTTTGGAGGTGGAGGCCCCTGCTGTACAGCTCCTCAGTTGACTGTGATGAGCAGCTAGAGTCATTGTTATACACACTGGATGGAATTATCCTGCTGAAACTTCATAAACTTTCTGAGGGCAGGAAATTGATTCCAGCACCCATCTTTCTTTTTTTCTTTTTTAATTTTTTATTTATTTATTTATTCATTCATTCATTCATTCATTCATTCATTCATTTATTCTTTAATTTTTTTACAGTTCAATCTTTATCTCCCTCCTGGTCCACCCTCTGACTGTTCCTCATTCCATACCTCTTCCCCCTGTCTCCAAGAGGATGTCCTTACCTCCCTACACCCACCAAACCAGGTCTCCCCACTCCCTAGGGCCTCAAGTCTCTTGAGGGTTAATGGTACCGACTTTTCTAAGGCCTCACTTTCACCTGCCTCAGCTGCTTGCAGTTAACCAAGGTCTTGGCATATTAAAAGAAAATTCTACAAATTAACAGTCTCTTAATTTGGAATTATTATTCTGAATAGCAAGGCAAAAATCTCTTACTATTGGCATTATTGTGTCTGTAATGTGAATCACTCCATTGTCCAGAGTATCCACATTACCTACCTTGTAGAGGACTGTAAGGGAGGAAGGTAGGGGTGACAGAGAGAGAGAGAGAGACTTCATGTGATATATATTGCTGTAATTATTATGTTCTATTATTGCTTATCAAACTTACTATTTTTTGGACCCAATTATAAAGTCAAATTCCATCCTAGGCATCCTTATACAGGAGAAAGCATGCTGCATATATAGGGTTTGGTATTCTGTGGCTTCATACTGCGTATATTCTGTGAATAGGGGAAGACCGCCATGATGTGTCTTTCCAGCCTCCCCTCCAGTGAAACCAGCTCAGTGCCCTATTTGTAGCTAATTCTCATTAAATACTATCAATTAAAGAAAACATGTTGATGATTTTTCAACTGTGTAAAGACCTTGCAGTACCTCAGAGGTGCTAATTTTCAGCACTAATTATTCACTCCCTCATTTATTCATTTATACATGCTACACACCAGAGTCTTGAAGTTAAACACTGACAGCATATGTGATTGGAAAACGCAGTCCTTGTTCTGCATACTTTACAATTTGGTACACGAGAGAGTGTAAACGGATGCATGCATGACTGTAATGGAAGGGAAATTGCTCGTACTCCAGGGCTGTGTTGGAATCTGTGTTCCCTAGGAAGCAATCTAAGCTGAGCATGTGGTCCATCTGTTAGGAAATGTTCCTGGGAGCGATGCCTCTGTGAGGGTAGGAAAACTAAAGGTGTTAGAAAGAAATGTGTCTGAATAGGGAGAGAGTTCAGGATCCACAGTGATGTTTCAGCAAAGCCCACAAGAAGCTCCCAGGCTGGGATGGCTCTTTAGAGATCTCCTAAACGGGACTCAGGGAAACTAGGAATTTATTTCTTCACATATTAGCAAGTACTTAGATGTGCAGCTGCTCCTGGAAGGCGTGACTTCAGTGAGCCATTCGTTGTTAGCCCAAATAAAACTTTTGGTACAGTCAATGTGGAGTTGCGGGGAGGGTCTCCTGCATTACAAAGGGAAACTTTGGGTAGAGTATCCCAACCTCATCACATGCCATGAAAAAAGATAAAAACAAAACAACAGCAAAAACCAACCAAACAATAAATGTTGCCTTTGACCGAAGAAGAAAGAAGCTGTACCTATTTAAGGAGAAGAGGGAGTGTGACCTGGGGATCACTCTCAAAGGCATCCCATAACATCGTGATGTTTAGTTCTAGATAAGACATGATGAGGATGATGAGGAGATAGAGTAAAGGTAAAGATGGGAAACTATGAAGTATTGATTAGTTTATACGTGTCTAAGTCTACACAGCTTTGGCCTTATATGGCCACCTTCCAGGACCGGGTAAGAAAATACACGGTAGTGGTTTAGAAAGGTGAACACAGTGCTGATGTGAAGACAGAGTGTAGAGCAAGCCATAGCATTTGCAGACTAAGAAGCAAGCCAGTAGCACTGTCCACTGGCATCAAGAGGGAAGATCTGAGAAAAGCAGAAGGGTAGAGAGAACTTCCGAGTGCTGAGGCAGATGGGAGAAATTGATGATAGAGTTGCCATGTATATAACGTGGGCTAGGTGATTAGTAGATAAGAGAGAGCTGCAGCTTTGGAAGGAATGAGAAGGGTTCACCAAGGGCCATGTTTTTGACCTCTTATTAGAAGAAGAAAAAAGGGGGCCAAAGTTATGAATAAAGCCTTGGGAAAAATGCAGAAACTAGATTGTTATCATAAACTTGAATCTGGTGGCCTTATATTCTAGATCCCATCAGGTCATTTTGTCCTGGTCTTCAAGAAAAACCCATGAGAAATCAGAGTAGAGCAGTCATGTTTGAGCACTGTCCTGGGTGGTGTCAGACAAACTATATAATTGACATTTATCCGGAAAAAAAAACCAGATACTAGTATTTCCACATTATGGCCATCCTTTTCAAGTCTAGAGCACTTACCTTTCCCTCTCTTTCCTGACAAAAAATAGTCATCTATACCACACTGTTGGTTCCTTCAATTATATGCCACCTAGGCTTGAGGCATCTCTAGCTGTATGATTGACCTCTAATTCTCTTTGAGTGAATTTTAGTGAATAGCATTAGTGTGAGCTAGAGGGTTTTCAGAGCATCTGAAAATGATGTTAAGTGTAAGGTCACCCTCAGGGATTCAATTGTGGGATTTCTCTTTTCGTGGTTTGAACAAAATGGAAAATTAAGTCATACTTGTAGCTTCTTAACCTTGGAGGGAGGTCCTGGAATCACATAAACACTGCTTTCCAGGGGACCCAGCTGCTGGATGTTAAATGTCATAATTTATTTTTCTCCTCTTTTAGGGAAGTGAGATGAGTGAGCGGATCACTCTGTAATTTGTCATTATGAAAGAAGTTTCCCTTCTTCATCTTATTATCTAAGAATAACTTAAATGAGGCCAATTTCAAAATGAGCTGTGAGGTAACACCATTACTTCCCAGCCAGTCACTCTGCAGAGTTTCAGAAGTGTGCACAATCTTTCTTTCCATTCTAAAACCTTGGAAGGAGTAATTGAAGAGCAGACACTTTCGAGTCTTCATTTTATTGCTTTGTGCAAAATTTCAATTTAGGGTTTATCTGGTTGTGGTCTCCCAATATTTCTCAAAGGAGGATAAATAATGTTTGTTGGGAAGTCCCAGTCATATATCATCTGTTCCGTGAACTGCCTTGCTTGGCATTGCCAATCAAAGCACTAACCTCACTGTGATCAGAACCAACCTTGGCCTGCCTGGCCTCCTTCCTCTGTCTTTGTCCTTCCAAATCCATTACTCTTCTCTAGAGTGGTTTACATTTCATCCCAAGTCATTAGTATGTCTCTCCAAGAAAGCTTCAGATCAAACTCTTGGAGCAGTGACCCACTCTTAGCAAGTTCCCACCCACTAACCTTGTGCATCAGTTTTGAGTTTATTACTGAGAATTTACTTTTTCCTGTGTTCTTGTTGTTTTTAGGCAGAATCTTGTTAGATAGCCCAGGCTAGCCTCCTATTTGCTGTCTTCTCTCCTGCCTCAGCCTCCCAAATGCTGGATTTACTAATCTATACCACTATGTTCAACTGTTTGTATCCTTTTGTTACTTTACAAACAGCCTCTGCCCTCTGGGTGTTGCCTATGGTTCTGTGTCTGAATTAGGTTTAGGTACACAAACCTCTCTCCCTTTATTAGCAGTGAAGTTAGAATTACACTCTCACCTTTGCTTCAGTATTTTTTTAAATCTAAAACTCAGGGAAACCAAAAAAGGCTTCATGTAGGATGTGCCAAAGTTACCCATGAGAATCTGCATTAGAAATTAAATTGATAAAATGGAATTCTCCCCTCTGAAGACTTACCTTACTCAAGTGCTGGCTCACCTCTTTTTTTGGGTGGGACTGGTAATATAATCTCACTTATTTACTCATTAATAAATTCCATATGCTATGGAAATTAGCCAAATCTGGATTTGTCTATCATTGAAAGCCAGAGCCCTTCAGTCAAAGCCTCACAATGGGACTGCAGGTACAGTTCAGTGACAGTATGAGTCTTCAGTGGGAAGGCCCCAAGTTCAATGTTCAGCTTTCTGTATACACACATTTCAATAATAGAATGAGACTTCAGAGTCTTAGGGATAGCTAACAATAAGAAATTTTTTCATTCTCTTTTATTTTAGGCAGGGAAGAAAACAGAACTATTAAACCACAAAGGCTACCTGAATAGGCTAGCAATCCACATTCAACACCCTCCCTATCTTGCAAGTGTTTTTATTAATCAGTGTGTTCCAAGTATCCAAACCATGCCTGACAAGTAGGTTGTCCTGTGGGTTAATTTACTAAATTTGTGAATGAATGATGAGTAGGCATAAGCCAGGAGAAGGGAAACAAAGTAGCAATTGCCTGCCTCTCAAAACAATGTTCTTGGTTCCACCTAGCATGACCTCACCAGTTTTTGTTTATGTTCCAAGTCACTCTAATAAGTGCTGGGAAAATACTGCATGTGTTCAAGTTCCAGACATGTCTCTTCATCAGACTGCTTACCTTACAGTGCTTTGATTTTCCGGCAATAGAATAATAGATGCTTCTCATAGCATTGCTGCAAAGGTTCTGTGAGTCAAATCCTACAGAGCTATGATGCCTAGCACAGAGCTGACATTCAGTCGGAATAAGCTGTTCCACTGTGAAGGTAGGTAGGTAATAGTATGCTGTAATTCACAGGGTCCCTCCCATGGAAATGAATCTGGACTGAATGGCTATTTCTTAAATAAGAGGGAATCAGGGAGTTTTAAGGCTAGCCCCTAAAGCAGTGGTTCTCAACCTTTCTAAGGCTCCAACTCTGTAACAACTTAGTTCCTCATATTGTGGTACTATTTCATAACTGTAATTTTGTTACTATGACGGATCATAATGCAATTATCAGATATGCAGGATGTCTGATATATGGCTCTCAAAGGATGTGCAACTCACAGGTAGAGAAAAGCTTATATGTATACATATACATATACATATATGATGTAGATGTAGATGTAGTGATGTATATATATGTGTATGAGTATGTGTATGATGTATATGTGTATATGAATATGCTATGATGTATATGTATATGGTGTATATGTATATGGTGTATATGTATATGGTGTATATGTATATGGTGTATATGTATATGGTGTATATGTATATGATACATATGTATATAATACATATGCATATGTATTTGTATATGTATGTGTAATTTACATATTTCTCAGCTACAAAACTTTTAGTTGAGACATGATGAAATCTTCCAACTGTGTGGTGTATTCATGTACTAAAGAACTGAACATCTAAAAAAAAAAAACGAAATATCTGTTTTTGGTACCCATTATCTACTTGTCATGGTGAAATGATTCAAACTTTTCAAATGTTGCCATCTTCATTTGTAAATAGAGTAAAAGTACTTTTGCCATCATCAATGGCAGGGCATATACATTAAAAAGTACCAGTTCCAAAAGAGGGATATAATAAATAATAAATTTTGAACCACTGGTTATGGTAGTAAAAACATAGAATTTAAAGGATTAGGGGAAATTGTACTTTACCAGATAAAGATTCTACTGTTTCATTTGCTAGCATTTTCAGAAACGAACAATGTGTTTCTAGGTAACCAGTGTTATGAAAGTATCTGGTATGAGGAGCAATATCTTTGTTCTTGAAATTTCTGGTAGCTTTTTTTTATGAATACCTGTTAAAATGATAGCATGATTTCAGAGACATTTCATAGTTACTAGGCTATTTCTAGGAGTTAGTGTTTAAAAAAAAGTCGAGAAAGAAAGGAATGAAGAAAGGAGGGAAGGAAAGAGGGAAAGAAGGAAGGAGGGAAGAAGGGGCCTCTAAGCTTGTGTAACTCAGGGACAGCAGCCAACTGGGCCTTCATCATTTGAAAATTGTAGCAGCCACAGGAGGGTAAGGAAACATCAATACTGTGTTCAGTCTCATTTCGTATCTCTTGGGCCATAGCACTTGTGTCTGACATTGGTTGCTTTGAAGCAAAAAGTAGGGAGTGTGCCAAACACTTGGTGATCACAAAGGTGACAGCTCACTGTGGTGATTCCCATATACTCTGTGTCTTCTCTGTAAATGTGGAAGGATTACGTCTCTCTGCCCATTTCAGTAAGTCATAATTATATAGTCTTCACTGATTACCAAGGCATACAGAAAGACATCACTTCTTTTGTGGAACTTCAAAATCCAGTGTGACATTTGGGCTATTCCTTCTATTGAAGTGATCTGAATGTTCATGGCCCTGTCTGGGTGTCTAAGTGAAGAAAACTCCAACAGGTCCACCAACCTAAAATGGACATGTAGCAATGAACAATAGATTTGAATTATACTCTTGAGTGTTTAGTTCTGAGAAGGAACACATTAGAATTAATTTACAAAAGTAGAAAAGTAGTTGTCTATTGTCTACCTACAGGTATAGTTTCTCAAACCTCAAAAGCCAAGGGACTTACTTTGGTATCATAGGGACAAAAATAATTATCTTGGCCATTATTGGTCTGTTTGACTAGTATTTGTGGCAGTGTCATATGAGCCATGTCTGGAAGCAAGGAACAAAAAGCAAGGAGCCTGTATCAATTATAGCCACAAGGTGAGTTGGGCCATCAGCTTGTTTTCTACTAAAAGCAGAACATCATCTAGTGATCCATCATGAATTCTCTGTTCTCATGACAGGAGAGAATGTGATGTTCCTCACACTTGGTCTTATCCTTTGCCTTTCCCGTGTGTTAAATGGATTCATTGTATACTCAGGTAATTTCAAAGGTACATTCTAGGAGCTGGAGTTAAGAGTGGCTCTACAGTTAAGAGCACTGGCTGCTCCCATAGAGGACCTGTGTCTAATTCCCAGCACCCACATGACAGCTCACCACTCACTGTAACTAGATCCAGGGGATTCATGGCACCAGGATGCACAAAGTGCACATATATGTGCATGCAGGCAATATAGCCATACACAAATATCCACTAAAATAGTAGATTTTTAATTCCTTATCTTTCTTCTGTAGAGTTCAGTGAAGAACAAGAGATAATGTTAACAAGTTATAAAAAAGGAATAGGTTTGTATAGTCCAAGCAGAGGATGGGTGGACCTCATGGATTTCCACCAGAAGGTCTGATGTTTCTGACAATGGGACAAAGAGTAATGAGCTCACATGGCGATGCTACCACTGATCCGAGATGTGACCTTAGGCAACGCACTTAATCACATTGCATCTCAGTTTCCTCATCTCAAAAATGAGGATAATAACACTGGCTTAAGTCTCAGGGGTGTTGTGTGGATAAACTAATTAATGATTGTAAAGTGCTTTGAAAGTGCAAAGTGTTGTATAATTGTTAGGTGCTATCATTCAGAAGTGTTATTAGTGTGTTGTGTATAATTTTTATTAGGATTTCTTTCTGCTTTGAAGTCAGCCTCCACGTGGACTGTGGCTTGGAGATAAATTTACAGATGTGCTACTTTGAGTCCCCGTGTGCCTGGAAAAAAAAATCTGTGGTAGCTAGAATAATCTTTGTGAGAATATCTCTCCAAGATTTTTTTTTTTTTGGTTCTTTTTTTTCCGGAGCTGGGGACCGAACCCAGGGCCTTGCGCTTCCTAGGTAAGCGCTCTACCACTGAGCTAAATCCCCAACCTCCCCTCCCCTTCTTTATGGGTGTTCCCCTCCCCACCCTCCTCCCATTGCCGTCCTCCCCCCAACAATCACTGTTCACTGGGGATTCAGTCTTTTTTTTTTTCTTTTTTTTTTTTTTCTTTTTTCGGAGCTGGGGACCGAACCCAGGGCCTTGCGCTTCCTAGGCAAGCGCTCTACCACTGAGCTAAATCCCCAGCCCCCAAGATTTTTTTAAAAGATAGAAAATGATCAGCTTTTTATAAAAGTGGAAATGGCTCTAGTTTTAAATTACCAATGAGTTCTTAATGCCCACATGCAGCTCTGTGTTTCAGTAATGTGAGGCATTTTCTCCTTCGGCATAACATAGGCCAGGTTCTTGCTCAGATAACTTGAAATCGGCCAAACCAGCTCTCTGCATTTTTCGCCGATGTTTGTTTCAAGGATGAAGCTAAGTGATGTATCCTCCAGAGGAGTGAAATTCTGCTCTTCAGCTGTGATTTGCATTTTAAAAATGTTAAAACCCCAGCCCAAATTACTTTTCATTTATTTTGTGTCTTCTCTGTTGGGAAATGTGCATCTGTATACATAAAAACAAGGCGTCCCTTTGAAGGTCAAGTGTTTACTTTGCTAATAGATGACTACATGGTGTAGCTAGACAACACCGTCTTTGAAGTAAAATCATCAGTCCAGCCTTGGGAGGATTTCTCATTAGCTCTGTATGTGTGTTGACAAAATAACTTAAAACTTGACTGAAGTGTGAGTGCAAAGTAATTCCTGTCTACCTAGTGGATCTCTAGAAGGTATGAAAGTAAACCAAATGCATTGAAAAATTATTTTACAATTATAATAAGCTATTTAAGTTGTACTATACTTTTGAGCCTTGTAAGATATTTATAATTTAATAATGGTCTAATAGACCTTAGATATATTTTCAGATATTATAAACTCAAATAATCCTCTTAAATTGTCACATAGCCCATCTAATATCTCATATGCCCTAACTTGTGGTCCTAAACTTCTGAGTTACTTCAGGTCTCAGAGCCTAGCCTAGGAGGGGAGGAATTACCTATAAAAGTTGACCACTGGCACCATTTGTTTACCATTTATGTGTTACCTATCATAATGTGTTCTAAATGGCCAAACCCTGTGTAGTTGGCCCTGGAATACTGGCTTTGGGTGGTGAGGGGATAAAGAAGACAGGACATCCAGAAAAGCTGGAGTCAGGTGGTTTGTGCGCACCCTGATGGAATGGTGCCCCCCACTATAACAACCAGGAACCTCGGAATATTTATTATGTCCAGCATAGGGGGAGGGGTTGGGAAGCCTTGGTAGAAAGTCTCTCTCTGTCTTAGAGCAGTCTCAGGCAGTAAACATCCAGGAGGAGGAAGGTGTAGTTGTCAGATTTAACACAGACATGTCAATTATTTGTAAACACTTTTATTCATTTACACACACTGTCATCACGTCTTGCCTTTTGGCTAAGATCAAGTATAGACACACTGTCAACGTTTGCGTTGGACTGTGGGAAGACTTTGTCATCCCACTGAGCCTCACTTGGGAGAGGAAGTCTTTGCTGAATTCCTGTGGATATGAGGTCAAGCCCATGTCAACAATGCACGTTCACTTTGGACTTCATTCACGCTTTACCCTTTTATTCCAGGTTTCCTTTGCACCCCACAACAAATAAACACAGGAATATCAAATTTCACAGTGCACCGATTTACTCTCACCAAGGTGCTTACTTCATGAAGTGACAGCCGCCATAGCAGCTGTTGACCACCCACAGGAGCCACAGAAAAGAGCAGTGGAAGAGCCTAGAATGTTTACCTGCACATTGGTCTTATTGGCATCTTCCCTGTAGCGAATCCTACAACACAAAGAAAGAGAAGTCAATAGGCACTTTCTAGAGAGTAAGGAGGTCAAGGGATGTCTCATGTGAGCACCTTTGGCAATTTTTTCTGTTATTATTCTTTTAAATTTCTAAATCTGCATGCAGATAGGTACATGGACAGCAATCATCTTTTAAAATCACCAGGATTTGTGTGCACACTTAAATTACCTAATTGTCTGTCTGTCTGTCTGTCTGTCTGTCTGTCTGTCTATCCACCCATCCATCTAGGTATACATTGTTCTCTCTCTCTATATATATATACCACAGAACATTTAAGTCTAAGTCACAAAAGTGCTAAGTTTGTTTTTTTTGTTTGTTTGTTATTTTATACTACACCAAGGGCTGAAGTCTTCCAGAAATATCTGAGCAAACAGAAGTTTTCAAAGAATAATCTACTGTCAAAGGACTCTCATATGTTGAAGCTTATCCTTGAGGTGCCACTGTTTTCATCCTATGATACGATTTTTTTGTGATTTTCTAAATATTTACAAGAAAAAATTATAACCCATCTATTCTCCAAGAAGTGTTTACTTCATAAAGGGGATACTCACTATTATATAGTGCCAAGGAAAAGGGCAATGGAAGAGTCTGTGGAGTTCACTTTGATATTGGTTTGAGTAACATGATTTCTACGGTGAGTGGTTTATGTAGCTCCCAGGCCCTCCTCTCAGAACTGACAATCTGTTCTCCAACTCGTGGGAGGGCTGTCTATAGGTGACTTAGCTCATTGACTTGGCTGCTGATCAGGAACTCATACCTACACTAGGGTCATACCTCATGGGGCTATCTTACATCTAATGACTGGCCAATATTGACACTGAATACTACAGTTCTGGCATCTATGGTAGAAGAACTCTTCAGGACTAATGCATTGCCAGATCTCCTCTTAAGGCTGGAACGAATCCGGTATTACAGTTGAACTGAAGATTAATTAATTAAACAAACCATTGGAGTAATATGTAAAGTCATTGTTCTGCCACCATGCCAGCCAGTGTTATGTCTAATGTGGAAGAAATCCTGAAGGTTCTCTAGGAACTGGGAGAATTTCAGTGGGTCTGGATCAAGGGTCCAGAACATAAAGTGAGATAGGAGACACTTCATCAACCCAAGAGGAACCACTCAGAATTTAAAATTTAACACTCTGGCAAAAGCTTTGGGAAACAATGTTAGCATATTGCTAGAATGGTTCTTGGAAGCCTGGAAAAAAGTTACTGCCAACCCTATAAAAATAGACATGCCAGAATTGCCATGCATGACAGTATATGAAGGAACTGAAAGCTTCAGGAATGTTATCTTGGTCCGCAAAAGGTTGGAAGATCAGCCTAAAGACCATGTTCTACAGGACAACCCAGAGACAATGACATAATTAAAATGTTAGTGAATAGAACACCACTCTCCCTGAGAAGCCCAGGTGTGGTTATTTCCTGAGCTAAATTCTTTATCAGATGCATGGTGATGGGGATTGCTCTGATCTCTGCACACACAAGAAAATAACTTTTCAGATGACTGAGAACTAATATAACCTCAATCCAGCCTCATAGAGTTTACAGCCAGTGATCTAGACAATTAATTCCTTCCCATCCTTCTCAAGGAGGAGGAAGAAAACATTTCTCATTTCCTTGGAGGAATTAACAGTACAAATTTAGTCTTTCTCTAAAACTACCTTTGGACTCTTAAGAGAAATGGGCTGTCTGGCTGTTGTGCTAAATATGACATGGTGTCAGAGAGTTGATATGACTGATTATCAATGGGTGACAAACTTCAGTAAGGCTTGTGAAATACCAAAGATTGGAAGTAAGCCTTTTTGGAAAGTTTAGAGCCTTTGATCAATGAAGATTTTAAGAATGTGAAGAGCGTTCAGTGTTCTACTCTGAGTAAAAGGAAAACAATTGCAACTCACACTTCCTACCACTAAGGAGGCACAAGGCTTGGCAGGCCTCCCTGTCTCTAGAGATAGAATATCCAACTCTTAGCACAGTTTCAGCTACAGATATGATGTGTGTGCATGGTTGATTTACCTACATGTATTCCAGTGCCTGCAGAAGCCAGACAAATCAGTAGATCACCTGAAACTGGAGTTACAAAGATTATGAGCTACCATGTAGTAGTAGGAAGCAAACTCTAGTCCTCTGGAAGAGCAGCCAGTCTTCTTAACTGCTCAGTCATCGCTCCATTTCTAGTTCTAAACTCTTAAAACTCAAAGCCACTCTTAGTGGAGCTAGAATAGAACCCGAATGTTAACTTCGTGCCACAGTGAAGGCTTCCCTATTACCAAAGTCATATAATCTGGCAAATCTGTGGCAACTCCAAATGGGGAAATTGTAAAACAGACCCACGGGATGAAGGTGTCAACACTGTGCCACTGGAAAGTAATGGTTAAACATTTTTTGAAAAAAAAATCGGTTTAGTTTGTTGTGCTGAGTCACACAGGGTGTCTCACCCTGAAATATCAAGTAAGCAAGTAACACTGCTGGCCATAGTGGCTTTGTATACAACAGACCGCAAGTCTGGGGAGTAGAAGTGGTATGTCTGGGGCTAAACAACCAAGACCACATCCCAGGACCACAGCTCCCTGCTTCAGGGGCCATTGCTTGTCCTGCAGACATCACTCTTGGAAATTATCCAGGAAAATAGATGATACAGAAACTCTAGAGGATCTGTTTTTAGACACTGAGTACTTACCATAGAAGTAAGAGAATATGAGTGGACAGAGGGATGATCTGAAATGCAGGCTGTGTGTGTCATTAGGCTACTCCCTGTAGGAATGAGACATCTGTCCCCTCAGCTGTTATGAGCGTTGGCTTCGGATGATTCAAACCTAATTCCATCAAGGGGGATTTACCTCTCCAGAAGGTGCCTGTCTCTATTAACTTCCCGTCACTATTACAAAATACCCAAGATAGGTACCTTCTGGAAAGAAAAGATTTACTTGGACTGATAGTTTCTTAGTTGCCAGTCCATGATAGAATGAACCTGTTGTCAAGCCTCTGAGGCATTGGCAGCTGGCAATCGAGGTGAGCTTGTCACAATACAAACTTTTGCTTCATGGTCAGAACAGAAGAAAAAAATGGATCAAATGAGAGAGCAGTGTCCCATAATCATCCTCCAGGTTAGGCATCCAATGACATCAGAATCTTCCACTGAGCCATACCACCCAATGTTTCCAGCAGTTCCTAATTACACCACCCCAGGAAACAAACCTTTAATCCAGGGACCTTTCTCATCCAAACCACAATATTATCTCCCTGAGATCAAGGCCTGTCTGCAGGAGTATAAAAGGCCAGCTTCATTGCTTTGATGGGACCAATTCTGAATGGTCGTTTCAGGTTCAGAGGTTACAAATGAAGCAGTTAAGGTGCTTGATTGGATTGCATTGTAGCAGAGGATGTCTGGTTCATCGCAGTTCCTCTTACTTCCTTACGGGCATCATTCTGAAAAATGCGGCTAAATAAACAAGTGTATATACCTCTACCTGAGTCTGGTTTTGGTGGAACAGAACTTAGACCCTCTTGGTCAACGTTAAAGAGCAGTTTAATAAAAAAAAGCAATAAAAAGTTCCTAAATTATTACTGTTAGCACACCTCAAAAAATTCTCATGCCTTCTCTTCACATGCTGTGATATTTCAGCTATGCACCTTACATGTACACAGATATGCTCACATACATTAAAATATATACCTTTCACTACACCCTGCCACAACATAGGGAAAAAGCAAAGAAGATAATATGTCGTATGTTCATTCTATGGGATATAGTAGAATACTGGCTATGTCAGACACTTGGATTCAAGGGCAAAAAAATATTAGATGGCTGGCCTTCAGACCTGATTGAAAGAGGAACAGTGAAATACATGAAAAGACAAAATACGTTAAGATTCATTGATCACAACATAGCAATTGAGATCTTTGTGAAAGGTACATGGAAAATCTTTATGGTATTATCAAAGACATGCCTGTTCTGAGTCTCAGGATTAGCAAAAATTGCTTGGTTAAAGAATCGAGCTCTGTGGATTGGACTAGCATGAGGGAGAAAAGAAACAGGTTTTGAGAGTGTTTCTTAAGACCCAGACCAAGGACTGTGGTAGGGAGAAGTGTGAGGTACAACGAACTGCTGACATCCACTGAATAACTTCAGGCAGGGGAGCAACATGGTGAGATTTTCATTTTGGAATTATTGCAGTCGTCCAGCAGAGCCTGGAGACTATATTCACTAGAGGTGAATACCAGCGGGAGCGCCATGCAGCAGTCTAGCTGAGAAATGATGGCTTGACTGATGTAGTCGCAGGAGTCATGAAGACAATAAAATAATGGACTCTTGAGATTACAAGGCTCCTGAATTGGATGTGGAAATTTAGAGGTCAAAGGTTCCCCCTAGGTATCTATATCTGTTTGAGCTCGAAACAGAAGTGCAGTTTACTGGAATGTGTGGTGGAGTCAGAGCGATGATCATGCTATTTGTATGTTTACAGGAGATTCTGTTGAAAAATTTTGGGAGACTCCAAAGCAATTGAGTATGTGGTAGAAGCTAGAGATGATCCTATTTCAGGAACAGAGAAAAGAATAGAAGCAAAAGCAATTCTAGCTGCAAAGTCACAACCGCTCTCCGTGTTCAGGGTCCTCTCTGTAGGAACCTGGAATTATGAGATAGTGTCTACTGTGGTCTGTCTGGGATAACCCAGGCAAATTCCTTAATCTTTCCACATTACTTTAGTTGGAAATGTCTTTGGAGTTTTGATCTCTCTGTTTATATTTAGTCGTATATGGCAGGGTTTCACATCAGCTGTCATCATCATGGCAGGATGAGCCTTCTCAGAATCCATCATATGTTTCACTGCCCCAGGAAAGCAGGAGTTACCATGTGCAGCTTACCTGAAGCAGGTGTCCCAAAGGCCGTGCCTGCATGTCAGTGGACATGGAAATCAACGAACGAACCAGTGCCGTCTCTTGGCAAAACAATTTGATCCACAGAACATTTATTTAGATGCATTTGTTCTGCACTCCAGGGGATTTGAGGGAGAAAAAAGCTGGATGTGCCGATTCTCATCTATAATCCTGGCACTTGGGCAGTCAAGACTGGAAAAATCAGAAGTTCAAGGAAAAAAAATACATGTAATTATCTTGTACCCTTTGAAGAATATGACACTCCATTAAATTAATCAAGTGTGGTCCAAACCAAAACATGTGGCTTATTTTAAAAATTTAGTTTGCTTGTTTACTTTAACTGGTAAATTACTGATGATATATTTATGACATAAAATATGATTATTTATTTATGAAAATTTGTTGCCACCCTTCTCCACAGAGGGAGGAGAAAATTTAAATATTAAAACTAGAAGATCAGCTTTTAACAAGCTGAGGCACTTTTTTTTACTATCTCAACCCACTTATTGGGATGCTCAAGAATCTTTAAACCCCAAGGAACTGGAATACATGAGTAGCAAACATGTAGGTTTGCTTTAGTTGCACAAGATGGGAAGGAAGCTGCAGGAAAGGGTGGCCTTCTTCTTCCTCTTCAACTCCTCTCCAGAGTTTCTTGCAGAGATGAGGGATGGAGCACACATCCATGGCACACTGTAAAGAAGCTGTAGCGTTTGGGATTTCCTCCTCTTACCTGCCTCTTACTCCAGGAAAATCCCAATCCGTGTTGCCAACCTGAATGGTGTAAATGGTCAGCTGTAAAGCTCCATCTGAGACTAGTCCACACAACCAAAGTGACAGACGTGCTCAGCCGTTCATGCATGCTAAGCTTTGCGTGCACACATACTGGTTTATGATTCCTGACTATGTCTTGAGTTGATTTCATTATTGTCAACCTCCCACCCACAACCCGGATAGATGAGAGGACGGTAAAGAGGAGAGTGACAAAATGTGCCCGAGGTCTGACAGATGCAGAGTATCAGGACTGGGCTGGAATTTCTATACTTTGGCTCTTGAGGCTGTGAGCTTTGGTATGCTACTGAACTCAAGCAGGAGATTGAATATGAAGGAGATACAGAAGAGAAATTCTCTTCACAGGTGGCCTAGGCTAAAAGAGCCCAAGAACATGGTATCGATTTCTGTAACTCAGACAGCAAGAGCATGGAAAGAGAATTTTCTTCAGCTTAAACTTGTGAAATGGAGGAAGATAAATTTAACTATCTAAACTTGCTTGAGACTTCAAGAAGGAGGCCCTGGAGACGTAAAAAAAAAAAAAAAGAAATGAAGTGAATTAAAATTAGGAATTGTTTTCTCAGAATTCATGTAACTCTTAGCAATGATTTAAGCCTTCCAAACAACATAAATTATATATGCAAATTGCTTCTAATTATAATGCCTCTCCCTCTAGATCACTGAACTCTTACACAATAGGGTTTTAATTGATTCATATCAGCCTACAAGCCTAGTGTTTGAGTAGAAATATGTTCATTGTCAAAAAAATACATTTATTTAGCCATTTATAAGCATTTCAAGAAATTAGGCTCTATGGCTTTATACCTTAAAAACTTCTCAGATTTAATTTTCTGTGTGTGCTATTTATGTTTGTGGCACATGCATGTAAGTGTGCCAGTGTGTGCACTTACATACATGCATGCAAAGGCCAGAGGAGACTGTCCAGTCTTTCTGCCTTAAGACAGGGTCTGTCACTGAGTAGAAGCCTGTCACATTTCAGCTAGAGAAGCTGGCCAATGAGCTCCTGGAATCCTGTTTTCTCTACCTACTGCTTGGGTTAAAAGCTGAGTGTAGCTCTTTAATGTGGGTGCTAGGGATTCTGGGGCATATCCTCAAGCCCATGCAGCAAGCTCTCTTACTCATCAAGCCATCTTCAACAACTTAAAATGTTGTTATGCCTTAGAAATGATTTCATATTATCCAACCACTATGAAACCTATGGAACATCTTTACAAGGAGATAGATGATTTGTAGTTTTGTTTTTTTTTAATCTAACTTTTCAAAATGTATTATTTTTATTTTATGTGTTTTGCCTGTATCATTGTGAGTATGTCATACTTCCTGAAACTGTAGTTGCAGTCTTGGGATGCCTTGTGGGTGCTGAGATTTGAACCTGGGTCCTTGAAAACACAGCCAGTACTCTTAACCACTGAGTCATCTCTCTAGCCCCCATTTTCTCTCTTATCATCTCTCTGTCTGCTCACTCTCTGTTTCAGAACAGGGTTTCTCTGCATAGCCCTGTCTGTTCTGGAGCTTGCTCTGTAGACCAGGCTGTCTCCAAGCTCATAGATCTGCCTTCCTCCCAAGAGCTGGGACATTAAAGGTGTGTGTTACCACTGTTAACACATTTTAAACACTTTCCCTTGTGTTTAGATTTTTGAACATTTTCTCATTAAGACTATAATTACCTAGAGAATCAGATTTGTGGATATTTGGACTTTGTAGTGTTCCTACAGCTGAAATTTGTTTGTCATCCCTAACCCATTTGGGGTTGTCAGCGCGTTTCTGCTTGTGTTTGCTGTTGTTTGAATCACCTTCAATTCTGAGATTTAACTACGGTTGCTACGGTACTCAGACCGAGGGCTCTTAAGTGATGGTTTGGTCATGATGACTCTGTCATGATCACTCAGAATTGGACTGAGGCTTTAAACAGTGAGTGGTTTCCAACAGAAAAGACATGTCCAGCCTTGTGTCTCTGTATGTCCTACGCGAGGCAGCCCCTCTCTGACGTTGTGATGAGCATGAACGCTCATGCCAGGAGGCAGCGTCATGCTCTTGGGTTGCTGGCCTCCAGAACTAGAAGCCAAATTCATTTCAATTATTGATAGTTGTCGAGTCAGTGATATTCTGCTATGGCACCAGAAAACAAAATAAGAAAATCTTCTTTAATATTTTTATTATGTTATAAAATCATTTTTTAATGAAATTCTCAAGAGGCCACTATTTTGAATTGAGTTTCTGTTCTAGGCCCAACCAAGTGAGACTGAACTAGAAAAAAAAAGTTTGTATTCAAATACTAGCTATGAACTGAACATCAAAATGGGATACTTCATATTCTTCAATTTTTGATATTTTATTTATTTTTATTTTACGTGTGGTTACCTGGATGTATGTCTCCGTACCACATGTATATATTACCCATGGAGGCCAGAAGCAGGGGTCAGACCCCCTGGGATTAGAGTCATAGATGGTGGCTGTGAGCTGTTATGTCGGTTCTGAGACTGGAACGTGGGGCTTCTGAAAGGGCAGCCAGTGCTCCTAGCCTCTGAGCCATCTCTCCAACCCGAAAGAGACACTTCAAATAAAACAGAAATGTACATATACTCCAAGCCCATGAGATTAATAGCAGTTGACAAGAAGTTGCCCAGTTTGTTGGAATCTGTGTGACAAGGATGAAGAAGTTTCTGTTTAAACCCTGTGAGGAAAAGAAGTTTGAAGTGACCACTTTGTTCTCTGCTGCATCTCACCTCTCCCTATCTCTCCTTTCCTTCTCCAGACCCCTCATTGCTTCCTCTTCTCCTTTCTGGAGATCAAACCCATACACACCAGACCTTTGCTCTGAGCTACATTCTAAAGCTCTTCAAGTTTCTTTATACCTGTTCCTGTTTGCACTTTCTTCTGTTTTTTTGTTTTTGTTTTTTGTTTTTTTTTTTTTTTTTGGCCTGTAAAACCAGAATTTTCTTCCAGTTTTATCAGACCACTCACTTTGTTTTATATTAAAAGTTCTATTCTGCAGTTGAGTAAAACCCAGTTATAGTTTTTAATCTGGTAATTGCCAATTTGATGACTAATAGTTTTGTAACTTTGTCTTCTGTTAGGAGTCTTCCTGGACTTGCCCTGGACGGTCTCTGGAATCTTAGGACCTCAGTACACTCAGGGCAAGAGTGAGCTGCTAGCTAGAGCTCAGAGCTCAGACAAGGGCCGTGTTTAGAAGCAATGGTTTGAATTCTCAAAAACTCTTAAATCTAGTATTTCTTTTTTGGAATGGCCTTATAATTTACAGACCAGCTTTCCCCTGAGATTTAAAGGTCTCTGTGATCGTTTCTCACGAAGGTGGATGTGAATAGATATAAGGACTAGTGATAAAATTATTACACTGAATGAAGCTCAGAGGGGAAAGGAAACAGGCGACAATGTGCTGCTGCCGCCGCTCCTGTCTTTAAGAGCACGGCTGCAAATCTGATTTGACGAGGAAGCAGTATAACTCAAGTGCATTGTTTTCTCATAAAGCTTTTGGGTTCTCGCTAAATAGTATTTACCAGAGTAGAAGCTAGGATGATGAATATTAAGAAATATAACATGAAAAATGTTTTCTTCATGAAATTTAGGTTATAGCGTTATGGGATAGGGTAAAAGCAGATTATAAAACAGGGCAGATACAACCGTCCATAGGACAGTCCCAAGTGTATGTATAATTTATTTGAAAACAAAGGAACATCTAGAGTGGAAAAGTGGAGGATAGAAGTGAGCAAGTTGGAGGGGTCAAGGACTCCAAAAGAAGAGTCACAAGAGTCAACCAACCTGGGCACATGGGAGCTCACAGAGACTGAACCAGCAGCCAGAGAGCATGCAGACTCTGGACCTAGGCCCTCTGCACGTTTGTAGCAGGTGTCCACTGGATCCCCTTCCCTCTACCTGGACTGCCTGGTTGGGCCTCTGTGAGAGAGATTATTCTTCATTCTGATGTCCCAGGTACCCAATGGGAGCTCGCCTTCTTTGAGAAGTCAGGGGGCAATCGAGGAAGGGATTTGTAAGGGTAGGACTTGGAAGAGAGGAGGGACAGGGCTGGAATCGGGATGTAAAGGGAATAATAAATAAATATGTAGATAAAGATTCTGGAGATGATTAAAAAGATATCTAGAGAGCACTCCACCACATTTTCTTAAGATTCTCACCACTTTTCCTCCTTTCTACATCTGTGTCTTTACTTTGAAGTTGTTTTACCTTATTCTACGTGTATTCATGCTTCATCTGCATGTGTGTACATTTACTTCAAGATGACTGTTGCCCCCCAGAGATCAGAAGAAGGTATCAAATCCTCTGCAGCAGGAGTTACTGGTGGTTCTGAGCCATCATGTGGGTGCAGGTAATTGAACCTGGGTCCCTTGCAAGAGAACTAGTGTATTTATCCACAGTACTAGCCCCTACATATGCTGACTTTATGCTATGATTGGTTGTAACCCAAAGCTAAATGGTTATGGCAGACCCGTGCTATCCCTAATTGGAGAGAATGAAGCCCTGAGAGTCAGATGTATCCATGGAAGTGTTATTAAAAAAAGAATAACTACTGCAGGAGCACTAGAACTAGAATGTTCTCTTAAGAGGTAATGTTAATATATTACAAAGTAAGAAGTTCTTTGACTTTTTGAAAGTTGTGATTCTGCTTATTATCATTTAGTCTTATTTACTTGTATTTATTTCATAGTATTCCATTTATGATTGTGATAAATTATCACAGATTCGATGTTTAAATGATAAAAATGCATTTTCTCATTCTGGAGCCAAAAATATGATATCTATCCACAGGTCTAGTTCAGAAGTGGATAAAATCCTTTTGTATTGCTCCCAGAGGCACCACAGGAATCTTTCCCCTGTCTTTTAACTTCTGGTGTCCACGGCATCCCTGGTTTTGTGACTGCATCCCTCTCATCCCTGCATCCATGGCCACATAGTATTTCCCTTCATAATCTTCCTTGTATGACTGATTCATAGGAGGACATTAGTCATTATATAATGGTAGTTTCCACATTGCAAGATTTGTAATTACAGAGGCTAATACCCTATTTTTCATATCATATCAAGTTTGTGGGGGTCCTTTTCAGGCCATTCTTCAGCTTACAAAAGCAATATTTATATCTATTACTTCAAGAATATTTGAGTACCCTGAAGGGGATAGGAACTCCACAGGAAGACTAATAGAGTTAACTAACCTGGACTCATGTGGTTCTCAGAGTCTGAACCACCAACCAAAGAGCATACATAGGCTAGACCTAGGCCTCCCCACACACATGTAGCAGATGTGCAACGTGATCTTTATATGGATCCCAAACTGGAGCAAGGAATACCCTAAAAGTTGTTGCCTGTCTGTGGAATATGTTCTTGTAGCTGAGCTGCCTTGTCTGACCTCTGTGGGAGAGGATGTGCCCAGCCCTGCAGAGACTTGATCTACTAGGGTGAGGCCTACCCAGGGGCCCCCACCAACTCAAAGGAGAAGAGGAGGGGGTAATGGGAAGAAGGATTGTAAGAGGGGTGACAAGGAGAGGGAAGTGAGCAGAATGTAAAGTGAATAAATTAAAACAAAATAAAATATAATAATATTTGAAGCCATTTCACTGCAGTACTATTAAGTCATATTTAAAATTCATCTTTCTTCAGCTTGCGTTGCATTTAAAGATACCCTCTATCTCTCTACTTAGATAGCTTTACTTTTATATAGACTATTCAAAATGAACACATAATCAAATTCATCAATGTAAGCCCCAAACCAGAAACACCTCTTGGTCCCTTTCTTCAGTAGAATCATTACCATCCTAGATTCTGAGTTTGGGAAACTCTGACTTCTGTGATTTATACCAAGGTGTGTGTGTGGTATCCGGTGCAAAATATTTACCTTGTGGCCAAAGCAGGGAAAACAGAAAAGGAGACCAGTATTCCACATCCTCTTAGTGGCCACGCCCCTAGTAACCTAGAAA
The DNA here is from genome assembly GCF_021556685.1 of Rattus norvegicus. Classification (NCBI taxonomy): domain Eukaryota; kingdom Metazoa; phylum Chordata; class Mammalia; order Rodentia; family Muridae; genus Rattus; species Rattus norvegicus. The sequence goes on from NC_141536.1 coordinate 127,983,007, forward strand.
CTCTCTGGGATCCATTCTTAAAGGCTCCACAGCTTTCCAGTAGCACAAAAGTAAAGACCACGCCTTTAACACATAGGCCTTTGATGAAACATTCCAGAGACAAATCACAGTGCTATCGAAGTCCTATTTAACTGAAAGACTGAAGTATCATTATATAATCGTTTCCTAATTGACTGCCCTAGGTACAGTTTTCCTTATTCCATCTCATATTAACCTAGCAAGTTATTTTTAAACACTACCTTGGGCATTGATTTTTCTGGATAGACGTATTGTTTGGCTCCTTGTTTCATAGGACATTAAGTGTGAATTCCTAAGCCTGCTTTCAGCTTGTATATAATATGCATATGTAAGTATGTATATATAATATATATGCACATGCGTATGTGCACACATATATGCCTCATATATTTTTAAATGTCATTTATAATACCTTTACCTAACCCTTTGTTTCCAGGGAGCTGCTCTCTTCAGAGCCCTCCTGCATGTGCTGATCTCCTTTATTGTTAAGCCTTAGCCTCCGTTTCTATCCACTGATATGTTTGTAGCCAACATATTCTCCAAAAGTTGACTCGTACTTTAATGTACCAATGTAAACTGTAGGCTGAGATAGATAGGATTTCTCGCATACTCCTAAGTAGCATGTGTTATATGGCCAGCCTAAGTGTCTCCTGCCTCCTTCTCTCCTACATCTTATCAATAAACAAGATACCTTTGTGGAAGATGGCCTGTGATGGACAGGGATCATGTCTTGCCTCTCTTTATATTGCTTTTCTTTGTTTATCACAGAACAGACATTTAATAAATACTTTTTCATTTCACATAGATGGATATATTCTCCTTTTCCAGACATGCCTCAGATCACATATTGTTCAGGGACCTTGTGGATATTTCTCTTGCCTAAAATTTGGCCAAAATGTTGGCTTTTTTTTGTTTTCATTTTTTAAACCCTTCAAGCTTTAATTTCAAATCTCTTTTCCTATGCAGTCCTATCAGCAGAATCATTGGGAGAATTTGGGCAAACCAGAACTTTATGAGCATGCCTTATGTAGTTTGCCTATAAGACCATAGAGATCAGGCAATGATTCAGTTGCAGCATGTCCTTGGGTTTTCAGCCTTGAAGGTGTTTTGCTTTGAAGCTATCCATATTAGGCATACCAAGTATAAGCAGCAATTAGGCCTAATTCTCTCCTTTCTTTAGTAGGAAATGCTATGATCATGGAGACTGACAGGTATATACAGGAAGCTGTGGTTTTGAGGCCTAGTTCTTTCAAATATGAGAATTAAAAGTTCTGACTCTTGCTAACCATGAAATTCAGTACTCTTTATTATGATCTGAAGGAATTTTTTCCTTAAGTTTTCTTCCCCAGTAGTAGGATATTTTAATCAACAATACCCTGATGAATATGTAGTGGGTACAAGGTACATTTAAGATATAGCAGTGTAGCCTCCTTCTTACAGAAAATGTGAATTTGTACTTGCCAGAAACGAAATTTCAAGAGAGTATTTTAAAAAGCATATGCATGCATAGGACACGAGTGTTGAGTTAGTTATATTTTCTTTATTAAAAGAGGCACATGCAAGGGCACTACAGTAACTATAGGTCTTCTAGAGAATTGTGCTATTTTTCCCCAGACTGTCATCCCACTTAACCTCACTTTAAGCATCATTTTGCTTCACAATGTAAGAGCCGATGGAACCAGAATTTATGCTTGCCCAACCCACTAAAATAGTCTAGGGAGATGGGTCAGTAGGCAAAGTACTTGCTGTGTATACCTGATGGCTTGAATTCTTATTACTAGACTGATGGAAAAGCTAGACACAGTAGTGAGTCTAATATAATAGCCAGCATGCTATGGTTACGCAATGGGTGTAGAGATAGGACTCTCTCAAAGATCATGGACTAGCTAGTCAGTGATGAGACCCTGACTAAAATAGGGTGGAAAGGTAAGGACCAGTGTCTGAAGGTTGTCCTCTGAACTTTACACATGCCCATGGCACACATGTCTGTGGGTAATCACATACTCATGTCACACACACACACACACACACACACACACACACACACACACACATGTGCGGCAGCAAAAAGTTCCATTTTTCAACTTTATCAAATCAGCAACAATCCTGCCCATACTCATGGAAGAAAAACCTCATTGTTTATTGTTAAATTTTTGGTGTTCAGAAACACTATACTATCAGAACCCAGAAATAGACTATCTCCCTTTGCAAAGGAAACGGAGGGCAAAATACTAACATAAAGCTGGATATTGTGCCAGTAACTGAGTAGTACTTACTCGTAGAGCATAGAAGTTACTCTCTGTCTGTCAGGTTCATCACTTAGAAAGACATAATACTATGTCAATCTTTGGATCAATTCATTATTTTGAGCAATATTTTATTCATATACATAATTTACTTATTATATCATAGTCTTGATTTATAACAAAGTCTGAAGAACAGCCATGAGATAAATGGTGAATGTTAAGCTTTGGGCACGAGATGATGAAAACAGAGTCAAGAGTACAAAGTCGAAGTTCGAATAAAAGCAATAAGGATGTAATGACAAATGGGGATAAATATTGGGTTTTCTACTCACGTAAGAGATTTTACAGAATATAAAAATTCATGAAATAGTTTTGAAAACAAAATTATCTAATGCTCAATGGTAAAAATGGAACTTGATTTATATATGTTTTGCTTAACTGAATTTATTAATTTTGTAAATAGTGCTCAGTTTGTCTTCAAGGTTTATTTGTTTTCATGTTTACTCAGTGAGATGCTATTGTTTATTACAGTGTATGGAAGCTGTCACCTAGAAAAGCTGCAAGGAAATGAATTCTTCCAGTGTGATGATTAGTGAACAAGAGTTCAAACCCATTTCCTTTTTCCTGGCAGAGTTTGAGAAGTTTTGGAGTGACATTGATGTGGTGGGAAGTAGAGTTTCTTTTTTCTCTGTCAGCTCACCTGTAAAATTGAAAGGAAATGAATCTCTAAATACCTGTTTGTCCTCTTTACTATTTTCAGAGAGTAGATAATTACTGTGGCCCGGAGCTCTGCATGTTGTTCCCACTGCTCTATTCTCCTTCCTTCCCCTACCCTCTAAGGGTAACCTAATGATGCTCTTGTATACTCCTTCCAATATACCTCCAAATAAAGTGAGAATGTGCTCGGGGCTGTAATGTGTAAAGCCAAGCACACCTTCAGTAGACATTTGGAAGGTGATAGCGCAGAGGAAATGCAAGGGAAAGGGTAGGAAAGGCTGTTGGTTTGTATGGAATTCAACTGATCAGGATTCACAGCGAAGTCATCTGTGTTGTGTCTGCCTCAGGCTGACTCTCCTCCTTCCAGCTCTCATCCCTTCTCTTTTTCCTCCCTCATTTCATCTCCATTTTCTATCCCTTCTTTTCATTTCTTTCCCTCCCCCTTTTACTGAGGGTTCTGTAGCCTTTACACTTATAGCACTGGCTGCGGGTCATATTTTTGAGACTCGAGAAGACACATCAATAATGTTGGGATGACTTAATGTGATCATGGAAAGCTAAGTGGGGTCCTGAGAAGGGAGGAAACAATATATAAACTGTTTGCCCCAGTCTTACTCTTACTCTGACCTAGACCTGGTCTCAAAGTGTTCTACAAGAAAACAATCAACCCTGAGGATGGCAATAAAAGGCACCTTTTCAAGGTGTTTTCTTGAAGCTGTACCTTATGGGAGGCATGCATGTAATCTGAGGTTAAAGGATCACCAGGAAGCAAGATTGCAAATTCAAGGACTACCTGGGGACCTTAGCTTGACCATGTCTGAAAAAAAATAATCAATGAATCACCACATTAACTAGCACAGAATGATAACTGTCAGGGTGCAATGGTGGCACACAGACCTTGGAGGTAACCAACTGCAATCTCTTTGGACTTAAGACCCACTGAACAAGAGGGAATTCATGTTTGATTCAGGAAACATAGCCAAAAATCCAGAGCTAGTGAAATTGTAGATCTTTGAAGAGAACCTACCATTTACTAAGCCAGCACAATCCCTAACTACATTCAGATCAGGGTGATCCTTACTCCTCATCTATCCCAGTGAATATATCTATAACACATTTCTGTGCCTAAGGCTTAGGGACCATTACCCAAGAGGTGGTGGAAAGACTGTAAAAGGTAGGATATCAGGGGTGGGTGGTATGGGTCATTTCTCTGAGGCTTTTAGAGTTACAGCTCTTCTAGACAGCACTCGGTGAATCCACTCTCTTAGACGATCTTCAATGAACCAGATTCTGCACACACACTTTATTCAGGGTAGGCAAGGGCTATATATGAATCTTGGGGAGTAGGAAAGAATTTTCAGGGTGAATGTAAATCATTGGCTGGAGTTTCTAGTACTGGGAATGCTTCATTTGCATGAAGAGGCATTCTGTGAATCCCAGGTATTTACTGAGCAGTTTCTTACTGGAGGAGGTTAGGTTTGTAGGCTTGCCAAAGATTATGACCTTCCTCAGGTAGAGTTGTGGGTATAGGGCTTCTCAGATAAGGTCGGGCAGAGAAGACGAAGTTCTGCTGGAAAAGGGAGTTCTATATTTTGCACTGAGCTCAGAGGAGCTTTCCAGACATGGTAGATTGTGACCTTAAATAGCAGAGTTGCCTCCCGCCCCCCATACATACATACACTAAGATGAAATACAAACATGAGTGCAGATTAAGCTTTGACAGGAACCCTGTAAAGCCAAGACGCAGAGGAGTGAGCCTAGGAGACGTTCCACAATCAACAACTAAGATGGCGTTTGTTATCTAAACCCACCTACTATTCAAAGGAAAGGGAAGAGACACCCGGCAGAAGGATTGGGGATGTGTGACCAGGGCGTCAGAAGGAAGACCTGAACCCTGGGAATTAAATGTACTTACAGCTGCCTTTTAAACTTTGAGGGATTAGTTTATCGTGCCATATGTCCAAGCTATGGCACTGGAGAACTCGGGTTTCTCAGCCACTGCATTATGCTGGAGGTTATCCACCTTCTAGAAGAACTCATCAAAGCTTTGTTAGTATTCTGGCTGACCGCCATGATGTGTAAGCCTGGCGTAAGGTGGTTTCCATAAGCGGATCACTGATTGAGTGTCCTTAAAGTGCCTGATCAGGATTCGCATTGACATGAAGGGTAAGTAAGAAGAAGATTAAAATGAACAATGCTGAATCAATGTCTACAGTGTGGCTGTCCCTGCTTGGTTCCATATCTCTAAGTCTTCACTGCCTTGAAGGACTAATTATCCTTCCACGTGCTTTTACATTTAAAGACTTCGTCGTAATGATTGGCCAGTTCTCTGTTGCTTACATTAAACTACAGAAATAACCTTTGTCATTTCTGATGTCCCTGTGGTTGCTGTCACATTACATCCATTTTTAGATGTTCCCCAAACTCACTGAAGTGAAGTGTAGCTTTCTGACAGTGTGAAAAATTCGTTTCTAGTTTTCTCTTTGGAGAAAGAGAAATTTGCTGTCTTCTTTGACAGCTGGACAGGGAGAGATTGCAATCTCATTTCCTTCTCAGTATTCTCTGGCAAAATCATGAATAAGCAGCATTTTAGTTGGGTGACTTCCAAAAAAAAATGTTTCCTGTCAAACTCCTGTCAGGATTTTGAAAACCAGGAAACAACTTTTTCCCATTGTGATTTTCTGTTCTCTAATTTTTGAAGTCTGAATCATGACTCTTTTGCTCTCTAGGAGCCGAGTTTTAGTCCATATAGTCCAAAGCAAGAGGTGAAGGCATTTCTCAGTGTCGATGAGACGCAGGAGGTATCTAACAGTGGAATTCTCTGATGGGGATTATTGTAGCTAGTAATTTAATTATCATATTTAAAATCCAGTCTATCAAAGGTAACCTTTTACGGATCACTTCAGGGTTCCATGTAATTTTTAAAGGACTCTTGTAGTAGATAGAAAAGGAACCATTGCTTTCGTCTTGTAAACTTTTGCAATCATCATTTCATCCATCTCCATCCCAAAATTGTTAGTAAAGAAAGTAAAATATATCTGGGACATAAATTAGATATTTCTGATTTTCTCAGGATCAAGAGGATGGGAGGGAAATTTTGAAACTTAAATGATCTTTGTGAAGATTACTTCTTGGATAATAGTACTTATCCTCCAAGTCTGAGGGCCTGTATTTGAATTCCTACCACCCACATAAAAGCCAGGTATAGCTACGTATGCCTGTAACTTTAGCACAGTGGGAAAGAATAGGCAGATCTGGAGACATTTTGTCCAGCTATGCTGAAACATGAAACAAGGTCTTTCTGGTTTAAAGCAATAAGGCAGAGAGCCATAGGGAACACACACACACACACACACACACACACACACACACACACACACACACACACACAACCATGAAACACCTTCAATAATTTTATACTGCATTCTATTCCAATTTAAGTCTTTCAGTGGTTCTTACTGGGCATCCCGAGATAGGGCACACTAGAGTTCTACATCTATGATATGTATGATGTTTCTTCTATAGAGAATTCACCACAGGGAGTGAGAGAATAGAAGAACCCCTTGGCCATGTAGCTCTGTGCAATTTCTTACCTTCTTATTCAGCTAATCTCTTATAGTGTATACTGGGGACAAAAATAAATAAACAACATAATACCCACTGCATTCTCCTTATTTGGTTTTCTAAGAATTAAGTATGCAAACAAATATCAAGTTCTTCAGTAAACAATGCCGAAGAGGCATTATGTTATTTGTGGGCATATTTATTTCAAAGTTCCCATTTTGATACAAGGCCCCTGAGTATCATATCTTTAATAGCATTCATAGTTTTGAAGTAATGACAACTTGACTGAGTCTGAAGAGTTAGTAAGTGTAGCATTTGTACTGAAGCAGTGTCTAAGGTAGCTATGTCCATTTTGTTTTCTCTCACGGATAAGCTTAAAAATGTTTGTAGTAGAATTCATCTCTTAAAGGAAATAACACACCAGTAATATCTAAGCATCTTATGCTTGAAATGCTCTGTTTATTCATTATTTGTCCAGAATATGTTCTGAAATGTTTCTTCTTATTTTTTTTCAAATATTCTAGAAGGTTTTGATAGGGCTAATTCCCTACGGTTAGGGATATTCCGCAACTCAGTACTCCTCTATGACCCATGGACAAGCAAGACAGTGTTTCAGTTCGTTTGCAGTAAAGCTTTCTCCACCATTCTACTTCTCTCAGAATCAGGTAACAGAATAGTTATCGTTAGCTAAGAGCCTAAAGTCTTTTCTAATGTTCTCCCAGTGTTGTTTAGTCATCTGCAACCGTATACCATCCAGGGTGGCATTTGCAGAGCTATCACTTAAATTCCTCCCCGATTTAGGTTCTTACGTTTCAGGATCGGTTAGGAACTAGGAATGATGAATCAAACCCGCAGAGCGAGCTCAGGCCACTCGAACGGGGGACGTGATTTCTGTAGTCTCCGGGTAGGCGGTGCTGTTTATCAGTGCGCTAAGCGAAAACTGCCAGTGAGATCATAAGTTGTTCTCAATGTTGCTCCCTTCCTTTTCTCTCGGTTCACCTTCAGATGAAAGTAGATACTTCACAATATTTTGTGTGCTTGTTCTTAAATTGTTTGTTACCTCTGGACTGCCTGTGGACTCCTATTCAGAATATTTTAAGTGAAAGCAATAACATTTTTCAAATGTCTTAAGAAATCAGTGTTATGAAAATATGCCTACAATGGTTTTATAAAGTTGTGAAACACATCACTAGATGTGTTTTCCTATTAGCATATTAAGTGAGGTCTGATAGCAGGCCCAACTATTACTGTAATTTCTAAGTTGTATTAGTAATTAATCGCATCCAGGGATATCCATAACAATCAGAGTCATATAGGAAACTGATTTCTGTCATTGACACTCCAATTTGTCCCCCACATTCACAAATGAAGGGAATGGAAAGATTCAAGAGCTAATACGAATAAGGACATTTTCGTATAAAAATGTGTGGAGTATAAATCCTCAATAATTCCAAAGATATGAGAATCCTAGTCCTGAGGATCTGAGTTAGCTCTGAGATGTAAACCTGTCCTCAGGTCAGAGAGACAGAGAGCCCTAAGAGGTGAGAAGAGGACAGATAGAAACAAAAGCAAAGTTGGAGGCATAAAAGGGGAATGGGCTGGGCAAACGGCTAAGTCGGAAAAGACACTTTCCATCGAGCCCAGTGACCTGAGCTCAATCTCCAGGCTTCGTGACCAGATGGAGATAACACATCCCCACATGGTACCCCCTCTTGCACACACATACTGTGGTGTGCATGTGAACCCCCCCACCTAAATTACTATAATAGAAAGGTGGTATTTTTTTTCTTTTTTGAGAAAAAGGCCAAGAGAGTGGTTAAAGTGTTATATTCTGATGGTTTCACTTTTATTATTATACCATGGAGATTTGAACTGAAAGTCCTCAGTCACACTAGACAAATACTTTCTTTACTGTTATTTCATAGTGTTGACTAGTTTCATTTAAAACATCTCAACTTCTTGAAATTATTTTAAAGTTCCTTCACACTAAGATTAAGTACAAAGGCAAAGCTCTTTAAAAACAACAAAGCCTGTTATCTAGATGCTTCCCTTTTAATTTAGTGAGCATTAAATGCATTAAGTATTCCTACAAAATATAAATAAGATATGAATTTAATACGAGTCTGCTGATAGTCATGTAGATGAATGAAGGACTAGTACATTCTTTTCATTCTCTGATACTGCCTTTTGACACCCACAAATTTTTGTATTCTATAAATTGTATTGAAATTATTTTCTTCCTCTAGCTTACACACATAAAATGTGAGGATCTGGCAGAATTGTCGGGATACGACTAATGTAAAATAATGACTTGCTTTCTTCCAACATTAATTTGGTTGAAAAGTGCTCAAATGGAAATTGCTGTCATTTTACTAAGATTCTACATAGTCTTTGAAGCCCATTCCCATGCCACAATTGATGTCAGGTAGCTACTGTAGCTCTGTGTTTAAGATTTCTACAGCATCGCCATAATGTAGCATTTTGATTTATAGGAGAAATTTTGAGAGTAAATTATTTGCTTGAATCAGAATGGAAAGCGTTGTCAGTTCTGGTTGCATTTGAACGATCCCTTTAAGCATTCTTGGTACCTAGGATGTATTGAAATAGAACACAGAGGAGATAGAAAGAGTGGAGAAATAGCACCATTCTGTAATTATTTGAATGCCACAACACAGGGGATTCAAGGCAGATAAAACTTCTTCGTGTACAGAAACCAAATGTGCAGAAATAGATTGTTGTGGTTCCAGATGAGTTGGTAATATATACTCTCTGGCCCATTTTTATTAGAAATGTCTTATAAAACTATTCTATATTAAGTAAATATACCATCACAGCCTTATAATCTCTAGCAATGTTTAGTTTCCCCTTGATAAATTACAATGCAATTTTCTAGCCTACTAATTTTACCCTGGAAGCTAATGAGTGGAGCAGCTAATCAGCTGCCAATCAGAATTCCTTGAAGTGCAGAGTGTCAAATATTGAAGCAATTTTTAAAACTCATAAAAGCACTTATGTTCGATGATATGTCATAAAATCTGTGATGGAAATCTAACATTGATGAAGCTACCTTATTTCTCAAGTGTTTGCGTCTAAAAAACAGCTTTCACATTCACCCAAATCTTTCATTAACACCCAAGTCTGCCCCTCTAGTACTACTATGTTATCCATAGCAGTGCCACACAGCTCACGAAAAGTCATATGCAGATCATTACTTTGTCATTTGTAGTTCCTTCCCTATGCCTCTTGAAAATGGTCTGTAGGGATCAAAGACCTTCCACTGCACACTCCAAGGTGCAGCTCTTCCACACATAAACATTTGTCTCTTCCTCTGCCTTCCTTAACTGGGAGATTTTTCTACACATTTGAGAATCTGTCATTGACCTTCTTGCTACACCGTCCATTAGTCATCTTATCAGGCTGGCGTTCCTTGTGTATGATATTAATACAGTGATCAGTATTTTCCTTCTCTGTCAAGTCTGTGGGGGGGAATCTTAGCTAACTTACTATCTCCCACAGAGGCCTTGGCTATATTGCCAACAGGTCCTAATTCTGGAGGAATTATTTGACCTGCCCTGAGGTCTCTGAAAACCAAAACTCAAGAACCCTTCAGGTCTACTTGTGTGAGGACAGCATGCTGCCTCATCCCTGGGGCTCCGGGAGCACAGAATTTAGGTTTCAGATTCAGTTAGCAAGTTTGTTTAATTGTTTGGATTTCTGTCTCCGGTCTCAGCAGATAAGGCTTTTCTCTGACAGCATAGAGGATAAAGAAATATCCTGTGATTCTGCCTATAAACGTCTTTGGTTACATTCGTGAAAAATTTTCTCATTCACTTTACATAACATTAGAGGAAGAAATGTGTTGGGTTTTTTCCCCCTGAGAATACACACAGCAAGTGCTCATATAAATTATGTGAAAATTATCTCAGTGCACTTTGAATATGATGATGGTGTCAGACAACACCATCTTCATCTCTGTTTGTCTCAAGGCTGAGTTTTGAGTTAAGAATCCAGAGCAAAGGTCACCTAAGTTCCAAATGGATCCCTTGCTCCTTGTCACCCACTTGCATTTTGTGGCACACTCAGCTGATGAGACACCTTTCACAAATGGTAACCAACGTCCTCATTTGTAGAACAAACACATGTGCCTGCCAAGCCACTATCCCTGTTAAATAAAATGCTTACTTTTTTCTGCCTTTTCTTCCCTAAATCAGAAAACCCGAGATTATCTTTACCTAACAAACTCCTATGTACCCTAACCAGATATGGAAAAACAAATGTGCTTCAACAGTTCCTCAGCCGTATTGCAAATACATGGAGGTGGTGGGTGTGGTTGACAAAAGTGTTGTCTAAGGCTTGTGTAACATTAAAAATGGATGCAGGGAGGAGATACTCATTGGAACAAAGACAACATGAGTATCATAACGTTTTCTCTATGAAGCATGACTGATCCCACATAGTCAAAATGTAACTACTAACATTTATATTAAAAACCAGATAAACTGGGTCAGAAGTTACAGAATAGTACATTATAGAACTCCAATAGGGATATTCCCATGCTATTATAAATCTACCTGACAGCAGTTATAATCTGAATCTCTTTATTAAGTTGAAACAAATTCTGTAAGTCAATTTCAATGTAAGAAATGAAATTAAACAGAGAAGTATGTGAATGTTTAAGCAACAGAAGCAAGCAGCCTGGTGTGTGGAGAAAGCCGTTCTTTTCCTGTATTGGCTCATCTCAACATAATGCTCTGATATTCAGAGCACAGATTTTTACCCCCCAGTTGGGTTTTCATCAACAAGGAAGCAATGCCATGCATATTACTCTTTAGCTCATTTACTTGAATATATTATAAACATTCACAGTCCACTCCAAAGATATAATTTTTGCAGCTTTTGCGGGAGGCTACCACTACAAGGAACTGAGCATAGGGTCTCATTAATACTAGGGAAGTAGATTATCAAGGTGGTGAAGCTTGGTCACAGCCCTTGTGGAGAGGGTAGGCATCTGTGAAGAGATCAATATTGTAAGTCCAGCAAGCCAAATTTAAGGCAGGATGGTAACTCTCTTAGGGACAGGCAATACCATCAAAAACATGTGGCAATGGAATAGGGGTGTGGCCATAATGTTGGATAAGTGTTAGAAGCTAGCATCTAGCATCTGCAAAAGTACATTGGTCCACAGAGGTTTGTCCTGAGTTTGCAGCCTGTCTAGCTACGAAACAAACCCTAAGCCAGTATCCTTGTGAAACATTGGCCACTAATCATAATATCTTACTTAGAAGAGCTGTGACCACCTACAAGAATCTCTCAAGATCTGGATTCATTGGGGGATGAACAGAATCTGGAATCCTTAGCTTTCACCCAAGATTCCAGCCACTCCCTCTTTGGCCTTACCCAGCTGCACACAATTCTGTCTCAGCTGCACATGGTCATGGGTGATAGAGTGCATGAACAATAGAAGTTTAAAAGAAGGGGAAACGATTCATGCAGCTATGAGCATGTCTTCATCTATATCAAAGTAAAACTTTTTTGAAGATTGTGTGTTTGGGGGCTCACTTTTCTGTTAGAATCTCCTCATTCTTGCTTCTATAAAGTAAATTTAACTTTGCTACACCAAGGAAAATTTGATGCAATTATCTTAGTTTGTTGCTGCAACCCTGTTTAGGGGGAAAAGACATTTATTTATCACTCCAGGAGAAACTCATGAACAGCCCTTAAAGCTTCAGCATGCAGCATCTAATCCATATGGAAAGTTGGTCCCCAGTGAGTCACAGATGGTGTGTGACTGGGCCTTCAGGATGAGTATCCTCAGTTCTTACCTATAGACATAGGCGAGGCAGAAACAGACAGCTTATTTCTGTAGAAATTGAAGTCTTAAGGTGAACCCATGGAAGCGTGAAGTAGAAGAGGAAGCTTTATTACTTCCCTACAAACTGGCTGTAACGCATTCTGTCGCCATCCAAATGGGTTTGCACTACATGCAGTGTTCGTGACCGAGGTTGGATAGAAGCTTGCCTCCCCATGCTGAAGGCTGTGAAATGAGTTTGACTGAGCTCTTCTAAAGAGTCTCAAGTGTCAAAGACCTTGGATTCATTGCCAAGTAAATTCTAGACGTGAGTTAGCTGTGGAAGAGCTGTTTGTCATTACTGATGTTCTGTTTCCTTCATCTAGTTATTGATATCTTGATGTGCACCCTTATCCTTGACATGGAATAACATCTTGAGTAATTGCCTCCTTGCCTCATCTTTGCCTCATATTAGCTTTTGCGAAATAATGATGATGATCAGGTTTTATGCCAGCTACCACAAGGCCAGAATTCCAATCTCAGCACTCAGTAATTACATTTTTTTACAGCTTGAAAAGTCCAAGTGGGACAGTCTCTTTCTGCCTTAGAGTTGGCCATGTATGCCATCAGAGGACAGCTATAATTTCCTCAGTGCTAACACAATCCCGATGAAGATTAGCTCCTTTTGTCATTTGGTATATGCTTCGTCCCTACCAACTGACGGGATTTTATTTTTAAAGGGCAGGTCCAGTATTCTATTGTTTAAAACTTTGTTACTGTTATATCTCCCACCATGCACCAAAATATAGTGTTTGGTATATTTGCCAGAAAGATATCCTTGAGAGAAAGACTGAAAGGAAAAGTGAGGTCATGTCATTTGGTTTACGATAACTATTCATAACTGGAAAACAAAACAAAACTGGGTAGATAAGACAGACAATATTAACAGACAGAGCTGATACAACACCAATTAACATCAGTGGGTCAGAGTGTGATGAACATGAGAGTTCCTATAACATTTCATAGGATGAGAGGCCTATGGGGCTTCAAGAGGTGTTGTCTTTCAGCTTAGGAACTGCAGAGAAAATGCTAGAGAGCAGACTTCTTTAAGGCAGTGCCACTCATTCCTGTGTTATGAATGGGTGAGTTGGAGATAGCAATTCAGCATACAAACATGCATAGTCTGAAAATGGTCTTTAAATTTGTTTCTCTTATGGGAAGACACAATGAAATAAAAAAGAAAAGAGTCTAGGAGTCCAAGAGACAAAAATCTAATGAAGGGGTTTTGCACGCCAAGAGAATCTGATTATCAGGACTCATTATAGGAGTCCAGAAGAAGAGAAGCCAGGGGTGTTGGACAAGAACAAGTTTTCTAACTATTGGTGATCAAAGATGAACCCAACAAAGGACTAACAGGACTTGGGACAGACAGAGCTGGTTGAATGGTCAGACAGAGCAGAAATGTTTGATTATCTCTAAAGTTCTGCCCTGAACCATATGGCTGTGTTTGAATAAAGCTAATAAATATATGTGGCACATACAATTTTATACCAAGAAGTGGAATACGAGCCAGCCACATGTTCAGCTCTATATCAAGATGTACTCCCAGTTTTCCACCCTGTCTGGTTCATATCTGCATTATTTATGGTACCCATTTCAGCATGGGCTCCAGTAGACTTCATGTACTTTCAATCCACCAGAATTTTACCAAGCCATGTCCCACACTGGATTTCCATTTTGATGTTGCTGAGGCTTTCTGAGAACTCCAGTTGAGGAAGTGTCTCAATTTTTTAACCAAGTTCTATCTCTATTCACAAAATTCACAAAAGTGAACGTATGAACACTTTCTCACTGTGATCAATCCCACTTGAGTAAAAGCCTTAGAAACTGTTTGGTGACTTCATAGATATAAAGACAGGACAGAAAGATAACTAACCGGAATAGGTCAGCCCATTAGTGCTTCTGAAACATGGCTGTTCCCATTTTACATTCTTGTTAATGTTTTCTTTTATCTCTTTGTAAAAGCTCAGATGACTGTTGCAGACCTCCTATCAGAAATGTCTCTCCTCACCTGAAATGATTAACCTGTAGTGACTTGTAGTGTTCTAGTTTTAACAATTTTACATCTTTCAAAATTGCGGTTGGAACTAATTTTGCCATAATATTTCATTTCAAATGACAGCTATGTGACATTTCTTCAAGATAGTGTAGATACCACATACATTGTTCATTTCAAATATATCACTTATATCTCTCGACTTGTATGGTTTTTTATTTAATTCCCCTGTTTGAATTGGGGAAATCAGGATGAGCTTTATCGAGCCTTGAATTTTAAAAAATCAGACCATAATTTATAATAATAACTGAACAATTGGGAAAATGAGAAGAAATGACCATTTTCCCCCTTGAACATGATATGTGAGCTGTTGACTTTTTAGCAAACAGATATATTTTATGTGCCACTGGAGGCCGTAGCCCATTCAGAACTCCAGTGTGAAGATTTGCTAAAGCTGGAGATCTTCATGAAAATAATTATAGGTTCTTCCAGTTTTATGATTTAGGATAATGGTTTTCTCCTGCATGTTTGTCTTTGGAAATTCTATATGGCTGCCTATAAACTTATATAAGAAAGTTGATGTATGAGACATTATTAGCATGGCTGAAGTCTTTATTTTTTTTTATAGTGGCTAAAGAAATCATTATAATAATTGGGGAATTAATAGGTTATTGTGTTTCAATTCTTATTTGTATTACAGGACTAAGGTTGGGACTCAAACTCTCTGGGGTGTCTAATTTTGTCCTGTCAGGTGTTAATTCATATACCCTTGGTTGGATAAGCTGTGTAACCTCTCTTGAGTCTCACCTCATGATATATGGGTGCTATAACCTCCCTTGTAAGATTGCTGTGCAGTTTAAACATCATAGCATGCTCTGCTCTTGTTTATTTGATCATACATTATCACAAACACTTCCAACTCATTGCTATCATGTTGGCTTCTTGACCATGGCTGATTCTTTCTAAGGCTCTAGAAGTCTCAAGACATGACAATTTGAAAAGAATCTGAGGTTGACATACCTTGGAGGCACCCTTATTTGCCAGAGGGTCCCATAAAGATTGCCCTAAAGTTGTCTGATGAAGTTGCTTACTTGGTAGTCAATTCTCTTCTTCATTCCAGGTCTCATTCCTCCCTGCTTCCCTGCTTTGCTTTCAGAAAATGTAGTTTGGCCTTAACTTACCATCTGTTTGTAGAAAGCATTTAGCAGAAATCCTGGCACTCTCTAGGTTATTTTTCTTTTTTCTTGCTATCCCAGGACACTTGACTGAGTACATTGCTCTAGGAGATGTTTGCTTTTGCTCATAGTTTCAGGTGGTACAGTCCATCATGGTGGGGAAGGCAAGGGTAACTGGAATAGGTTGGTGTAATAGCCAAAATTCTCTAAGAGAACATAACTGATTGAATACATGTATTGAATGAATTTCTTAGATTGGTTTACAGGATGCAGTCCAAGTCCATTCAAAAATGGGAGGTCCAAGAATTTAGTAGTTACTCATTGTATGGTATTGATTGTCTCTGCAGTCTCAACCTCATATTGAAGATATGGAGGATTTCTAAAGAGCTCTAGTCTTCAGTCTACCTGGTAGTTCCAAAAAAGTTTATTCAAGTGTTGGTGAAGAAATACCACAGCATTGAGATAGATGAACTTGTCAGCAAGAGTGAGGGCGAGCAGGTAAAGTCAAACCTTCTCATCTCCATGCTGTTTGATCTGGCTGTCACTGGAAAGTGCTGCCCACATTTAGGATGAATCTTTGCACTTTAAATAATCAGATCAAGAAAATCCTTTCCAGAAGTGTCCAGCAACTTGTGTTTTAATTGATTTCACATGCTGTCAGGTTGACAACCCAAGATTATCCATGTCAGTTGGTCAATGACAGTGGACGTGCACAGCAGTGGTTTCTCTCTGGTACTTATTAGAGAGTATGGAGCATTTGAAGCAGGGAGCTTATCTTGAGACCTATCATGTACTGGGTTATGTCAACCAAGTAGGCCCTAGATTTCATAGATTCTACAACCTTCCAAAACAGCACCAGCATTTTGGGAGCAAGTGCTAATGTGAGCTTGTGGGGGACAGTCCAGATTTAAGTCACAACAAGCAAAATAATTGATGATGATTACTAATCCCATGAATGTATTTAGTGTGTGACATTACACTGGGCTATAATCTTGAAAATCACCTTCATTTCGGTCACATCTAAGGGCCTTCATTTTCATCCCCTCTTTTCGTGTTTTAAAATAATCTTTGTTAACTGGTTTCCTACTTGAATAATAAGAATGTGTTCACCAGGAGGATTTAGGCCTGTGCTAATATTCCTAGCTCTTAAAATAAAAATCTATGCCACTCACCTTGGTCTGGTAGCCCACCTGAAACACAGTAAGGTTGAATTTTATGTGCATAGGTAAGAAAAAAGAGATCAGTTCCCGACAACATTGTGAGATACAAGAGTGCCCTGGTTCACCACAAAGGCTCCTTTCCCCCTTTTTAGTGAACACTGAGTATTGCTAGCCTGTTTTGATAAATTAACCATAATATCTTTGGAGGCCAAGTGTCTCAGACAAAAACCAACAGTAACATCTTAGGAAAAATGGAAAGCACTTTATTCACACCTGTAACTCATTTATCTGGAGCAAGGGTTAGATTTCACAGAACAAAATTCCGAGAATGGATTGAGTTCATTCAGACACAGTGATCTTTTTTTAATTATAAAACTGGTGAATATTTTCTCTGACCCTATTTGCCCTCCGCAGTACTTATAAAACTGATGGCCCTCGATCTCACTGCTCCTCTCTTTGGAGACTAAGATGAGGTAATTATTACAGCATTTCCAAACTGTACTAGAAGGGAAGATGTCTCCATCTGTTACGTCTCTCTGTTCTGAAAGAGAGTGCCACTTCTTCAGTGGACTGACATTTGAGAGGTGTCCAGGATCTCTGTGTACGGCACAGCTTGTGTGCAGGCCAGTCTGGATGCTGTGTGTGTTTTGAGCGGATGCTCATGTAAACTCACATTTGGGCTCTTTCTTGTTTAGTTGTTCTGTTACGTGTATACACAAGTCTAAGTGACGAATTTAATGGTGAATGACAGATCATGTTTGACTCCGTACGTATGTTAAATTTACCTCACTCCCCCAGGGTGGTTTAATATATATTAGTTCATTAATATGACAAAGCCATAAGAGCAAACGAATCGTTAGCTTGTTTCTTGGTTCCTATTCTTAGTGGTTATGGGACTCAAACCCAGGGCCATGAAGTTATGCGAAGGCTGTTACTCTGCTCCTGAGCCATGCCAGCAGCCCTCAAGGTCATCTTTTAACTTTCTACACATATTTTAATAATCTTTTTTCTGGTTTGTTTTTTCCCTTCCTTAATGAAACTGCATTTATAGGTGTGAAAGCCATATTGTCAAAAAGATATATATTGTGTGTGCGTAAAATAGACTAATCGCTCTGATAAACCGATACCACGGCATGGACCTACTCTACTCAGAAGGATTACTGAATATCTTAGCTGTGGGTTAGCTATTACTCTGAGAAACCAACCCAAATCTGAAAGCTTGATGGTCTTTTTTTTCTGGTTTCTGTTTTCTTCAAAGCCATTTGTCACTTCAGTTTATTACACTTGGGCTGATTCTCTCCCCCTGGAAATAAAGTTGGAAGAAGGATCATTAGAGTCCCTGCCTCCTACGAATAATAAAATTAAGGTTCAGAACAGCTAGAGTATATGCAAAGCTCCCCTAGAGTCATGTAGCTAACAAGGGAGCCTGGAAGTAGAGCTCCCTTCCCCAGAAGCCAGTCTGTTTCTTTTTGGGCCACCTTTTCCACCAGGCACTATGTGGCCTTCTCCTAAGAGCTTAAGAGTCTGTCCTCACCTTGTCTGCTGCAGTGTGATCCTGCAGGGTGTGGAGCTGACAGAATTTCAGAGCTTTCTGTCCTCTATCTCGCTAGAAGAAAACTGAGTCTAGAGAGTTGAACAGGCAAAGGGATTCACTGGGCTAACTCGTAATGCTTCAGTATCAATCTTACCTTCAGAATGCTGAGGTCCAAACCTGCTTTCCAAGCACAATTAAAAATGTTGCCTCATTCAAGCTTGAGAGAGACTCTTGACACCACATCAAATAGCTGTTCCTTTCTACGTGGTACCAATAGAAGAGTCCTAGTCCATTTAAGCGTGCCTTTTTTCTCTGTGACATAGGTTAGCTGGTTTATTTATATATCCCTGCTGAAATCGCCAGTGTGCGCTGGCTGAACTATAGCTCATGAAAAAAAATCCATATTTTATTCTAATGTCTTCAGCAGCCCTTTACTGGCATTATGGTTAAAATGTGTGTCTCAGGATTGTTACGGGGCGATGCCCAGCCAGTGAATTTCACTGCAGCTCAGTGATTGTCCCAGTCGACATGAGAGGTGTCATTACCATGGGATTATACTGCTGTCATCAATTTATTTTCCAGGGTTCCTGGTAGGGAATATTGAAGTTTTCTTCTTGAAAATTGCCTTTCTTTTTTTCTCCTTTCTATTGGGTATAGTGTTCTCTGTATGGTTTCCTGCTTTCTTTGTCTCCTGGGCCATACGTAAGAGTTGGGGAATGTGCAAAGGATCGTTTCTGTTCAGCGGGCTTCCCTCTTTCCTCACATGGGCACCACATACACCCATCTCAATGTCTGCGTAATTCCACACGTTCTACCACATGCCTATGCCCATGCAAGGACACTTCTCACAAATGAAGAGTATACACTGTTCTTTTTGTGCCTTTATGTTCGTACTTTATATTTTCCAAAACGCAATCATTGTGAGTTTTTCTGCAAACGTCCTTTGACAAATATATTTGTCCTGGTGCACGAATAAAGCTTTGTATAAGTTGATTCAAACTCATTTAAAAATACAGTCTAATAAAGCCTCAATGCATCAAGACGGACGCGTTAGCATCCACTTCTAAGTGTGGCATTACTTATGCGTTAATTGAAGTCCTTTAATTTTGTATTCTGCTCCTGGCAATTGTGGCTTATTTGGTACTCGTAAGAGGCACTTTAGACAAGTAAATAAAAATCAGACAGAGGACCTCAGCAACATCCAGGGAGAAACCAGTGGTTTTCTGTTTTGGTTTGGCAGACTGAAGCACTGTGGGGCTCTCTGTATGTCGAAACACCAGCCAGAACTGTAACACAATGTGAGAAAAAGATTACACATCTCTGGGAGTTTGGCCTTTCAATTACAAGGGGTTTTCTTCGTCCATGAAAACTGCCACCTGTGTGGCTGGAAATAAAATAAAACAATTAAATCTTTATCACAAGAGTAAACAATATGTCTCTTTGGTTTAGCTGTGATAAGAAAACCTGAAACCAGAAATACATAAAATGGTTTAGAACAACATGAAAATGCTTTGAGAGGCCTTTCCTCATTGTTAATTAAAGTTTCATCATTTGTATTTAATTCAAGTACATGAAAATTCTAGAAAATTATGAACCCACCAAAGGAAAAAGTATTCTCAGCCAACAAGTAAAGCCATTGCCTTATAGCAACGTGTTTTTGATGGCTAAGTCCCATTGCAAATTGATGTCTTTCTAAATGACTCTGCCTCTGCAGACTGGGTTTCTTTCTCCTTTCAAGAAAATATGGACATTGTTTATTTAAGAAGATTGAAGTCTATGAATATCTGCTAACTGTGAGGATACATGTATAGCTACTACACACTGGCTCCTCATATTAAAAGCGAACAGTGTATTGCTGTTGCACCAGCCTGAGGACTTGAGTTTGGATTTCTAGTACTCATGTATAAAGCTCGGCCTGGCAGCACACAGCTGTAACCCCAGAGCAGCAAAAAGACAACTAACGTCTACTTCTGGCCTCCATGTGTATGTTCACATATGAACCTGTGTATACACATGCACACACAGACACACATACAGCATACACATATGAATAACCAACTTGTATACTATACTTAAAGAACTGTTTCATGTCTCAGATAATAAGAATTTATTTATTTATTTATTTATTTATTTATTTATTTAATTTACTTAATGCATGTGAGTACATTGCCACTGTCTTCAGAGACACCAGAAGGGGGCATCAGATCCCATTACAGATGGTTGTGAGCCACCATGTGGTTGCTGGGGATTGAACTCAGGACCTCTGAAAGAGCAGTCAGTGCTCTTAACCACCGAGCCATCTCTCCAGCCCCCAGTTTGGGGTATAGAACTATTGTTGCAAAGCTATTTTAAATTAGTTATAACTAATTATCTACTCGAATTTTAGTTCTTTTCCAACTGAAATGTGCAGGGCCTGAAGTTTTATTTTCTCCAGTGTATACTCACTTTGGAAAAATTGGACAAAATTCTATGTAGCATGTGAGGCTCTAAAAATTGTCTTTATTTCAACATCTTAGAACCTTCAACCATCTTTACACTTTCTGGAATAAAATGAAAGGGAGATATATACATAGAAATATTATTTCTTGGCTCAGCAAAGGAATGGTGGTTTTGTGAGAGAGTTTTGAGCTGTGTCCTACTGCCAAATCACTCTTTTCTTTGGGGAACTAGTTATACTCTAAACCCATTTTGTCTCCCTTTCTCTTGGTTTTTACACACACACACACACACACACACACACACACACACACACACACACACGTTTAGAAGGTATTTTTATATTGATCGATTGATTGTGTGTGTATATGTTTATGTACATACATGTTCTCATCAGAGAACTACTTGCTTGCACAATTGAGTTTTCCTTCTGCTGTACCATCTAAGATGCTGCTCAGATAGCATCAGCCTTAGAGGAAGCACCTTTAAGCCACAGAGCTATCTTGATGGACCCCTAATCTCTTTTTAGAATATTTGTAGTTTTTGAATTTCAGCACCATCATAATTGTGTGAAGGGCTTGTCAGAAAGTCCAAAGTACTGGGTTATGCCCACAGAGTTCCTGGTTCAGTGCCCCCATCCCATGTTTACACTTCTAACAAGTTTATATAAGATGCTGCTGCTTCTTGAGACACACTTTGAAAGCCAGTACCTTACCACAAGCAGCCCTTTGGGGAAGATGTGAAAATCTACCCCATTTTAAATAATTATCCCTTAGGTTATGGGAATATTACTAAGCATGTACGTAGATTATTGTCTAGTTTCTATTTTCCACATGCCCATTACTTATAACTTCTGCCTTAGGTTTTTATCTCTGTAAATTGACATCATGGCTAAGGCAGTTCTTTTAAGGACAACATTTAATTGGAGCTGGCCTACAGGTTCAGAGGTTCAATCCATCATCAAGGTAGGAGCCGGGCAGCATCTAGGCAGGCATGATGCAGGTGGAACTGAGAGATTTACATCTTCATCTGAAGGCTGCTAGCAGAATACTGACTTCTAGGCAGCTAGGATGAGGGTCTTAAAGCCCTTGTCTACAGTGGCACACCTATTCCAATAAGGCTATACCTCCAAATAGTGACACTGCCTGGGCTAAGCATATTCACACCATAACAAACCCATATAAGCAGAAAAAATAGCCATGACCATTACAGACAGACACATACATGCAGAACTACTAGTTCAGTGACCTTTCCTCCTAGAACAGCTAGCCTCACAGTCTCATGGCTGCTTCTCACCTGTCTGATAGGCCGCTTATCCTCAGGAGCAGCTCTCACTCCCTGTTCACCCAACGAAGGTTTGGCTTGCATTCCTGAGCAGTCAGTACTTCTGTACCCAGACCTAATATGAAGAATATTGCCTCCCAGGCATTAGCAAATCACTTAATTACCATTTACAAACTTTGCAAACATTTACTGCCCCTCATGTTCCCCCTCCTCCTCAGTTTACAACCACAAATGGTTCTGTGTAGACCATTTTGGAAAGAAGGGTCAAATGGACAAATGCTGGGCAACATGTATGATCAGAAGATATTTTTCTCTTTTTCTGGACTGTGTTCAATTCTGATAAGTGAGCCCCACCTAACAGCCCTTAAAATAAAACAACAAAGGCTTACATGTAATACAGTAAAAGATGTCATCACATTTTCAAAAATTCAGCCTGACGTTTCCTTTCCAATATCACTCTTCTAGACACCTCTGCTTTGTAATTTTAGCTCAGACTTTAAGAAGAAGCTAAGTATAACATTTGTAGAAGTGAGCTTTAAAGAATCTCTGGTTCTTTTATTTATGGTTCTTACCAGCTTATAAGGGTAAGGGGCTTTGGTTAGAGAACAAAGGTTATAACCTGTTCTGTCTGTTGAGACAGTGACTTTAATTACATTTAATTCCCATCCTCTTTGTGTGGTTACTTGATCCACTCATTGGTTTAGAAGCATATTGATAAATACAGCCAGGGCTTAACCCCGTGCCCTTCAGCTTTTCTGGAACTGCATCCAGGCCCCAGCCAACTCCCATGTTTATATGACAGGCTTCGTTACTAGTGAGATATCTTGAGACCCTTTCTAGATAGTAGATCTATAGTTTTTTTTTCCCTAGAGAAAGGCCCTTATTCTAATAAAAAATAACTTTTTGCAAAATGTTTTCAAGATGTTGACTTATATTCAAATTGTAAGTCACAGCTTAGTGACTTACTCAGTGTATCCACACTTCTCACAAGTGTACTTGAGACATATTTGAAATTTTTTCAGCAATTATTATTGTTACATACTTGTTTTAGCAAGTATTTATCCAAACATATGTTTATTTTATTAACAAATTTATGAATGTGAGAAATACAAGAAAAGCAATTGTCTCAGTGCCTTCAAAGGCATTTTGTCCTTATTTTCTGTTTTAATAGTTTGCTTCTTAATGACATGTGACTGCCTATTCTCTCTGGTCAGTGTAGCAAAAAAGGAGGCTTCCAAATCTTGTAACTAGCTGAAAAACCATATTATAAAGTCTAATCAGCCAAGAGCATCAGCTATTTGAAGAAGAAGAGTCTCTCCCATAAATAATGCACCTCCACAATGCTTGGCATTTAATATGCTGAATGTGTGTTTTTAAACATGCATTGTGTTTATCTGGCTATAACAACGTTAATTAAGAAACCTCATATGTGTGAAAATATTCATAACAATGAGCATATATTATGATGAAGAATATATGAAGAGAAGTTTTAACTAATTAGAAAATTTCGTTGAAGCTGACACGGAAACGAAAAAGTTCTTTTCATTGACTCTGAAATTTTTTTGTAGATTTGAAATTACTTTTAAAAAATTACATATGAATATGTACATATGCATCGATTGCTATATTATTCTCACAGTTTTTACATTATTGTAGTTTGATTTGTGTGAAAGGATATTTAGGTTTATAACCAATTTGTACATACTTTCCCTCATTTGATATTTTGAGTAACTAATTTATTTTTGTCTTTGAATTAAGAAAACACTAGAAGAATAAAATGTTTAATAGCCATTAAGGACAGTACCAATAACTTCCTGGTGTTAATAATAGAGTAAAATTTCAATTTGCTGTGATTATTCTGGGTTTCTAATTCTAGAAATTCTAGAATTCTAATTCTAATACCTACTACAATTCCAAGTTATAAAGCAGGCAGTTTTTCATAAGATGTTGTTTGTTTAATTTATTGTCAGGCAATAGATTTAATTTCAAGATTTTTTCATCATTTTTTCTAAGGGCTAGCTCATGGTTTCATAAAAGTCACAATATAAAAAGGAGAAAACATTGAGTTTTTTCCTCACATATGAATCAAATACCAGGAATCTGGCTCATAAATGAGGAAGAACACAGGAAGATAGAACTGGAGTCCTTCCTTGTCCCTGTGTTACAGCCAAAATCCTGACATTCAGGCATATTTACGAGACCCATGTTTCAGTAAGCCCACATGTACTCTGTGTGGGCTGAAAAGAATGTGAAATGATTTAACATGGCAACTTTTCCAAAATGCTGGGTGAAGAACATGGTCTCTTTTGAAGGAAAAAAAAATAATCTTTGTGTTTATTAAGAGG
Organism: Rattus norvegicus; assembly: GCF_021556685.1. Classification (NCBI taxonomy): domain Eukaryota; kingdom Metazoa; phylum Chordata; class Mammalia; order Rodentia; family Muridae; genus Rattus; species Rattus norvegicus. The sequence continues at coordinate 128,007,330 of NC_141536.1, forward strand.
GATTACTCCTTTTGCTTTTGGGTACACAGGGAATAATGTTGGGAGATGTGCCTGAAAGCTGTGGAGACCATGACTAGCATGTTGTTCTGAGGATAAGACTTGTTCCCCTGTTCCATGACAAAGTTCTCATTCTTCTTGGTACTAAGTCCACTTATCATACCCATAAATTATCCGCTGTACTGACACCTCCGTTCTCGTGCCCGTGAAATTAGATTACAATAATGAGGTTAATGTTAATTACAGCACCCACCGTTTAATGAGCATCCAGCAGATACTAGATACCTACCTATCTGATCCCAGCTAGTCTTCAAAACCACCTTTAAAGATAAGAATTATCTTATTAGTGGGGGTGAGAGTATGAAAGAGAACAAAGCCTCATGACACATGGGCCTGGAAATGCCGTAATGAAACCCACTAGTCTGTGTGCTAACTTAGAAATTTCACAAGCACAAACAAGGAATGGTCAAGCACACTTATAATCCGAGCACTTGCCTAAGTCAAGGCTAGGCTGGGTTAGAAAGCAAGACTCCGTCTCAAGGCAACATCAGAGAATTATTTGGACTTTATAGATAAGGAAAGCAGACTTCAAAGGTCTAAGCAGTTTTCCTGGCACTACAGACAGTAATGATGTCAAAGGAACCCACCTACTCCATTTGACTCCAGAACCAGCGCTATTTTTTTCCCCTCAAAACCTTCATAAGGTCAAGCGAATAACAAATGGCACCAAAGACAACTAGGAGAAGTCCCATGTGGAGAGCATCAGGATTGCTAGCAATAGCTGAGAAGTTCTGCTGAGCTCAGTGGAAGAGAGAAGCACAGTAACATGTTGGATCTAATAGAGGAAGACTGTTGGCTGCCTTAGTCCTCGCAACTGACACGCCATTTTGTTAATGCCTGTATCATTCTGTCTCAACCTGCATTTCTTAGCAGTACTTGGCACATGGCAGGTGCCTTTAGTTCTTGGTTTAGTAAAGAAGAACCACAAGAGATAGTATACAGGTACTTATTGAATAGAGCCTTATTGATTCTCATGGGTTGGAAGGAAGAAAGGACTGGGTGAGGCTTCAAGAGCACTTTACTTTCCTAAACTGCAGTATGGATAAAGAGAGATGAGGCAGACAAGTTTGTAGAGATTCAGGAATGTTTCTTTGAAAACAAAGTGTGCCATGCCTTGACTTACTACAGTGATTTTAGTATGTACATCAAAGGAATAAACAGGGTTCATAATAATTGCCTTTCTTCCCTATTTCTATCTGGTTCTATATTTTCTCTTCCTAGACCATGTCTAATTGTTCTACTGAATTTATGTCATTTAAGTCTCCTGGATCTTCCTTTGTGTCAAACTATTTTTATGGAATTTCAATCATATTGGAATTATTATACCCCAAAATGCTAATTTTTTCTTACTAATACTGGGTATTATTTTGCCTTTCACAGTAGTCAAACATGTACCTGTCTTTTGAATTTTGTTTTCTCATTGAACCTTTTTATGAGATGGAGTCATCATGTTTCCTAAAATGCCCCACCTAATCATTATTTTAAACAAAGAAACGAACAAACAAAAAGCTGAAAAAAACCAACCCAGAGTCCTTTTCTGCAGGACAAAAGTTAAAGTAAGCTATGAACACTATTTGTCCTTGCTCCCCAGTCTGAGGATCTAAGACCTGGGAGCCTGCCTAATGTACTCCGTTCCTACTGATGGTACAGTGAATGCCAAAAGGCATTCACACTATATTGTAGTTTTCCAGAATTTACAATAGGCAAAACCTCAAAAGAACCCATTTCATGGCCCGTTATGATGTTTAGAAATTCTTCACTACTAACTAGCAGAGGTGTATTACTATTGTGTAAAAAATAATAGTCTTCCTAAACAGATCTGATTTCTGACTTAATTTCTGAAAGCACTCCGAGCCTGGAAGTGTACAGACAGTCGGGGGCTTTCTCTGTCCCTTGCTGCCTGACGCCTGCATGACAGAGCTTAGTATAAATTGTCCTGCTTTGCTCCTGTTTTACCTTCTGAAGTTCTGAGTCACTGAAGAATATTTTAAAACAGCATCTGTGCTTCTAGACGTTGCTTCACTTGTGAACTTAAGAACATTGAAATATTTTATTTTCCCTTTTTAAGCAAAAGGCTACATTGGAACTAATCCTGTTTCATTGATGTGTCACGACCGGTCGAGTCTTCTCTTAATATTTCACTCGGTGAGGTGCCCTGCGGCATGGAAGATACTAATTACCACAGCACTGTGCAGATGGCAGAGGGATGAAGTGTTTTCTTAGTGGGCTCTTTAAACAGTGGAACTGAGAAGGCAAGACTGCTCCTGTTTCACACTGACAGGGATGCTGGATTTAATAGGTTCCCCGGAGCTTCTCATGGCATTATAACTCTTTCTGTGATGGTCAGTTTGGGGTCTGCTTATGTGACCTGAGTTTCAACTTGTTTGAATGACTGTCAGGCTGCTTAGGAATTAAGGCTACTGGATTGTTTCTTTGTTGTTTTCATACTGAGACAACAACAACAGCAGCAACAACAACAACAACAATCCTGCCAGGAAGGTTCTGACGGGGACCAGGAGTGTGCTCTTCACCCGCAAAGCTAAGTGGGAGTATTACCTGAAGGGATCTCCCTGCGTAGAGACAGGTCTCTGGAATGCCTTATCATATTGTAAATCTGTGTTGCCTTACTGCACAGCGACACTGTCTAGATCTTGCCAACAACATTCATTCACTGCGGTTGAAGCTGTTGTCATGTCAGGAGTGATCTCTCCTCCTCTGTTAGCTTACCTCCCTGGTTAACATTCCTGTAGCTAGCACAATGTCTCCTAAACACCTCCACACACACACACACACACACACACACACACACACACACACACACACAGTGTCTACTACTGAAAGTAAAGAAACCCTGACATGTCTGGAGAAGACCTGAAGAGTTGTATCCAGACTTGCCAGTCCACTCATTAAAATTCTTGCCAAGTGTTGTATTATGCAGGGCTTCCTCATTTTGGCTGTAAATTACATTGCAAATTTTTCTAGGATGAGGAAGTTTGTACTTTTTTTTATTTCATAAGCCCACATGATAAACACAGCTTTCCTCAAAAACCATGTGAGGTGTTGGGTGTGTGCTGTGTTAAATATAGGGCTCCTTTCTGAAGAAAAGCACATGTGGCTCATTTTAACTTCTAAAGCATTTCAGATAAGGCACACTGGTTCTTCTGGGGAGGGAAGAGAATAGACGTTTCAGTGAGTGGCAGGTGACTCTAAAGCAATGCTTCGTCCTCTCCAGAATCAGTTTTAAGAACCTGGAGAATCAACAGAACTTTTCTTTATTGACCCAGAGAAACAGTCCCAGGGGGCTGTTTCCTATCCTGGCCCTCTGTTTTTCTGTATCCTATGGTTCATGAGTCAGTATATGAATCAAAACCTTCCTATGTAGGAAACCCTGGCAGAGAACTGTCTGTGGCAGACAGTCAGACAGGACTTTGAGGCAGAACCCTTGCTGTCAGAGGTCTAGGGAACAAACAAGCCTATTCAGAGGTTGGCCTAGTGGATGCCGCAGAACAGGTGCTTTGGACCTGGGTACTGGGACTTGGCTAATGAGAAGGAAACCAAGGTTGTGCTACATTTCTGGGAATTTGCTTCTCTATGGTGGCAACCTTGCAGCAGGGTGCCTTTGAGAATCTCTGGGGTGGTAGTGGGGGGCTCTCTTCTGACATCCAGCCAGCACCTGTGTTGACTTAGGGACATAGAGACTGGATTTCCACTGAATGTTTGATGATGACCATGCTTCTTCTTCTGCAAACTGATACTTTCTTTTTTTTAACATTTAATTTTTTTGAGAACTTTGTACACAAACATGTTATTTAAATAATTTCATCCTACTTTCTCACCTAACCTCCTATGCTCTTCCTTGTAAATTTATGGTCTCTAATTATTATTACATATATAGGCATACATGTATATATTGCTTATATGCACATGTGGCCAGGAATGATCACTAGGGATTAGACAGTCTATATCCTATGTGTGAGAGTCACTCTGAAGGAAGCTAATTCTCTCTCTACTTGAAATTCCTTTTTCTTTTTCTTATAGAGAAACATTTAAGCCTCGTAGTTTAGAAATAATGTAAGAGAACATTTGGGAATTCACAGGCCATGAACACATGGACACATAGTTACATACAGAAATTACATGTGGCACTATTTGGATTTCTTATACCAGTTTACATATGTCTACATTCTTTAAATGTTAAAACTTAATTTAAAATATGGTGCTTACCTTTTCTTTGTAAAGTTTTTCTTCTGATACAATTCCTTAAATATTTAGAATTTCAGATCCAAATAAAGTCACAAGTATACATACAGGGTTGGTTAAAGTTACTAATTTAACAGGCTTTACAACCACCTGGGAGATGGGTTCATGAACATGCTTTGGGAGATTATCTTGATTTGGTTAATTGTGGGCAGGGCCATTGCCTAAAAAAGAGATCCCAGTCTCTCTCAGGTGAAGGGGAGCCAGGCTGTAGCGTGATTTCATCATTCTGTTTCCTGATTAGGGATGCCCTGTAACCAGGGGCTTCAAGCTTCTTCCTTCCCATCTACCTTCCATGGTGGGCTGTGCCCTTGAATTTCGAACTAAAGCAAACCTTCTTTTCCCTAAGTTGCTTTTGTCAGAATATTTTATCACAGCAATGGGAAAAGAAATGAAGACACTGGAACTTGTACTAAAAGAAATGATAAACTGTCATCAGAACGACATAATCTAAGTTGCATTAGACACATATTTTTTCTATAAAAAACAAAATCAAGTTATGAAGTATAGAGAATAAGTAGTCTTTTGGCTCCAAATTAGTCTTTAATAAGTGAAGGCCAACTTTACTTTTTAATCAGAACAAAATGTCAAAGTGAAAGAATAATTGTATTGCTTGGCAGGATGATCAAAATGCTTCCTGCCCCTAAATTTATTCTTCATATGAGAGGATTCCCTCAGCTACATCTTGAAAATAAGTAATGGCTAAAGAGAAAATCAGCATTGAGATAGGGTAACAAACGATGTTGTTGCTTGTAGGCTTTGTAGAGAAGGCCACTTGACATCTCTTCCCAGATCATGGACATCCAACCCCTAGTTATTAGTCCTTTAGCTAGGGGAAGCAGGCTCTGGTTGAAGATTTGCAAAAGTTGGTGTGTGTGTGTGTGTGTGTGTGTGTGTGTGTGTGTGTGTGTGTGTGTTTGTGTGTGTGTGTATGTGTGTGTGTGTGTGTGTCTGTGTGTCTGTGTGTCTGTGTGTTGTGTGTGTGGTGTTTACCTTTATGCAAACATACATGTACAGGAAGATTCCCAGTGTTCTCATTTAGACTTTGAGATGAGCATTCAGAAAGATTTCTTTTCTCTCTGGAAGATTTTTAAATCATTCATCATCTTCTCACCATAACCATTGGCATTTCCTAGAGCCTATGGGAGTATGAGCCATAGTATGACATGTTTACTTCCTTGTATGAAGAAAATGAGAAGGGAGTCAATCGTTTAAAAGCAAAACTCCTTGAGGAGAGATTACCTTTCTCCATAGATCTCATTCTCTGATAAAACAAATGAGGTTGTCTTGGAGGTACCCTGTTAAGTCTGCCCTACATCATCTCCAGGCTGAACTTGTATCCCCAGCCACTGGAAAGGTTCTGGTACAAGAGGATGCATTAAGTTGGCTCGTTTCTTTCTTCTCTGAAAGAGAAAGGTCTATCTCCCCCTGACTTCATCTTGACCTATTCTCAATTAAGAAGACTTCCACTTCAACACAGTTTGTGCCTTTAACCCTGGTGAAGCCACAGTCAAGTAAGCTTGCAATGACTGCTCTGAGAAGGCAGCTAGAATTTCTTCTTTAGGTAAGGTCAAAATTCCCTTTGCTGTTTAGACTATGTTAACCCCAGGCTGTGGGTTATGTTGAGGATTCATTCTTAAAAGGAATGTAGTGTTCAGACCTGCCTTTCCATAATTCTTCAAGAACATTCTCTTCTTGGAACAAAAACCTAAGATGCTTTTGAATAAGAAATGATTTGTGATTTTTTCCTTCTCAAATAAGTTGCTGGATTAACATCATAATGAAGATGAGATACCAAGCCCCCATGGGACCCTTCCTGAATACTACCTTCATTTTATTAGCATCTGATAGCACTCCTGTCCCCAGCTAGTATAGCCCTGAAGCACTTCACCATCTGATGGTCAATTTACTCCCCAGTCAGACTGTTTCTGCACTACCAGGAAATCACAATCTCATTCACTTCCCTGGGTCCAGTAGTGTCTACCTCCAGTAAATCCACCCTTATTGCTGATGGAGATATTTCTACCTGACGAGGGCTGATGAGAGGTAAGCAGTGTAAGGCCACAAGGCTCTCAGACTGCAACAGTCTTAATTTTTCCCAGCCGCTCTTTCTGCTTAGTACTTCAGTCAGTATTTACTATCCTACCTCTATGCCCTCTCAACAACCTGCTGGGGCTTTCCTCAATCCATTATTCATCTCACAATACTTTATCAGTTCTGAATTTTCTAGTACTTAATACTTCTATAGCGACTACAGAGAAGCTTCTCATTGAAGACTTCAAAGGATGTACCTCAAATCATTTTAATCAAATTAAAATGTATGCCTACAATTTGGAAATGACACCAGGCTCTGAATTACAGATGTCTTACCTCAGTTAAGACTGTGACTTACATAAAACCTAACCTAATATTCTTGAAGAAAAGCACATTCTCCCTTACACTGAGAAGCAGTTCAGTATTGGGGTGCCTCTTCCACAGACATCAGTGATTAGGCACCCTAAGCTCTTCTGTAGCATTATCGTACAGCCTACGGGCTCATGCTCACTGGGTAGAACCTTGGGATTAGCACCATGTTTTAACCTATGCAGGGACACATAAGAATAGTAAATGAACTCATAATATATAATTAATAATAAATATGAAAAAGCACTATTATCATATATTTATAATATAGTAGAGATGTAATATAATTATATATCTTCCTCTAATATATATCATATATGTAATTATATATATTTATATATATATAATAGACATAAATATGCCTAGAATTCCACTCACCTGAGCCACACATATTTTTCTTTGAAAGTAACACTGTTAAATACAGGTTTTAAAGTTAGATATCTTTCCATTCCAATTAATATAGGCTTCTGTCACGAGAGAAATGAGAATTATTCGTACTGAGCACACATTTAGCAATCTATATCATGATTGCATTTTTATTGCTTGAGGTTTTGTTTGTTTTGTGTTAGGAGGGGAGCTGGATATGTGAAAGGATGTGTGCAAGTTAGGTCTTTAAATAGTGTATTTGCCATGAAGTTATCATTTGATAAATGTAGCTTGATCATGGTCTGTGTAGAATTTTAAGAGTTTTATGTCTCATCCTCAAATTAAATCATGAAACAGGGTTCATTGCTTTCTGTATTTCCAAGAAATTTTAAGATATTGTAAATATTTCATAGAACTTTTGCCCCTCAGTTTAGAATGTCAGTCTAATAAGAGAAGCATAAGTCACATTTTCTTGGTTATCTGCATGCTGATTGGGTCTCAGATTCTAGGAGAAAGAGGCAAATCCTTGTTCTTAATCTTTAGTCCTTGCACGATGGGAACAGAGATGGAGTTAGATATGTGACTCATAACTAAAAACTGTTCCAAGTTCCCAAGAAATGTGTAAATGTCTATTCCATTTTCTTATCATCCCCTTGGACCTAATTCTCATCTTCAGCTTGACTTGCAGATTTGCAGGACATTCATAGAAGTTAAGTTTTGAGCCAGTACAAAGCAGTCTCAAAGAGCTAATCCAAATTCCTCACATCTGTGAAGCTTCAAGATGTAGATCTCCTTGTCACCGTATTGTATTTTCTCACAGCTATTTCTTCTCCTCCCTAAAGGGAACACTGATGTTATTCAGTACCTAGCACATAAATCTTTCATGCAGGCTCTGGGTGACCTCTACAGAATCAACTTTTCACCCGATTACTTCAGCTGTATTGTTTTTCTTCCCCCTACCCCAAGATTTCAAGGCAGCTATTTGAACTTCTGCCTTTGGTTCTTTCACTTGAAAAGAGATTATTGCTTTATATAATTTTTGATGACAATGGGGGAGGGGTGCATATTAATAAAGTATATATGGATAACAAGTAACCTCAAAGGTAATAGCTTAACACAACTATTTACTCAACTCATAATTCTCTGAATTCATGATAGAGTTAAATACTTTTTTTCTTCTTAACTTGGCTGGTTCATGGGTTTGGTCTGTTGCCAGAGGAGCTGACTGCTGACTGACTAGGACAGCCCCAGATGGGTCAGCTTATCTTTCTTCCACATGGTCTCTTATCCTTCAGCAGGCTGGCCTGGGATTGCTCACAGGGGAGCTGAGCTGACGTGAACGGTCTCTTGAGACTTGGGTCTGGAATTCTGCCTTGTTCTCTAGATGCCCAAAGCAAATTACAAGGTCAGCCTAGATTCAAGGGGTGGAGAAAGAGATTCTACATCTTGACAAGGGAATTTTTAGTGTAACTTACATTGCAGAGAGCAAGAACATAATGAAAGGAATGCTGCAGCTTTTGTTTCTGAGAACTATCAATTAAGTTGCTTTGGCTGCGTATCTGGGTTTCTAGACGCTAAGAGCCACACGATGCTAGATCTTTTCACTTCCTTAAACATCCAATTAGGACCCAGTAGTAGACCTGTTGTGTAGATGCAGAAAATCTTATGAAACAGGGATAGTGGCTGGATACTAAAGTCCTTTTACTTACCATCTGTTAACTCCAAGTTTCTTGACTGTGCATTACTATATAATTTTTTCAGCATCCATTATATGTTCATGATTTTATAAAAACATCACTATAATCAATATGGTAAATATGTTTTATAGAAAATTTAAAATATTAATAATTTTTTGACTACTTCTTTCTATCTCCTATATGGATGACTTTCTCTTGACTTCAGAGACCAAAGGACAAGGACCTTTTAATTCCTAGGCACTTCATGATTTTTCAGTAACCTTGGATGAAGTGAATCCTGAATCTTACTTGATGCTGAAAGCATGTCTTCCTTTTTACTTATTTTTTTTTTTTATCATTTAGTCAGGTAGTTAGATTTTGGTTTTTAGAGACAGGTTTCCCTGTGTAGTTCTGGCTGTCTTGGAAACTCACAGAGATCTGCCTGCTTCTTCCTCCCAAAAGCTGGGATTAAATATGTGTACCACCACCCCTGGCTGGAGTGTATTTCTAATTGTAGTTAACACCTTGCGATATTAAGGGCAGAGACCCGACATTCTTGATTGGGACTTATGGAAGGATATAATAGAAGGATTCATTACATGAAAAGAGAATTGTCTGGTTTGAGAGCATCAGAACTCATAGTTTTATCGACCATTGACTACTCACAATACTGAGCACCAACCCAATGTCTTGTTACTCTCTGGAGATTTATAAAACAAACAAACAAACAAACAAATGCCGATTCCAGTTCCTATGTGACTTGACATTAATCACCAAAGTTCCGTGTTCTTATTTATTAAGCTACAGAGTTGAAGAGTAATTTACAATGAAATGGACAAGAATACCAAAAGAGAAACTGTTGCTGCCGTTGTTTCTTTTCTCAAAAAAGACCACCGATTTAAGATTCTTTGGATGTTTATCACATCAGATAAATACTGTTCAATGTTAGCTCTTTCAATTTCACTGTGATCAGAAAGTCCTAATAGCAAAGCTACCATACAGGATCCTACTTTAGAAACATTTTACAGTGCATAAATGCATACATGATAGGTAGGTGTAGACACCCCGTAGTACATAAGTGCTACATGCTAAGCACTATTTAAAGTTCTCGTCAGTTCACTCACAGAACCACTGCCTGTGGTAGTGCGCGAGGGGCCCTCTCTTACAGATGAAAATGCTGGAGCATAACAAATAAATGTCTCATGCAGGTCTCCTCGCGCCCCACCAAGGACACGGTGAGTCTGCAAAGAATGTGTTTTACTGTGGTTGTTACAGAATGTGAGTCCCTCTTGGTTTCTTGCAGAATGCTTTGTGCCGTGCAAGGTAGGTGTTTAATAAATTCATGTTGATTTGATTTTAGAAGAACCCTGGTGTACCCTCTTGGGTTTCTAAGAGGCATATTCTATAAAAGGAGCCTCTTATATTTTCAGGATAATATGATTTGTGTGACTGCTTTTAGATTACGTTACTGTCTTTTATTTACAAAAGAAGATTAAGCAAGATGTGCAAACCTAAGAACTTCAACCCTGCTCCCCTTGCTAAGGACCATTTAGAAAATTGTGTAGGACAAGGAAGAGAACTCACAGGACCAATTTTGAAAATAACGGGATTTTATTAATGGTGCTTTTAGCGTTTATGGAAAAAATATGTAGAACTCTTGGTTCTGTCCTTTTAGGAGGAAAAGAGGGGCTGGCTTTTACATTTACTAGTTGGTGGTCCTTAGTGTTTGACACGGTTTTGTTGACTGTTTTTGTTGTCTTGTTTTTGTTTTACGTGTTTTGCTTTTATTTCAAGTTGACTTGTTCATTTCTTTACTGAATCCTGTATCCCCAAGGAAATAGTAACAAGTGAAAAACACTCACCTTAAGTGCAGCTGAAACTCACCTCGCTGTACTTCCCTTAGACTGTTATGCTTTAGGATATAGCCTTAGGAGAACTAAAATGTCCTGCTTCATAAGATGATGTCCTCTGAACTTAGCCTTGTCAGATAATTGGGTAAATGACATCTTGGAGTCAAGACCTTCAAGAATTTAGGCAGCAGCATCAGAACGTTGAGTGACAGCGATGGGGGTTTAGCAGCAAGCCTAGTCTTTAGGTATGTGCTAGGCTGCCATATCCTTGGTGAAGAGCCATTCTTTGCATGACTTCCGTGCTGTCTTCAATACCTTGCCAACAAACCACAAGCAGTTTCTAGAGAATATACAGCCTTCATTGTGGGCTATGGGTATCTATTGAGTGTCAGATTCTACACTGACTAAAAATAATGTAAACTAGGGCAATGCCATTAACGAGGACAATCCATTTATTCTGATCAAAAATAAAATCTGAATTCGTTATATGAAAGCTTATAAACTACAAATTGAGGGAGAGTTACATTTTGCCAGAAGAAGTGAAACTGTTAGACAAACTCCCTTCTCGATCATTCCATTGTCCTTGTTTCTTTAGATATTAAAGGTTTGCTGATGATGTCTCCCAGTCCATTTGGGGTGTTTAGCAGAATGCTGTTGGGGCACACACAGTCATTTAGGGACCCAAGTGCTTTCCACGAAGCTGCAGCCCTGTCCTGGAGCATGAAAGACCTCTGCTAGAGCCTAGGTGCCACTCTATAGAAATGCCTGGCCTGTGTAGCAGAATTGTGTAAGTGGACTTTAGGACATTGAAGTATTTACTTCATTTTTACTCCTTAAATAGGATCCAATCTCATGGGCCTCCAAAACTATAAGATGTTTGGAGTGTTGTATTGCTGTGTGCCTAGAAGAAAATCTGAATACTTCTTGCTGGGGGACGCAGTCTACCAACAGCACTCCCGAGACATTCAGTACATAGTTACTGTATTTACATTTAGAATTTAGCTGCCTTTTCCTGATTCTCTTACATAATGATAGTCCTGTTACTATCTAGAAAATCTTGTTCTTTTTTTCTTTATCTTTTAGGCCTTTTTCTTTTTTCTTTTTTTAAATATATTTCTTCTTTAAAAATATTATTTCTTTTATTTTTTTTAAGATTATAGTTACATTTCCCCCTTTCCTGTCCTCCCTTCCAACCCCTCCCATATAGCCCCTCTTGCTCTTTCAAATCTGTGGCTTCCATTTTCAGCAATTGTTGAATATACATAATACATGCATGCATGCATACATATATGCATATATACATATATACCAAATATAAGTATACATATAGATACCTAATACCAAACATGTGTATACATATGTATTACACATAATACAGAATACAGTCTGCTCAGCCTATATAATGTTACTTGTATGTTTTTAGGGCTGACCATTTGGTATTGGATAACCAGTTGGTGTGCTTATCCCCAGGGAAGACATTTATACTACTCCCAGCATTCCTGTGTTACCTGGAGGATTGAGATCTCCTGGGCTTTCCCTTTCCATCTTAACATGTTTATTGTTGTCCTTGTTTAGCTTGTGGTTAGGCAGCCATATCAGTGAACCGTGTGTGTGTGTGTGTGTGTGTGTGTGTGTGTGTGTGTTTGTGTGTGTGCGCACGCTATATAGCTGGGCCTTGATCCACTGTCAGTTTCAATGCAGATCATCAGCTCTTTCCCAGGGACAAGTGGACAAAGCCTTCTGGGTTTTCAGCTTTATACTTAGTAAAGCCTGAACAGAGGGCTCTCTACTTTGCTTCACGAAACCAGAACCAAGTGGCTGCATTTTCAGCATGTTTTAAGTGCAAAACCACAACAGTGTGGCTATCTGCACATCACACTTCGGTTCTTGGTTTCTGATCGGATTTGAGTGGTTTGACAACTTTCTCAGAGTTATTAAAGTAATGATAATAATAAGTCATAATATTTGTCTTTAAATTTTGGATGTAGTTAAATCCTAACACACTAAGCACCTAACAGCGTAGGTGATCAATACTGTCAGTGGCATACAAGGGAATAAAAAGTGTCCTGTTCTTTCAGTGGGCTGAAGATGAAGCGAAGAAACAAACTCTGTGCCTCATTCTACAGTGTTTATGTAACAGATATAAAGCATCTTAGAGGTGTGATTATAGTTGGCTAACCTGAATCTCATAAGAATATAAGAATATAGTCTTTTGAGAATATACATTTTGTTTTGCAAGTGTAAATATTTTTAAATAAGTATATTTTTTAAACTTTGTTCATATGATATATTTGGGTCATGTTTTTCCCCTCCTGAAACTTCTCCCAGATCCTCCCTACACCCCTACCAACCCATGTTCCCTTTTCTCTCTTAAAGCAAATAACCCCCCAAAAAATAATAATAAAAATAAAACCAAGCCAACATTAAAAAATACTAAAACTTTCTCAATAAAACATGATGTCCATTTTGTACTGGCCAGCTAGCTACTCCTGGGCATGGGGCCTGCCCTGGACTTGGACTGTCCTCGAAGTATTTGGTGACACACCTTTGGAGAATGCTGATTTTTCCCTTGTCCCAGCAGCTATCAGCTGCAAATAGCTTCTTGGTTAGGGATGGACTTTGTATGGACCTTCCCTTCTCAGCCCTGGAATTTTGTCAACTTTGAACTTGTACATGTCCTGTGCATATTGTTAGAGCTCCCAGAGCCGCAGACTCAGTTGGTCAAAGGAAAGAACCTTTGAACAACCAGTGGACTGGTCTTCAGTCAAGGCTGTACAGGTATCGCCAGGGCTCTGTCAGAACCTCCAAACAAGCTCTCAAGGTGTCAATCCTTTTGTAAAGGAGAACACAGTTGAAGGAGAGAAAGGCTTCAGGAAAGACGCCAGGCCTCCTGGGAGGAGACGACTTAACCAAGGGCATGCTGGTGTGGAAGGGATTGGTGAGGCCTCAGGTGAAGGAAATGAGTGTTTAATGGTGTGTGTTTGGAAATGTAAAATCAGCTATGCTGAAGAGTTTAGAAACAGCACAATTTAGAAATAGAACTTTTGCAATGTAAGGTAAGGATAAAGACAAATATTTCCATAGGTAAGTAATATGATTTATTTGCATTTTAGAAAAATAAGTTTAGTATCAGAATTGCCAATGGATTCAGGAATTTAAAATCTCATAGTGCGTGTTTATGTATTATAGGTATATTCTCCCTTTGTCTTTTTGATTGATGAGTTTTAAGAACAAGGACTGAGACAGTTGAACCTGCCATTGACTTACACTGCACACTAACTTGTGCTGAGAAGACAAATCTATCTGAAAGAACATGAGGCCATACTTTAACCTGTTAAAGATGTGGTACATAGTTCCAACTTCTGTCAGTGACAGGGTCACTTGTATCTAAATAAACTGTTCCAATAGTAATGATAAATTCCTGAAGAGACATTAGTAGACATGTAAAAAATAACTATAAAATCAGTATTTCAAATACTACAAAATACTATTAAATCACCATGTAAAACCTGTTTAAAAGTTTAGGTATAAGGTATTTAAAGATAAAGAGTGATAGCTTTAAAGTTTTCAGAAGTAACATGAAAATAACAAGAAAAAAGTCAAATGGAATCTAAAAAACAAATCTAGAACAAAGAAAACGATTAGGTGGAATTTAGCAGATTTAACACATCGCAATACTAAAAGACAATAAAAACCAATAAAGGACACAAATAGACACTTCTAAAAAGATATAGAAGAATGATCTCTGAGCACTTAGCGATACACTTAACCTCACTAGTCATCGGTAAGGCATAAGTTGAGTATTGCTTAGATTAGTAATAAGTTAGTAATGCTAAGATTAAGAAAATGAACAGCACCAAAAGTTTGTATAGCTGCAGCTCCCATATACTGTTGAGGGCAGAAAATGATGTAATTGGTTAGAGAAAGCATATTTTTGTTATAAAATATGTTTAACCTACCCAGGAACTTGATTCAAGGAAATAAATATTTAACAAACTTAACAGCATCCAAAAGGTTCATATACAATGTATGCTTGTCAACAATCACAAAAATACCTGTGAATTATTCTTGTCCATTCATAAGTGAATGATGAAATTATGGTGTGTTTAATGGTAGAATATTTTCCAAGAATAAAGTGAAATAAAACCACAATGCATCTGATTTAAAAATTCTGCTGAACGAACAGACCCAAGAACTTCAAAGTGAAGTTTGAAATTACACAAAGGCCAGAACGTAGGCATGGCCACAGAATTACAAACAAGTTCCCTCACTCGCTATGATGGTGAGAGGAGGATTCCAATGGAAAAGACATGAGGCAACATCAGGGTGATAGAAATGTCTCGTGCTTACTGGTTCTAGTAACATCTGTGCACGGTCATTAAAATATGCCAAAGCTGTGCATTTTACATTCGTATGTTTGATTTTACGTGCATAAGAAGGTATAAATAGAATTAATGAAACTTAAAAAATGTAATTATATAGTGGAAACTCAGGTTAGCTTGCCAGGTTTCAAGACCTGAGCTATGGATGGCTCAGAGTGTGATTCCTGTATCAGAAAAATCTGGGGGTTTGAGGCACATTGCAAGTTCTTTGTGGCTATAACCTAGGCTAGGCACTCATAAATTGGAGATGATACAATTAGTCTCCACTTTAAAAGGTTGTCCTTGGTGTACTGTCTGGGACACAGATGCACTCGATGCGTTTAAGCTGTAGTCATTATTATTAAATAGCTCTTCAGCTACACTGGCATTACCCTAACTCAATCAGGAATGTGTGTATAGCCATGGAGATTTTAAGAATTAGATGTCTACAAACTGCATTAGGCTGCAATCTAAATAACTCAAACGCTTGACAGCATATGATTAAGCGTACTCACAAATCCTATTTTAGTTATCCATTTCAAACCAAGTAACTATCTCCTTGGCAAAAACAAAAACAAAAACAAAAACAAAAAAAAAAACAAAAAAAAACAAAAAAAAAACTGTTCCTTTAATGCTATTTCATAGAAGAACTCGTTAAAAAATAAAAACAAAAACAAAAACAACAACAAAGAAACCAAGCACAGAGAAATTAGAATATAATTTTTTTCCCAATTGTCTTCTCTGGTCTTTATCCCTTGATCTCATCTTCTTTCTAGAGCATACATATGTGTATTACAAATGGATAAGGACTATGCTTACAACCATAACAAATCATGACTACACTGTATGTTAGCTGGCCTGTTTTTGGCCACGTGACCCATGCTAGAGCCATCTGAGAGAACAGATCCTCACCTTAGAAAATGTTCCCATAAGATGGAATTATAGGCAAGCCTGTTGGGCATTTTCTTATTAACATAGGGCCCGGTCCCTTGTGGGCAGAACCATCCCCAAGAGGTGATACTGGTTTGCATAAGAAAGCAAACCAAGCAAACAGGGTTCCTCCATGGCCTCTGCTTAGTCCCCAGAGTTGGACTGTGACCTGAACGTGTAAGACGAAATCAATGATTTTCTTCTCAATTTGCTCTTGGTCACTTTTTTTTTTTAACCACAGAATTAGAAACCAAACCAAGACAGTTTGCATCAGTGTCAATGACTGTATTCTAAATCAGCAATATTCATATAAAAACCTTATGATAAGACGTCTTAGCCTCCACGTTGATCTATTCTTCGTAATAGCTGCAGGATAGTCTATGGCAGGATGGAACTTTATTTCCTGAACTAGCTATCCATTTAAGAATGCAGTATCATTTCTGCAGAAGGCTTGAATTAATGCAAAGATCTTCTGCACTTGAGTTGATAATTCCATATGCTAAATTTTAAAAAGTGAAATGGCTAGTTAAACATCCTTCAACAAGAGTTCTCTGCACCCAAATCCCGTGGGAGGGAGAGCTGAACCTTCAGAGAGGCAGACAAGCCTGGGAAACCAGAAGAGACTGCTCTCTATACATACATCTCGGACGCCAGAGGAAAACACCAAAGGCCATCTGGAACCCTGGTGCACTGAAGCTCCCGGAAGGGGCGGCACAGGTCTTCCTGGTTGCTGCCGCTGCAGAGAGCCCTTGGGCAGCACCCCGCGAGCAAACTTGAGCCTCGGGACCACAGGTAAGACCAACTTGTCTGCTGCAAGAGAGCTGCCTGGTGAGATCTGGACACACAGAGGCAGAGTTCATCTAGGACCGGGCACGTCCTGTGTTTGCCGGAGGTCCCACGCCCGCGGATCCCGGCCCGCAGCAGCTCTCTGCTCACAGACCCTGTGGGAAAGAGACCTCACCGCCTGGTCAGGTGGGCACTCCTGAGGCTGCAGAGCGGAAGAGACCACCAACACTGCCCACCCCTGCCCACATCCCTGGCCCAAGAGGAAACTGTATAAGGCCTCTGGGCTCCCGTGTGGGAGGGCCCTGGAGCGGCAGGACCCCTGCCTGAGACACCGCCGGAACCTGAGGGAAACAGACCGGATAAACAGTTCTTTGCACCCAAATCCCATGGGAGGGAGAGCTGAACCTTCAGAGAGGCAGACAAGCCTGGGAAACCAGAAGAGACTGCTCTCTGTACATACATCTCGGACGCCAGAGGAAAACACCAAAGGCCATCTGGAACCCTGGTGCACTGAAGCTCCCGGAAGGGGCGGAACAGGTCTTCCTGGTTGCTGCCTCCGCAGAGAGCCCTTGGGCAGCACCCCGCCTGGTGAACTCAAGACACAGGCCCACAGGAACAGCTGAAGACCCGTAGAGAGGAAAAACTACACACCCGAAAGCAGAACACTCTGTCCCCATAACTGACTGAAAGAGAGGAAAACAGGTCTACAGCACTCCTGACACACAGGCTTATAGGACAGTCTAGCCACTGTCAGAAATAGCAGAACAAAGTAACACTAGAGATAATCTGATGGCGAGAGGCAAGCGCAGGAACCCAAGCAACAGAAACCAAGACTACATGGCATTATCGGAGCCCAATTCTCCCACCAAAACAAACATGGAATGTCCAAACACACCAGAAAAGCAAGATCTAGTTTCAAAATCTTATTTGATCATGATGCTGGAGGACTTCAAGAAAGACGTGAAGAACTCCCTTAGAGAACAAGTAGAAGCCTACAGAGAGGAATCGCAAAAATCCCTGAAAGAATTCCAGTAAAACACAATCAAACAGTTGAAGGAATTAAAAATGGAAATAGAAGCAATCAAGAAAGAACACATGGAAACAACCCTGGATATAGAAAACCAAAGGAAGAGACAAGGAGCCGTAGATACAAGCATCACCAACAGAATACAAGAGATGGAAGAGAGAATCTCAGGAGCAGAAGGTTCCATAGAAATCATTGACTCAACTGTCAAGATAATGTAAAGCAGAAAAAGCTACTGGTCCAAAACATACAGGAAATCCAGGACTCAATGAGAAGATCAAACCTAAGGATAATAGGTATAGAAGAGAGTGAAGACTCCCAGCTCAAAGGACCAGTAAATATCTTCAACAAAATCATAGAGGAAAACTTCCCTAACCTAAAAAAAGAGATACCCATAGGCATACAAGAAGCCTACAGAACTCCAAATAGATTGGACCAGAAAAGAAACACCTCCCGTCACATAATAGTCAAAACACCAAACGCACAAAATAAAGAAAGAATATTAAAAGCAGTAAGAGAAAAAGGTCAAGTAACATATAAAGGCAGACCTATCAGAATCACACCAGACTTCTCGCCAGAAACTATGAAGGCCTGAAGATCCTGGACTGATGTCATACAGACCCTAAGAGAACACAAATGCCAGCCCAGGTTACTGTATCCTGCAAAACTCTGAATTAACATAGATGGAGAAACCAAGATATTCCATGACAAAACCAAATTTACACAATATCTTTCTGCAAATCCAGCACTACAAGGGATAATAAATGGTAAAGCCCAACATAAGGAGGCAAGCTATACCCTAGAAGAAGCAAGAAACTAATCGTCTTGGCAACAAAACAAAGAGAATGAAAGCACACAAACATAACCTCACATCCAAATATGAAAATAACGGGAAGCAATAATCACTATTCCTTAATATCTCTCAACATCAATGGCCTTAACTCCCCAATAAAAAGACATAGATTAACAAACTGGATACGCAACGAGGACCCTGCATTCTGCTGCCTACAGGAAACACACCTCAGAGACAAAGACAGACATTACCTCAGAGTGAAAGGCTGGAAAACAATTTTCCAAGCAAATGGTCAGAAGAAGCAAGCTGGAGTAGCCATTCTAATATCAAATAAAATCAATTTTCAACTAAAAGTCATCAGAAAAGATAAGGAAGGACACTTCATATTCATCAAAGGAAAAATCCACCAAGATGAACTCTCAATCCTAAATATCTATGCCCCAAATACAAGGGCACCTACATATGTAAAAGAAACCTTACTAAAGCTCGAAACACACATTGCACCTCACACAATAATAGTGGGAGATTTCAACACCCCACTCTCATCAATGGACATATCATGGAAACAGAAATTAAACAGAGATGTAGACAGACTAAGAGAAGTCATGAGCCAAATGGACTTAACGGATATTTATAGAAAATTCTATCCTAAAGCAAAAGGATATACCTTCTTCTCAGCTCCTCATGGTACTTTCTCCAAAATTGACCATATAATTGGTCAAAAAACGGGCCTCAACAGGTACAGAAAGATAGAAATAATCCCATGCGTGCTATCAGACCACCACGGCCTAAAACTGGTCTTCAATAACAATCAAGGAAGAATGCCCACATATACTTGGAAATTGAACAATGCTCTACTCAATGATAACCTGGTCAAGGAAGAAATAAAGAAAGAAATTAAAAACTTTTTAGAATTTAATGAAAATGAAGGTACAACATACCCAAACTTATGGGACACAATGAAAGCTGTGCTAAGAGGAAAACTCATAGCGCTGAGTGCCTGCAGAAAGAAACAGGAAAGAGCATATGTCAGCAGCTTGACAGCACACCTAAAAGCTCTAGAACAAAAAGAAGCAAATACACCCAGGAGGAGTAGAAGGCAGGAAATAATCAAACTCAGAGCTGAAATCAACCAAGTAGAAACAAAAAGGACCATAGAAAGAATCAACAGGACCAAAAGTTGGTTCTTTGAGAAAATCAACAAGATAGATAAACCCTTAGCCAGACTAACGAGAGGACACAGAGAGTGTGTCCAAATTAACAAAATCAGAAATGAAAAGGGAGACATAACAACAGATTCAGAGGAAATTCAAAAAATCATCAGATCTTACTATAAAAACCTATATTCTTGAAAATCTTCAGGAAATGGACAATTTCCTAGACAGATACCAGGTATCGAAGTTAAATCAGGAACAGATAAACCAGTTAAACAACCCCATAACTCCTAAGGAAATAGAAGCAGTCATTAAAGGTCTCCCAACCAAAAAGAGCCCAGGTCCAGACGGGTTTAGTGCAGAATTCTATCAAACCTTCATAGAAGACCTAATACCAATATTATCCAAACTATTCCACAAAATTGAAACAGATGGATCACTACCGAATTCCTTCTATGAAGCCACAATTACTCTTATACCTAAACCACACAAAGACACAACAAAGAAAGAGAACTTCAGACCAATTTCCCTTATGAATATCGACGCAAAAATACTCAACAAAATTCTGGCAAACCGAATCCAAGAGCACATCAAAACAATCATCCACCATGACCAAGTAGGCTTCATCCCAGGCATGCAGGGATGGTTTAATATACGGAAAAGCATCAACGTGATCCATTATATAAACAAACTGAAAGAACAAAACCACATGATCATTTCATTAGACGCTGAGAAATCATTTGACAAAATTCAACACCCCTTCATGATAAAAGTCGTGGAAAGAATAGGAATTCAAGGCCCATACCTGAACATAGTAAAAGCCATATACAGCAAATCAGTTGCTAACATTATACTAAATGGAGAGAAACTTGAAGCAATCCCACTAAAATCAGGGACTAGACAAGGCTGCCCACTCTCTCCCTACTTATTCAATATAGTTCTTGAAGTTCTAGCCAGAGCAATCAGACAACAAAAGGAGGTCAAGGGGATACAGATCGGAAAAGAAGAAGTCAAAATATCACTATTTGCAGATGATATGATAGTATATTTAAGTGATCCCAAACGTTCCACCAGAGAACTACTAAAGCTGATAGACAACTTCAGCAAAGTGGCTGGGTATAAAATTAACTCAAATAAATCAGTTGCCTTCCTCTATACAAAAGAGAAACAAGCCGAGAAAGAAATTAGGGAAACGACACCCTTCATAATAGACCCAAATAATATAAAGTACCTCGGTGTGACTTTAACAAAGCAAGTAAAAGATCTGTACAATAAGAACTTCAAGACACTGAAGAAGGAAATTGAAGAAGACCTCAGAAGATGGAAAGATCTCCCATGCTCATGGATTGGCAGGATTAATATAGTAAAAATGGCCTTTTTACCAAAAGCAATCTACAGATTCAATGCAATCCCCATCAAAATACCAATCCAATTCTTCAAAGAGTTAGACAGAACAATTTGCAAATTCATCTGGAATAACAAAAAACCCAGGATAGCTAAAGCTATCCTCAACTATAAAAGGATTTCAGGGGGAATCACTATCCCTGAACTCAAGCAGTATTACAGAGCAATAGTGATAAAAACTGCATGGTATTGGTACAGAGACAGACAGATAGACCAATGGAATAGAATTGAAGACCCAGAAATGAACCCACACACGTATGGTCACTTGATTTTTGACAAAGGAGCCAAAACCATCAAATGGAAAAAAGATAGCATTTTCAGCAAATGGTGCTGGTTCAACTGGAGGTCAACATGTAGAAGAATGCAGATCGATCCATGCTTATCACCCTGTACAAAGCTTAAGTCCAAGTGGATCAAGGACCTCCACATCAAACCAGATACACTCAAACTAATAGAAGAAAAACTAGGGAAGCATCTGGAACACATGGGCACTGGAAAAAATTTCCTAAACAAAACACCAATGGCTTACGCTCTAAGATCAAGAATTGACAAATGGGATCTCATAAAACTGCAAAGCTTCTGTAAGGCAAAGGACACTGTGGTTAGGACAAAACGGCAACCAACAGATTGGGAAAAGATCTTTACCAATCCTACAACAGATAGAGGCCTTATAGTCAAAATATACAAAGAACTCAAGAAGTTAGACCGCAGAGAAACAAATAACCCTATTAAAAATGGGGTTCAGAGCTAAACAAAGAATTCACAGCTGAGGAATGCCAAATGGCTGAGAAACACCTAAAGAAATGTTCAACATCTTTAGTCATAAGGGAAATGCAAATCAAAACAACCCTGAGATTTCACCTCACACCAGTGAGAATGGCTATGATCAAAAACTCAGGGGACAACAGATGCTGGCGAGGATGTGGAGAAAGAGGAACACTCCTCCATTGTTGGTGGGATTGCAAACTGGTACAACATTCTGGAAATCAGTCTGGAGGTTCCTCAGAAAATTGGACATTGAACTGCCTGAGGATCCAGCTATACCTCTCTTGGGCATATACCCAAAAGATGCCCCAACATATAAAAAAGACACGTCCTCCACTATGTTCATTGCAGCCTTATTTATAATAGCCAGAAGCTGGAAAGAACCCAGATGCCCTTCAACAGAGGAATGGATACAGAAAATGTGGTACATCTACACAATGGAATATTACTCAGCTATCAAAAACAACGAGTTTATGAAATTCGTAGGCAAATGGTTGGAACTGGAAAATATCATCCTGAGTGAGCTAACCCAATCACAGAAAGACATACATGGTATGCACTCATTGATAAGTGGCTATTAGCCCAAATGCTTGAATTACCCTAGATACCTAGAACAAATGAAACTCAAGACGGATGATCAAAATGTGAGTGCTTCACTCCTTCTTTAGAAGGGGAACAAGAATACCCTTGGCAGGGAAGAGAGAGGCAAAGATTAAAACAGAGACTGAAGGAACACCCATTCAGAGCCTGCCCTACATGTGGCCCATACATATACAGCCACCCAATTAGACAAGATGGATGAAGCAAAGAAGTGCAGACCGACAGGAGCCGGATGTAGATCGCTCCTGAGAGACACAGCCAGAATACAGCAAATACAGAGGCGAATGCCAGCAGCAAACCACTGAACTGAGAATAGGACCCCCGTTGAAGGAATCAGAGAAAGAACTGGAAGAGCCTGAAGGGGCTCGAGACCCCATATGTACAACAATGCTAAGCAACCAGAGCTTCCAGGGACTAAGCCACTACCTAAAGACTATACATGGACTGACCCTGGACTCTGACCTCATAGGTAGCAATGAATATCCTAGTAAGAGCACCAGTGGAAGGAGAAGCCCTGGGTCCTGCTAAGACTGAACCCCCAGTGAACTAGACTCTTGGGGGGAGGGCGGCAATGGGGGGAGGGTTGGGAGGGGAACACCCATAAGGAAGGGGAGGGGGGAGGGTGATGTTTGCCCAGATACCAGGAAAGGGAATAACACTCGAAATGTATATAAGAAATACTCAAGTTAATAAAAAAAAAAAAACATCCTTCAACAAGTATTTCCAATCTTTTCTTGTAAGCAATTAACTGTATTTTGTATGTGCACAGTGGGCAGGCCACTGGCTGACTGCCCTCCTAGAGCAGGATGAACAGCGCTCGCTTTCCATATTTTTCCGTACGTTTCTCATAGGCTGATAACGAGCTATCTGTAAATATGCTCAGTTCTATGTTAGGATATTGAGGTTAAACACCATCAGTCTAGCACACAACACTGTATTAAGCACCACACTGAATGTCTCCTGTGCACCAGAGTCCTTAAATGCCTGCACAGGTATGTACGACATCTAATACCAATTTCTTATAAAGTTGAGTTTAGCGCAGCAGCTTGTAGCTGGTAGAGAGCACAGTGTGGATATCACCTCAGGTCCTTGAAGGGTGACAGTTGAGAGTAGTCTCGAATACATTCATGTCTATATGAGGGTCTTTGAGGGCTAGGTCTGTTGTCAAACACCACAGATGTATAAGTGGCAAAACAAGTAAGCCTGGATAAGCGTATGCCTTTGGACACTTGTTCAGCTAAGAGTGGCGCCTTGGTGACAGTTTGTGGCAGTAGAAGTCAACAGGTTGCACCCTCAGCACTAAAAGTTCGTCCAATATCTGTGTATTGAAATGAAACAAAAATAAGAAGAGTCCTTATCAGCTTCATGACGGTGTGGAATGTGGGGGAATGGTGTCCACATCTCTAACAGAAACCACTTGCTCTCCCATTTTAGATTACTCTTACCTTGCCTTGGTTCGAAAACTTGAATTTTTTTCTTTCCGTCCATAGAGCGGTACTTACTCAAAAGTGACTAAGCAGGCAGATTTTCAAGCTCCTAATTCACGTGTACATGAGTCTTTAGTCCTCTACTTCAGCGTTAACTTCCGATCCAATCACAGAAGGTGCTGGTTTTTAATGGAATCAGCTTGGTACTTCCTGCCAGGGTGGCTGTTTGCAAGGAGAAGCGCCAGCTCAGACTGCCTACAGGCAGAAAGCTGTCTCCTTAGCTAAGTAAGAACAGTTGCCACTGCTTCAGGCTTTGCTTTGTGACAAGCAAGCCAGATAGATACATGGTCTTCCAGGGCCCTTCTAACAACACATCTCTCTAGGTCTTACCTTACAAGAACCTCATCATGTTTGCCTTTGTTCCTGTGAGGAGCAACAGGTTGTGTAGAGATTTGGTTCGTTTTGGGGAGTCTTGTTTTCCCGTCTCCCTTTAGAGAAGAGTGCACGCGTGCCTTCATTACCTCACTGATACTGGGGGTGTGTTGGAAAACACACTTAGCAGTAGACACACTTAGCTCAGAAGACACAGCATTTCTTCCTAACACTGTTTTCATCAACATTGGATGTTGGCAGGGAGTGCCTACACTCGTGAAGTTATTTCACCTGTCAGGGGCTCCTCCACCCCACAGGAATGTTAACACCACACACACACACACACACACACACACACACACACACACACACACACACAGAGAGAGAGAGAGAGAGAGAGAGAGAGAGATTGATTTACTATGAGTTTCCCAACATGAAGCTATGATTTGGAAAGGAAGAAATTGAGTTCTTTTCTCCTCATGTTTGTTTATACACGTACTTCCTAAAGGTCAAACATAGGCTAACTTTGTTATCTCTCTCCCCTAGTGGATGGCTGTATTCACAGAGCTGCCGGCCCCTGTTTGTTAGCCGAGTGTCGGAACCTGAACGGCTGTGAGACCGGACATGCAAAAATCACATGTGGCTACGACCTCCCTGCAAAGTGTGAGTACAGCATGCCTGAACTTCGTTTCAGAATCATCTCAGAGCACCAACCTTGCCTTATTTTTTTTCTTTCAAAACAATATCTAGAAAAGGATCCCTGTAGTGGAATTTAATTAAAATATACTTATAGTCAAATGTAGTGTGTAGGTTCATGTTTATTTGTATGATTAAGTCTAGAAAATTTTAGTTGTTCAGTTCTTTAACAGTGTCTCTGAAACAGAAAAATAGAAATAGGAGGAAAATATACGTTCCAGTATTTAAGCACCACCAGTGACAGCTTCTGGAAATGATGCCAATTTCTCATTCCTTGTTCGGCTTTCTTGATTGTGGATGTGTTTAGAGCAAAGGAGATCAAAGTGATGTATTGTGTTTTCAGCTGCCATGTAAAGGCTGATTGGCAATTACAGCCCAGGCATCTGTCACCCTCGGCTCTCAGGAGAACCGAGTGGAATGCAGTTGTCAGTCTGAGAATGTATTTGCTCTTCGAATGTGGAATGGTCAAATTTTCTATTATATTTTAATAGAAAAAAATGCATTGCAATTGACTGACCTTGTTGCTTTAGTGTTTAGCTGACTGGCGTAGGGTAGTATAGAATAAAAGATGAGAGACGGGATTAAAGGTATTCCTTTTAAAATTATATAATTTCCAGAGCCTGGAGATGGAGGGAGGGGTTGTGCTATACTATTAAGGTGTGCATTGGGCTGGAAATTGCGACTCCAATTTAATCTCTGTACTTGCCTCTTAGGATACTGCTTGATCTATGAACACATTTTATGTGAAGGCAAAGCTACTTTTGTTTGTCTTTTATTAGTGAAAAAACTGTGAACTCAGAAGGTACAGCATAATTTGTGGGATACCATTGGTTTCTGAACGGATAGGGTGTATAGAAATGAGCTACCCAAGGCCATCTGTGAATGGTGACATAGAGCACTTTATTTTAAAGGAAAATTTTAAAAGCGTGTGTTTGGGTGGGGGTGTGGGTGGGGGTGTACAGTGGTGTTGAGAGTTCTCACTTTGACCCGTAGAAATCAAGGTCTTGAGTATTAAAGGTGATTTCCTTCTGGGATGATACAGCCCATGTTGACAAATGTGATTCTTTAATCTGTCTAACCTGATGCTACCTGTCAGATGCAGCTGACCTGTACCATTGTGAGAATGAGCAGATCAACTACTTTAAGACCAAGTAATACGTGTGGTAGTCTTTTAAATTCACTGTTTTCTCTGTATGAAAACAGACATAAAATTCTTCCACTCTGGGCTTTATGAACACGGATAAGCTTGGAATCTTTACACAGGATGGAGTAAAATTGATGGTTTAAGGATATTATCTAAGAAATGTGGGAATCTTTTTTTAACTTACTTGCTATTTGACATGTTTGTGTACAAGATATTCCATTCCCATTGATGGCCATTCAATTGATTTCGAAGTTATTCAGAATTTGCATAGTGTCAAGCATCAAGGGACAGGGATCAGTACCTTGGATGATGTAGATGTCTGTGGATGTGGTAGAAGTTGCCATATTCAAACCCTGTGTTTGAGCTTAAGTATGGTATGTGGCTTTGTGGTTTGAGCAGAAGTATCTTGAAGCAAGTGCATCTTGTGGACCAAGACACTGGAAATGGAGAATCAGCCTACAGGACTCAGCATGGAACTCCACTGAGCTGAGATCCTAACTCCAGTCCTTATATTGCAACTGAAGGAAATGATTTCATGTCAATTCAACACAAACTGAAGTCATCTGAGAAGAGGGAACCTCAACAAAAAAATTATCTTTATAATATCAGGCTACAGACAAGCCTGATTGGGCATTTTCTTAATCAGTGCTTCATGTTGGAACACTCAGCCCATTGTGGTGGGGTGACTCCTAGACTGGTGGTCATGAATGTTATAAAAGAAAAAGGCAGGCTGAGTAAGCTCCAGGGAACAAACCAGTTAGCAGCACTCGTCCATGGCCTCTGTATCATCTCCTGCTTCCAGGTTCCTGCCCTGATTCCCTTTGATTATGAATTGTGATATTGAACTGTAAGCAAAATAAGCCCTTCTCTTCCCTAGTTTACTTTTGGTCATGGTGCTTCATCACAGCAGCATTATCCTTAACTAAGCATCTCTAATAAAGAATCATACCGTGGAATAGAAAATAGAAGTCCAGCATGGCAGCCACCTCATAAAAATCAGACATGCGTTATCAATGAGAGTGTCTTGATATTATGTGTACTTTAAAAGATTAATGATCGATAGTAAGACGGTAAAAGGAATGTGAAATTGAGTAACGATAACTCACACTTGTATTGCACTTTATACTGTTTCCCAGTACTTTCCCAAGGCCTTATATTTTAAATTATCCTTTATAAACATTGTGTGTTCATTTTCCTTTTCCCTATCCCTGAGAGATAGTTTTCTTTCTCTTCAATTTGGTTCCTCCATTTTAAAGTCATTAACAATCCACAGATGTGCTTTTGTAGTGAGAGAATGAAAAGGGAGCTCATTACATACTGTTTGGGTCATTTTCCCCTCCATATTTAATAATTCGGTGACAGTTTGACAGCAGAGACTAGCTCCTATCTGTCCTCTGAGACAGTGGGTTCATCATTATAGGGGTACTAAAGCCAACCATCCAGCCACGAGTGATGATATCTTCATGCACCAGCAATTTGTTTTGAAAATGATTTTGTCTGGGTTACAGAAAATATTGGTCATTTTGGACTGCTTTCTGCTTTCCTATGCTTCCTAAATTAATTTATCCACAAATGGTTGTATTTGAATTAATTATTCTTGTAGTCTGTGTTTGGTGCCTTATCATGATGGCTGGAATGAAAAGCCCCTCGTTGTTTTCCCTTTCCTTCACTGCCTGAATGTTTGAGTGGTTGCTTTCGACACAAAACTAACAATCACTTTTCTCAAAAGAAGTCATGGGTGGCAAGAATATTGGCTGGAATTGCACTGAATGCTGTTTCTTAGGAAGTGGACCAAGGGCTTCTTATGTAATTTCAACAGAAGGAATGGTCCCTTCTGTGAGATTAGACTTGCGTTTATATTTGTAATCAAATTACAGTGTGTATCTCTGTATAGAAGCTTTTTAACATGAAGGGGGTTTAAATCTCTCTGTTGTAGAACTCAGTCCTCCATGCCTAACAGCCATTGCCATTTTAAGTAGAGAAGTCATGATAAATCTACAACAGGCTCTCAAGATTGGTCCTGTGGACTGTGCTTCATAGTAGGAGGGTGGGGAGAGTCATTAGATGCCCGCTTGAGATTCCATCCACTCTCCTATATCTTCTTCCAAGCTGTATAAAATTCTGTTTGAGAGCCTCCAGAGGATAACCACAGAGAGCTGACTGAACTGTGAGGGCCATCTGTACAGCCATGGGGGTGTCCTGTCATCACTTTGTTGCAGTGAGGCTTTTTGGTGATTCCCCTGTTCTTAGACTGTCTAAGCTTCTAGAATTTTGTTCACGTGTGGCCAAGAAAAGTTTATCCACTGCTGTCATTCTTATATAGTGTCCTAATTTTGTGGTTCCGTAATATGAAAGAATGAAGTATCGAATGAATGATTTTGTTCAGGACCTTTTCTTCTGGAAAATGGTTTATAGCGTTTTAGCTGCAATTCCTTCTTCTCAAACCTTCTATCTTGCGATTCATTTTGCATGGTGCTAGTGGGTTTATGTCCCTTATTTCAGTTATAGCAAGGCTGTGCATGACTGAGACCTTCTTGTCTGCTGTGGCCTTCTTCTGTATGTTCTCATAGGTTCTGTTGCTGATCCTCAGTCCTAGAGACTACTATCTCCTTGTCTAGAAGTAGCTAGACATCCTCATGCCTTCTTCTCCAATGTTCTTCACACCCTTGTTAACTGTATCCTCAGGTGTTGTCTTGGCTGATGCAGTTATCTTTGCTCCTCTGCATCGTTTATATTTGTCTGTAGCATGTTAACTTCAAATATAATATATTATTACTTCTGTTTTTGGTAATATCTCCCCATAGCAGAGGAAGGGTATAGATTTTGGAGTTGGGATCTATTTCCTTTGTTTTGTTATATCCATACAGGTTCTAAAAAATGCCCAACACATAAAGAAGCTTGAAAGGTATTTCTTGAGAAAATTAATAAAAATAAACTCCAATCCTTTGACACCTTATTTTTCTTAAGTAAAGTTAAACATCTGTTATTTTGCCTTTTTTTTCCTCTGGAGCTGAGGACCAAACTCAGGGCCTTACACTCAGTTAAACATCTGCTAACCTAATTTTATTTGGCTTCCCACAATGTCCTGCCATATCTTAAACCACTTAAAATGTCTTGAATGGTATGACTTGCTCCCAACTTGATTCTATGAATCTATGTAAGCTTGTCATTGTCTAAAAAGCTAACTCTTTGATCTTTCCCACTTATTTTTCAGACTCAACTCAGGTAACACCTCTGTTAGGAATGATACTCTTATCACTTCAACTACAAGTGACCTTTTTTTCATTCAGTGTATTGCATGTTCACACTTTACATGATGCTTTCGTTGGCTTGTCATACACATTTCATAGTTGTGTATATATAGACCTAGAAGACAGCTTCATGTCTTGTCCATATGAGTCACCTCCCTTGTTTTATAAGATAGAATTTCTTATTGGTTAAGAGTTCACTGAGCAGGACAGGCTGGATGACCAGCAGGTTCAAGGGATACCTCTGGATCCAGTCCTCCAGTGCTACACCATTGCATATCATCACAACTGGCTCTTTTTATGGCTAACTGGTCCCAAACTCAGGTCTTGATTGTGTGGCAAGTACTTTACTCTCTGAGAAGTCTTCCCAGCACCTTCTAGTATTACAGACACTAGAGAAACACCTGTCAAATGAATGATTAAAACTGGAAAACTGATACTGAATTGATGAATGCTTGAACATGAAAGAAAAGTTGTACTAATATTCCTAAAAAATAGAATTAGTGTCAATTTTTCATTGCATTTTAAAACTATTTCAACTTATGCATAGTTCTAAAGTCTCCTAAGAAATTTACTCTTAATAGTTTCTCCTGAAGAAGTGAAAATAAAATTCAGTTGATTTTCAACATAACCCATGTCTATTATATTTTCTTAGAGTACTCCCAAGTTCTTTCAGGGTTGAATAAGCATCAAAGATAAATATAAAAATATTAAATCAATGTGTATAATATTTTTGTATCTTTCATTTATTTTTTTAAGGCATCAAAGAGCAATGTTCAGATCCAACTTCTGGTGTTACATTATTGATTTCAAGGAATGCCTACGATGGCATACTATAACATAATTTGGTTGAATGAGTGGTATGAATTAGTATCCTCATTCTATTCCCAGGTGCAGAAATAATCTGATGATAGTAGCTTAAAGGGTACTGTTGGTAGTAATTAGTACTTCTCTGGTGCTCTTCATCAAGAAATGGTAGCATGTTGAAATACAAGGTTGTCAGTTCTTTGAAATTTTATGAAGATGCAACATGACAAGTAAGGATAATTTATTTCCAACATAAAGAAAGATTCAGGTATAGAGAAATCAAATATGCTGTTACCAGTAACAAGCGAAATCCAGAGTAGAGCCTTGATTGTAACCAGGAATCATGAACTAAGTGGAGTATCACTGACAGTGAGATCCAATCCTGCTATCTGCTTTTGTAAATAAAGTTTTATTAGAAACCAGCTATGCTGATTTGTTCTTATATTGTTTATGACTGCTTTGGTGTGACTGAGTTGACTAATTCCTGCAGGGGTATGATTGGCATGTCTGAATCATGTGCTATCTAGTCTTTGGTGGTTTATTATGACCTACTTTGTAACAAATTATAAAGGCATAATTTATTAAAACATTTTTAATTTTATTAAGCATATATAGTTGATCAGAGTTGACAAAGCAGAAAAATACCTACCTGCTATCTATTTCCTTATATATTGTGCCTCAAGTAAATGTGTCTTTAGGAGGATTATCTGAGCCTCTTCAAATCTTTCATGTATCTAGCCCATCTTGGAAAAAACTATTTGATGAGAAAAAACTTTTTCTGTATTGAACTGGAACTAAGAAGTGAATAAGTCAAGTCTCTGTCGGGAAAGTCAGTTAAAAACACCAGAGTTTGGGCCACAAACCTCCATCCCCTGCCTCGTCCATGGGGCTAGCTAGTGTGCTGAAAGGGGGTCTTCAGGCCTGAGGAAATTTATAATTGGGAGTAAGCAACTCAAAAGGTGGTTCTGAGTTAGTCCACTGCGGAAGTGACCTGATTTCGGCCATCCCAGCTGTCCCAGCAGGTGCTTGATTGTGAAAGCAGTGAAGTGGGCATGCTGGGAAGAGGGCGACTCTGCAGCCTTTGATGGAGACCTGAGGGCTCTCACAAGCCAATTCCATAATTAAATAGCATGGTACTTAAAGAGAAAAAACCGCTTTTGAAGAATATAAAATCATCACCATCCTTCTGGAAGATGAGGATGTGACTGTCTTTCATAAACACCGTTACTGGTTCATTTCCTTAGAACTTCAACTTCCAGTTGAGCCTGTTTTTTTTTTTCATATTCACAGTTATTTCCTTATATACTAAGCAGTGAATGTACTTTATTCCCTTAGTGAGCCTCACAATGGATGCAGAATTGAGAAATATTTAGATTAGAAGGTCTTGAAATGCAGTTTCAAAGCGAATCGTCATGCCTTACTCCAGAAAAACTGAGTTAGAAGCTCTGCGGCTCAGTTAACTGTATAACTCTAATGAATGCTCAAGTTTGAGGGCCACTGCCCTATAGTGGAGTAGAATACCAAGCAGCAATCTCACTGCCACCCTCCTGGCTCTGTAACACAGACATCCTTTTGGTTACTAGACTAGGGCTTCCTTGAAAAAGAATTCCAGCATCTTCTTTTCCTTTGTAGTATTTCCATAGTTAGTAATAATGCCTATATTTGCTTAGCTCTTCATTGCTAGTCCTCCCCAACAGTTAGAGTTTAAGGAGGGCAGAGTTACAACAGTCCCATTGGTCTGGCATGCACAGCATCTGTCACAAGAATAGGCTCTTCACACGTATTTTCTGGGAGAATTAGCAATTGCCTATGCGCTTTCTCTCTCATCACTAGGGCCACTGTTAGAAACCAACACAGCCACTCTCAAGGTGGAGCTCCACAGTTCCGAAATCTGAAAAGCTAGTTCTGTTGCTGTCATCAGCACGATATTACATCACCCAGTATGCTTCTTTTTATAAATCTTTAATAAGTTTTACTATTATTAACGAGGGAACAAAAAAAGAGAACTCGAGAACATGGATGTGTGCATGCTGTAGCTTTGGTGTAGTTGTAGAAGACAGAGGCTAGCTTTCGAAGGTCAGTTCTCTCCTTCCACAATGAAGTAAACATGGATTAAACTCGAGTCATCAGGCTTGAACAGCAAGAACTCTTACCTGATAAACCGTTCTGTCGACCGCGAGCATGCCTCTTGATGAAATGTGTTAGCAGTAAAAGTGTAAGAAGACAAATTACTCTAACCTGTGTGGCCACATGTGTATCTTTTACCCACGTTCTCCTTTTTTAGACACAGTGGAATAATACAGGTTTTCTTACCAGGCAATTTTGTGACCAATCTGTTCTATTATTTCTATCTTTTGAAGTTATCTACATTTTGAAAGCAATCAGTACCTTGGTAACTGTTGGACCAGATCGGTGTAGAACAAAGCCTGCACTTCCCACATTTGCTGGCCTTCAGAGGACCCTGGCTAACCTTCTTTTTTTTCTATATGATCAATAGGAAATAACAGTGTAAATCAATTCCAAGTAATAATGTAAATGTGCTCTTGAAGGCAATTCCTGCTGTGAAATAAGTAGTTAGCAGTGACACTGGCATTAACCGCAGAGGGGGTAATCAGCCTGTGGATGTGTTTAATCAGAATTATCAGCTAAGATTAAAAAGAGAGCCACAGTTGTGCGGCGATAATCATTTTCAAGGTTTAAAAGATGAATATGTGAAGGTGTTCTCATAAATTAAAGCCATCAGAATGGCTTTGAGTAATTTAGGATAGTCTGAGGTCAGGAACAAGCAAACAGGAAAGGTTAATCTTGGGGCCATGGCCATTAATGTGCAGATATAGCAGAATACACTTACGGAAGTAAGTAACAAGCACTGAGTTAAATGATTTTCCCCATACATTAAGACGTGCTTTGGTCTGTCACTAACATAAATGACTTGATTAAAAAGCAAGCAACATGGGACAATTTGTACATGTATTAATTATCTTAGCAATTAATCACTAATTTTAAAATCTAAATGTCTGTCCACTTTATGACTTGGTTTAGAAACACTGACAGAGCCAACCATGTACCATGGAAAACATGCTTGATTCCATGGTGTAACACTGAACTTCAAGGTCAATCCATAAAGTCCTGAACTTGGCATTCTAATTACATTGTGATGTCCTTTAACCTCTGAGCATGAGTTTCCTTGTCCATGATTATCTCTGGGTCGCGGCATCTATCTTGCCAGTCTGTTAGGAATAGACAAAGAATGGCATCTTAATAACGTAAGACATCAGAGAATATGACTTTATTGATAGTTTTAAAATAATTGGCATACTTCGTTTGCTTCTTCAACATTTTTACTGGGTGCTTGCTCTGACCTTGGGGGCTCTTCTAGAAAGTAGAGAACTATTGCGAAGAAATCCTGGCCACTTAGACCTGATGTTCAAACTAAAAGAGGCAGACAATGAACATATTTGTACAAAACTGAGGACTCTTAAGAGAGCAGTGGAAACTAGCAGGAGGATAGAGCAAACTACCAGAGTAGAAAGGTGAAGAGGCAGCTTTCCTATGCGGTCAGGGAAGCCCTCCCTATGGATGTGATATTTCGTTGAATGAAAAACCATTGCCAATAAAGATAAAAGAAAACACTTTACCCCTGAATTAAAGTCAGCTTATGGCAGAATTAGAAGGAGGGTAGTTAGGGAATTCTCCTTGTGTCCTTATTCCTTATAGTTGGTTTGTCTTGTCTTTTTCTGATGTCCAGGCATGTATGTATGTAGATAAGTACACACAATCATTCCAGCCTAGCTTTTACCAGAAATGAAGGTGTTGCT
Organism: Rattus norvegicus; assembly: GCF_021556685.1. Classification (NCBI taxonomy): domain Eukaryota; kingdom Metazoa; phylum Chordata; class Mammalia; order Rodentia; family Muridae; genus Rattus; species Rattus norvegicus. The sequence continues at coordinate 128,041,268 of NC_141536.1, forward strand.
GAAACTAATCAGGATCACACAGGAGTTTTAATGATCATTTAAGTGACCACTTATCGATCACCTCATATTTTCACAGCTAGGGAAATCGAAGCCCAGGATGATGGCTTAATCTTTCCCAGGATTTTATAAGTGGCAACACAAGCAATGACCTGGAGTTTATCCCATCACAGTGTAGTGACCTTTTTGTTAGAATGTGCTCTATGATCATGTTAGCAGTGCTATAAGCACTTTATGAAACTGTAGCCATCTACTCAACAAAATAAAACCCACAAACATTTGGAGAAATAAGTTCTCACCTCGCACAGTACACCCGCTGCTTCATTGATGATAGGAATTTTGATAAGTTCCACATCATTGATAAACCATGAGCTTCCCTGGTGATGTTTTTCACAGTAGTCCCTCAGAATCTTATAGCATTATCTGGTATATGAGGAAACATAGAAGTCATTTGTATGACGTAATGAAAATTCTTCATTATCCTTAACTGAGACATGTGCAGTAGCTTTCCTTCAGAGGAAAGACATCTTCAGAAGTAATTTCCACAGACATTAGACAGGCCTGCAAACCTGCTGACGTTTCTTCTCTAGGGGTGTAAACATAATCTCCCACCCCACCCTGAGAGCATCTGGGTCTTACCAATGTCCTTTAAGTGAACAGAATCTGTCTAAAGTGGGGGGAATTGCTGAGCTTACGTTTAAAGTAATGTTGGCTTCCATGTGTGATCTCTCTGTCTTTGCATCACTAACTGCTGTTCACCTAGGGCTGACATGACAAATTATAGCACTCAGTGTCTGTAAACAGCACAAACATTCTGTCCTGCAGAGCAGAGATAGGAAAGACAACAATGTGGGTGTGTGCCTTCTACAGGTCTTATGAGGAAATCCATGCTGGCTTCTTCCAACTCTCTGTGGATCCAGGTTTTTCTTGGGTTAAGGTACATCATTTCCAGTTTCTGTTTTACTCTTTATATCTTATATTCTCTCCCTTTGTGTCATTTCCTTAAGGTCCCTTTTCATGAGATTTAGGGCTCACTCTGAGCCATCTCCCATCTCTAGTTATCAAGATCCTCAATTATATTTATCTACAAAGATTCTTTCATATTTTTCCTAAATATATTCACCCTCATGTTCTGGGGCTCAGAACACTGTCATTTTTTCTTGAAAATCAGTACCCCATAATGCACTCTTTATAAGATGGCAAGTTATATGCCATAGGCAGCGTTGAAGAAAGAAGGAATAAGCTGTGAATCTCGGGCCACCTCTGGAAAGATCAATATGGTGAGCAGCTAGAGCTGAAGCAACAGCGTGAGCTAGAAGTTACATAGCCAAACGTGCATGCAATAGCCATGCAAGTGGCCTTTGCACTAAACCCTCCAGCCTCCATCAAACTTTCAGATGTTTGCATCCCCAAGTTTGACAGCAACACCAAGAAGCATCCTGAGCCAAAGCCATCCTGCTAAATTCATCCAGAATTCTCAGCCTCTGAAACTGGGAGATGGTGTTTGTTACTCAAGTTTGGAACTGCATGTTGAAGCAACCATGACAAAGTATATGAGTCAGGATAAGGAGATCACTAGCCAAGTTGCTAGTCTATATAACACTCTCCTAGTGCTTGTGTCGGGCTTAGGAATGGCCAAACATAAGAGGTAAAATGAAACACATTTAATCAATGACTTCAAACTTAAGAAATGTAGTCATGTCCCTTAACCATAGCACGTCCTTTCCCCATACTTCTGGCATTGGTAGCATAAAGGATAAAAAACTGATAGTGCCATTGAGGGCATTGGAGAGAGGGAGGGGTAGAGGAAGAGAGAGAGGAGGTGGGGAGGGAGACAGCTAAACGGCGTGCAGTAAAGCATTAGAAAGATAGCATCAAGTGAAAACACACTTCTGCTATTACTATTTACCTACTACCCCTTGATTATTGCTTTATCATTGTACTGCTTGCTCAGATGCTGCTCGCTGACAGGGATTGCTGTTCCCATTTGCACAGAGGTGGAAGGGGAATCAGTTTAGCTTCTCCCGTGTGCTGAGGCTACAGGCAAAGCAGACAGCGGTAGATTCTATTTACATTTGTAGCCGAGCTCCTCTGTCTGTTTGCTGTGCCAGGTGCTGTGTTTCCCATTAGCTCCTTCACTTTTCAGCACCACCCAGCACTTGCCCCATTTCTAATCATATGCTATTTGTGAAAGCCCTATAATTTCCTAAGGCCTTCTGAAGCTTTCCTCTTCCTACCTGTGACATTTTGAGGAAGGATTTATTTCTCTTTCTGTGTTTATTCTGCTTAGTGGGAAAAAAACCAGGAGAAAAAGCCTTCACGGTATTTTCAAAGTTCTCTGTAGAATCGTGTCTGTATTGTGCTGGAGTCTGCTTATCCATTTGAAGGTCTGTGTGTGACAAAGGGTTAGCTTAGAACCCCTTCCTCTACAGCTGCTCAGGCCTGCTTTCTTACAAAATGGCACATGATGCCAAACTCTTTTTTTTTCTTTGCCTGGCTTATCGATTGTCTTCATGGCATGATATTAGTCTTTCATGTGACCTAGTATGCCATGTGCACACCCATGCCATCTTCCATCATTCCTGCCCACTCTGCTGACACTGACTACCCTCCTGTACTGTCACATGCTTTGTGAATGTGGAAGTCAGGAATTTAGTTCAGTTTGTGTGGTTGTTTGGGAAAGTACTCTGGGAGATTGTGAGTTTCGCTTTGGAACGGGCTTGATGTAAAGGAGGTTCTGGAATTCCTCCATACAGTCTATTTGTAGGTAACTCAAAGGAATAGCAGAGAAAAGGTAGCTCTGCTTGAAAGGCTAATAAAAAAGGGTCTTCCCTCCATATATCTAGTACATTTCTTGGCTGTTGTTTTCAAATTATACTACTCATTCATCTTCCTCTTGATAATATCCATTGCTTGTGAAATACAATATTGAAATGCAATCCTTACAATAAGCAGGACACAGAACACTGCTTAGTTGGAACAATTCTTTCAGCTGTCTCTATAGTTATAGAAAAGCCAGAATTTTACATCAGGTAGGGATGGATGTCTAAACTTCCTTAAGTTCTCTGTTGTCAATAGTAGCACACTTTCTCCATTCCAGTTAGTTTCTACATTTAGGGACACTGGAGTTTGGGGTAGAAATTTCAAAGTATCTTAAGGCTAGAAAGAATTCCTGCAATTACTCTTAGCAGCCAAAGTTAATTTCTTCCATTAAAAGCTAGGCCAAGGGTTTGGCCCATTTCTTAATCACGTACCTTAAACGAACAAGCTGTGTGTTGAGTAGCAGTGTGTAGTATGTAGCACGTGTTTTGTGTGCCTTTTGGAAGAGAATGGGTTGTGAAACAGTCACGTACCTCATATTCATAGAACTGAGTTAAATTGAGCAGAAATGAGTCAAATGGCTTCTCAAGATAACAGGCATGCATACAGTATGACTGTCCCCAGAAATTACATCATCAGGTTATTCATCTGTGGTTCAGTATTCTTTCCAGATTTTATATGGAGGCTATCAGAGGTAAAATATCTACCGGTATTCACCTTGAGTGAATGTCGTTCCTCTTTCGAATGTCTTTCCCATTGACATGCAGACTGTAAAAGCTATGAACATGGACTTGGAAACTCAACGCTAGGCTCAGACTCAGGCATTGAGTTTGGGCAGGTATTTAAGTTCTCTGTGTCTACACTGCCCACGTGGAGATGGAGCTGATAATCACTCCATCTTTATGTGGATGCTAATATTTTTGAAACATTCAGAGCACTGCTGAATTCCACAAGATTAGCTTTAATTCTGAAAGGTTAGATGTTTTACAGTCAAGTCACTTTGGTGTTCTTATCTAAATCCTCACCCATCACCCTGCATCTTCCTTCCATGGTTTAGTTGATATCATAATCCTTATCAATATCTGAGGTTATTATTTTATGTATTTGTCAGGTTGGGTTGAATATTTGACTCACCGTGGCACACTCTTCTTTAAAGCAAGCACTTCACTCATGGTCGTGACACCATATGCCAGGGAAATGCTCCAAAATATAATGAGCCAGTGAATGTGTGAGAAAGACTAACCCCAATGTGTGAAGGAGCTAACTGGACTTCACCGGATCTCCTCCACTGTTCATGCTGTACTCCTATTAACTGGCTTGGTAATTAGCCAGGAAAATAGCATCAACAAATATCTGGTCAAGCCAACTTAGATATTTGCTGCCTTCCCCCAAAAAATGTTGCAGGCATGCTGCACATCTGTGCACATAATTCCTTGTGGCTTAAGTAATAGTCTCACAATGGAGTAAAGCAGGAATAAAGAAGTGTGGAGAACTTCAGTGTCTCCAGGAGACACTGGCCTTCCTAGTTCAGCTGACAGATTGACAGTGACATCCTTTTCAACTTCTATATAGTATATGTCCAAAGATGATTTCCAAGTTTCATTTATTGTTAAATCTCATTAAAATAAAGTGGTAATTTTATGGGTTTGACATGTTTTATGACCATTCATTTTGATTGAGACTGCTGGCCCAAGTGACTGTTATTCACGTGTTGTAAATGTGTTAAGAGGGGAAATATTGATGTGTGTTTCCTCTGTATTCAAACTGTTGAGACTTTATTGGAAATAATAAAGCTTTACAACATGTTCTTTACAAGTAGGATACTAGGGACCATACAGCAGCATAAAAAAATGTTTTTTTGTGTGTCATTGCAAGCTAGGCTGTTTCCAGTTTTATAGTTCCCTGAAGTTAATTGTAATTTGGGGGAAGAAAAGAAGGCAATATAGTTAGTGGTTTGATAACTATTATTTGAAAAAAAGAGAATTACATTTTCCTTCAAGGAAGGCAGTCAGCTTAAACTGTATTCGTCTAGAAATATTCTTAAGAAGGAATATGAGAAAATAATATATATATAACTATACATATGGTTAAACACCTATCTCACTTTGACACATATCCAGTTTTATCATGGCACTTCAAATCTAAAAATTAGGGTTAACATTTCTTGAAAGTGGAGTTTTGAATGTGGTATACTTACATGTAATTGATAACCATATACTATAATTTTGGGAAAACCTCAGTTTTAGCATTTTCTGCTCTTATGAGGGTAAAAGATAGTATATTTTGCAGTGTCAAATTTTATAAGCCTAAAGGTGCAATGAATGAACATTTGATACCATCCTTAAATAATACCTAGCAGGAAGTAAAGCAAACGTTTGATTTATTCCTGAATTTTACTCTTATTTGATTCCATTTGCTCATAGGTAATCAATCTTGCTTTACTGTTAATCCATATGCATATGTGTATATGGGTGTTCAGATAGTGTGTTGGTTAGTTTATATTATAAACTTGACACAACCTAGAGTCACCTAGGTGAGCGAACCTTAATTGAAGAATTGTCTAAATCAGACTGGCTTGTGAAATAGTGTCTTGAATGATTGACACAGCCTTCCATGAGTGGCAACACCCGTAACTAGGTGCACCTGGAGTATATGAGAAGGCAAACTGAGCACTGGCATGTCAGCAAGCCAGAGAGTAAGCCAGTAGGCACTATTCATACATGGTAATATTCATACATGATTCCTACTCCAACTTCCCTCGATGATGGACAGTCACCTGGAGTTATAAGTCAAATAACCCTTTCTTTCTCAAGCGCTTTTGGTCAGAGGACTTTATCATACCAGAATGAAGGTTGGAGAGATAGCAAAAGTCTTAGGCTCACTACTTTGGGAAGAGGAGAGATTTGTGATATGTATATTCATTTAATGTCATTGTGTATTTGTTGTAGAAAACATTTTCCTGGGTGAACCAAATTGCTTACAGTAGTGACATTCTCCAGTATGGATGCTGGTATTTCAATGCATGCTGATCTGGGCTCTGATGTAGTCATAGTCTACAAAGCAAGCATACATGTTTTACTTTCAAAACAGAAGTTGTATCTGCTGAAGCTACAGAAATAAGCTGGTTCACAAAGTACTCTGTCCTTCATAGAGAATGGACTTACCATGAAGGCGTAGGATCCATGGGGTAGGCTTTCCAATTAACACAATTAGATTCTGTACCATGGCAAAATTTTGATATACTTTCCATGCATTTCCTCTAAATGGGAATGTCTGTGGTTGTGAGGACCACAGATTTAAAGATGAGGAAAAATATGGTAAGTCACATATTTTAAAATGTCATATTTTAAAATGAAAGTGAAACTAGACATCCTTATTTTTAGTCCCCCCTAAATTACATAGTTTCTTTAGCCACAGAGGACTTGGGTTTCTTTTTGCCCTTTATCTTCTTGTACCATTAATATTGTATGTATTTTTTCCAGATTCCTTGTACCTCTGAATTTCTGATAATTCAAATATATAGTTATGTAATTGTCAATTTCCTGTTTTATTTAATCAAAGTTCTTTTAAATTGACAGCATTTTGAAGTCTTGCATGGTTTTCATACAAGCCTACAACATCTATATTTAGAAACCTGTTCTGGCACACTCTCTTGATAGTTCTGTCTTTGGGGCATATCTCAGAGGTGATGGAACTAGATGGAAGAATCCTCTTAGGAGTCATTCAATCCCCCTAGCTAGGGCCTGAGATTGTGCTGAATTGTTCTGCTAGGTAAAGGACTTTATAATGAGGTTTAATCTTATCAGTGAAATGAGAGAGTAGGAACTCAGCTGCTGCAATTCATTAGTATGTGATAGTGTAGAGCAGGCCTTGCTCCTGCAGACTCAAGCTGGTGGTCTTGACCTCTTATAATCCCAGTGTCAGTGTCCTAAGGATTGTCTCACTACAAGAAGAAATACTCCTCTATAGACAAAGCATGACCATCACTCAGCCCAGAGCTCTTGGTTGCCAAGTTCCTCCTGGAGCCCTCTGCAAAACTACCTCATTGCTCCCCTCAAGACTAGTATTTGTGGTAGATACTATTACTATAGGCATGAAGAGGCTAAATCCCTTTCCTGAAATACTATAGCTAGTGACGGCAGAAGAAGAAGTGAAACTGATCTAGTCTGTCTCCACAGCTCTACTCTTATAAATATGATGCCATGGTCTCTGCCTCATCCCTCTCAGTGGTCACGAATCTAGATCCTGAATCTGAGTAAAAGCAAGCAGTGGTCATCATTCTTTCTCCCACTAGCCTCTCTTACTGTTTCTTTACCTCTACTTTTGGTCTCCTTCCTCTCATCTGTCTTAGGGCTTCCATTGCTGTAAAGAGACACCATGACCAAAGCACGTCTTGTAAAAAGAACATTGGGTGTTTACAGATTCTGCAGTTCAGTCCATTATCATCATGGAAGGAATCATGACAGAATTCAGACAGGCATGGGCCTGGAGAAGCTGAGAGTTGTACAGATTATTCTGAAGACAAACAGAAATACTGTCTCCTAGGTGGCTAGAAGGAAAAGTCTCAAAGCCTACCCCCACAGTGACACACTTCCTCCATCGAGGCCCCACATACTCCAACAAAGCTAGTGACACTCCCTGGGCCAAGCATATTCAAACCACCACACCCTCCTTCCTATTTTATTCTGTGTATACAGAGTATTCTATAAACAAATCCATGCTGTACTTGAGCTTCCTGGCTTCTGCAGAAGGCACAACAACCCACTTATCCAGGTCTTGACTGTTATTTTACCTTTAGCAAAATTTCACAGGGTTTGGACATTCTTCATCACCTAATCTAATACAGAGTTCTCTAGGCTCTTGTAGCATCCGTTTTTCAACCAATGCACATAAGTCTAGGTTTGACTATCTATGTGTATTATGGTTGTAGATTTGAATTTACATGTTGATTTCTTAGTTCTGAACTTGAAAAGCCAACAAAAATTATGTATGTGATGTGATGATCCACCTTCTAGATGATTATCTTTCTATTGTAATCTCACAGGGGAAGAAAGCAAAATGCTGCTCATGTATGTCCTCCTTACTATCTTAAACCAATTTCATATTTATAAGGCATATAAAATAAATATAAGATAATAAGACAGTAAATGTATTACTTCATCAAAACTCATTACTACAACAGCAAATTATCTACTAACAATCCTCATACTGTACTTTAGTAAGCTAGATTCCATTTATATGTGTGTCTACTTATTTGTTTCCTCGACCCTTACTTCCTTGTATCCTCATTTCATGATATCTTTCACATTCCTCTTCCCTCCAAGCATAAGTTTTTAAAGTAGAAACTTTGTTATTTTTGTTTCTGTTTTGGATATATATATATATATATATATATATATATATATATATATATATATATACACATATATATATATGTATATAAAGAATTTCAAATTTGAGAGTTTGTGTGCATCCTTCCTGTCCCTCCCTCCTCCCATCCCACTTCCTCCTATATTTCTCACTTGCTCTCAAATTCATGATCTCTTCCTCTCTAATTGTTATTTCTCTCTCTCTCTCTCTCTCTCTCTCTCTCTCCCTCCTCCCTCCCTTCCCCCCCCTCCCTCCCTCCCTCCTGAGTCCATTTAGTGTTGCTCTTATATACATATGTTTAGGGCTAAGCACTTGGGATCAGATAGCCTATCAGGGCGTTTTCCCTTAAAGCAGTGTTTTTCAGCTATTGAATACTCTCTGGATTTCTTTTCTAGGGGTGAGACTTTGTGACATTTCCCCTGTTCACACTGATATGTTAAAAGTGTCATTATGTAGTTCTTGTCTAGTTCTTGCAACAACTTCATTGAGATTCCATGGATACAGCTTCTCTATGACATCTAAAAGACACTATCTCACAGCCTTTATAACTATCTCTAGAACCTATCATGAACAGAAGCACCACACCCATGCAAGAAGTCCCAACTTAATGAATAATAAAGTCTCAAAATCAGCCTGTACCTCAAGGGCTGATTTCTATGGATGCCAGACACTTTTTCACTTGGATTCTTTGCTTTTTGAAGGTCCTCTGTTCTTGTGATCAAAGTCAGGAGGTTGTATAATGGGGCTTTGTCAAAAAGGCCGGCTTCAACACCATGGGGCAAAATGGTGAGGGCGAGTGATGAGTCAGCAAGTGCTCACTCAGCTGGCTTTTCTCTAAGGGAATAAAGCTTGATTCACTGGGACCGCATTCCCTGGGCACAGTGAGAAACACTTTGAACTCTTTAAATTCTTAGGGGGCAGCAAGAAGGAGAAAAGGAAAAGGGGTGAAATCACACACACACACACACACACACACACACACACAAAATTTGGTGGTTGAAGCAAACTTAAACAAGCTCCAACCATTTTACACACATAAATATGCATGTATTATGTGGATGGATGGAGCAAAGATCCAACAAACAAGGCTCCAACCATTTTACATATATATATGTACATACATACATTTGGTGAATAAAGCAAGCAAGCTTCAACAAACAGACTCCAACAAACTTTATATATATATATATACACATATATGTGTATGTATATATGTATATATATATATATACATATATATATATATAAATATATATACATATATATATATGTGTGTGTGTGTGTGTGTGTGTGTGTGTGTGTATTTGGTGGATGGTACAATCTCCAGTTACTTGACTCCAACAACTTTATTTTGTCTCTTAGCCTTCTATACTGCGTCAGACAGAGTTCTCTATGTAAGAAAAGAGATTACCTCATAGCCACAAGTTAGATTTCCTCTAAAAACAATCACCACAAAACGTATTCTTCAAAAACATTAAAATAATTACACAAAGGGACATTACAACAGGATTATTGATTATGTATTCCTCTTTTGAAACTCATACCTAACTAATCATTTCCCATATATCTTTTTCTCCAGGAGTTCATTGTAACCCCAAAGCAACAATTCTTTTGTCATTGATTAGCAATGTTTAAGTAGGCCAAGTTTATAGTAGCAAGATTTCTCTATGCTTAGCTGTAGACAATTTGTATTTACCAAGACACAGAGCGTCCATTTTATATTTAATTTTTGAAGTCTTGTTCATCTAAACTGGCTAATCGTCTATTCTCTATTTTTATATTCATGAGAGAATTATTTATTCTTTATTTATAATTCTGTCTTTTGTTGTTGCACACTGAAACCTATAGCCATATCCTTAGATCACAAGATTCAGGAACTCAGAGCCAACCTAGAATGCATGTTTTCTTTGATCAGTAACTTGTCCCAGCCTACCTTTCTCTTTAATCATGTGCTTGTGGCCCAGGAAAGCTCACGGTGCTCCTTTTCTCACCTGTGCAGCCCTCAGTGCTCTACAAGGTGGGGGGTGGGGGGGCACATTCTGCGTTAATTGTAACTTTGTTATATCTTTCTGGAAAAACAACTTAAACCATCTCTTTAAACTTTCTACCAACTAACCTAACTTTCAAAACCTACTTAAATCAAATCCATAATTCTGTAAAAATCATTAGTTCATCTAAACAGTATTATTTTATGAAAGTTCATCTTCATATTGATCTGTAGGAAAATTGCCCAATAGTGTGGGCTGTCTCCCAAGAAGCAATCAGACCAGACTACAGGCAATGAGGCTCTTCCCATGCCCTGTCACATCATGCTAGATACAGGAAGAATATAGCAATGGCAAACATGAGAAGGCACAGCAGCAGCAGGAAGCGATCCAGAGATGAAGCCCCTGGAGCTGTGGCTTTCCAAGGTGCACATTTATTTGCTGAGTAAGTATAACAGTAGAATGTCTCTTGGAAGCTCACTTGCCCAACTCCTCCTACCTTCAGCCACCAGGGCTTTCTTATTATGAGATAATACAAGAAGTACTACTGTCTTGTTAAACTTTCAGTGGAGCCTAAACTACATAAAGCATCAGGAACTGAGTATTAAAATGTTTAGTTTTTATTGAATATTTATATATAAATTATATTAATATAATATATAATTTAATATTAGAAATTTATTCATAACTTTATTTCCATTTTGTTGATGTACAAAATAGTGGGTTTCATTATAATTTTATGTTATTGTACTTTGCTTATATTTACTCCTACTACCTTCTCCTATCCCCAGCCCAGATATATATATTTATATATCCAAGTGATATATAAATTGATTAATCTGCCTATTTTAATCCAGATTTTCCACATAAGAGAAGACATGACATCTGTCTTTCTTCTCTTCCATTACTATTTCTTGTTTTTTCCATCCTTTTAATCTCATCCCTTCTTAAATCCTCTTTTCCGCTACACATGTATTCGGGGTTCTACAAATGACTAGAAATGTGGTCCTTGAATTTCTGAGTTTGGCTTATTTTTTACTTAGAAGAATGATCTCCACTTCTGTCTAGTTGTCTGAAAATGACATAATTTCCTGTAGTGATATGAATGAAAATACCCTACACGGGCTCATATATTTGAGTGTTTGGTCACCCGTTGGTGGACCTATTTAGTAAAAGTGTGTGTTGAGGTTTAGAACCTCTTAACACTTCCTGTTCTCTCGCTCTGCCTCCTGCTCGTAGATAGAGGTATGAGTTCTCAGGTAGTCGTCCAACAATACACCTGCCTGGCTGCTGCCATGTTACTGCCATGTTGGTCATGAACTCACTCTCCGAGTATAACCCCCCAAAATTCTTTCTTCTATAAGTTGCCTTGGTCATGGTTTCTCTTCCTAGGAATAGAAAAAGTAACGAAGATATTCTTTTTCTATTTTGTATGTATATTCCACCTTTAAAAGTCCACTCGCCTCGGCTGATTCTATATCTTGGCTATTGTAAGTTATGCCTCGCGATGGTGAACGGTCAAGTCTTTCTGGTCTGTACTACTTCTGTTTTAAAGTTATTGACAGAATTTCATGAAGTTAACCAACTCAAGCATTAATGGTTTTGCTTCAGATACTTTTAAGCCCCTTTCCTCCTATAGGATGGACCCAGCCATTTCTTGCTTCTCTTCTCTTCTTTTAGCGGGGTCATCTTATTTGAAGTTAAAAAAATTAAATTGCAGGATTTTCAAATTCTTTTTTATTTTGAATAAGTGTCTCATATGGGTAAAAATGATTAGAAGAATTCAAATATGTGTGAAACTGACACCTCACAGTCACATTACCGTGGGCTGCCATGCTATTGTTATACTCTTCCCATCTGGGCAGAAATGAAGAACAGCTATGCTGGCCTCTCACAAACAGTTCTTTCTAACACTCGTGCCTTTGGACGAATCTAGTGAGTACTAACCTAGAATCGACCTTGTAAAATCATTTCTAGCACAGCTTATTTCCCAGTTTTAATTTTTTTCCAATGTGCATGTAACCCTGTTGGGTCAAGAGTTTCTTCAACTCTACTTCATTCTCCATGAATTGACTTTATCACCATGCCCTTTCTTTGTCTGCAGGGCTCATCATAAACCATCTCTGCTCGTTGGCAGAAAGTGAGCAGAGCTCAGACTACAGCATGGGACTTCTGTAAAAGGTCCACTTTCATTTCCGTCTTTATAAAGCTTATTTTAACCTATTTGGTAATGCCAGGAAAACACAATGGCTTAAAATATTGTGAATAGATGAGTAATATCCCCATATAGATTTCACAAAATGGGGTGCAGAAACCTAGTAACTATACCTTAGATACCCTACATACAAATTTTCCAGGATGGGGAGCAGAAACCTACTCCCTACAAGTTAGATGTAATGCATTAATTTCTCAGACTTCTGGTTTGTTTATTTGTTTGTTTTTCTGATCAATGTTTCTTTTCTTCTTCATGACCAGGTTGGGAGGATTGGAAAAGTTGGAAAGGATGCTATAGTTTACAAAATTGTTTGCTTCTTTCTGTTTGAAAAATATGACATTGACAAATTGTGTTTAATTCTAGCCAACTTCTAAAAACACTAAAAACAACCATGTAAAATGGATGTTCTGTTTTGGCTGTATCCAGAGGATTAATGAAAGAGCCTTGAGGGTATAGAATCTCTCTCTCTCTCTCTCTCTCTCTCTCTCTCTCTCTCTCTCTGTAACACACACACACACACAGCATCTCCTTCTGGGAACACCATTTTCAAAAAGATGGGAGCACTACCTTCAATATGGTTATTCATTTATTTTTTCCCTGGAATTTCATGACAGAATAAGGGCATCCAGCTATGGACCAAGGAGAAGAGACGATTCATCTTTAATTTCATCTTAGCAATTCATAATGAAGCAAAATACTAGGTTAAGCATTATCTTAAATTCTATATTAGAGTAAAGTTAAGAAGGTGAGACCATTTCAGGGATATATAGAAAATATGGCCTGGTAGTTATGCCTTCTCTAGATCAAGGAGCATTGATTTAAACCTGGCCTCTACATCCAACCAGATTGCATGCTCAGAAAATTCAGGATCTACTATAGAAGGGACACAATGATAGTGACTACCTCATAGCATTGTTCTTAAAGTAATGAAATGGCATCTGTATGACTTAATGTAATACTGGGGATTTGGCAAACACAGGATTAACTAACAATAGCACCTCCATTTCTTTCCTATTTATTTTGACATTTTATCTTTATCATAACAAAAATAAACCAAGATAGAGAAGCTTATATGAAAAAGACAATGCAGTAAATATTTTCAGCTTTGTTGGCCACAAGTTTCTGTTACAACTGCTAGGCTCTCCATTGGTAACAACAGGCAGGCAACATAAAATAAATGGGTTTGTCCCTAAAACGTTGTGTGTATATGGGCACACACACACACACACACACACACACACACACACACAAACACAAACACACACGCGCGCACCAACATACATGCACACATGCATACCCTCTAAGCTCAGGCATTGTACGTGATTGACTGGTTACTGTAAATTCTGTTTATTATTGCACATGACCTGGGAGCATCCTTGTTAGCAGATCACCTGTTTGCCAACTGCCAGTCAGTGTTTTACACACAGTGAGATTCACTATCTTCATGTTTTACAGCAAGCCTTTCCTGAAGAACCATTCATGATATTTGATTCTTATTTAATGATCATGTTCATGCCTCGTTGTTGTTAGAAGTCAGGGTCCCTATGGGCACTCTCTATGTGTTTTCTGCCTAGGAGTTCAATTCCCGGTATGGTGATCACCTTCTTGTTAGCATTCTTTGCAGTCACATACAAAATGGCAAAAGCATACAAGTGTATCGACCCTAACTGAGGATTAGAAATTTAGTCCTTCAAAGGCTTTCCTTATACCTCTTCCTACAGTTTTAATCAGTTTCAGAATATGCAGCGGGGCATGATAGCACACAACTCTAATTCTGAGGCAAGAGAACTGAAACCAGCCTAGGGACCCAATCATAAGAAACAAAATAGTACATTGAATTAAATTAGACAGACATTCTTTAAGGATTATCTCAAATCTCTGTGTCCAACATATATATCTCAAGCTGACATAGATTCACTTTGATTCAAATATAACTGTCTTGGTTTCAAGATTCATTCTTTAAGTTAGAAGTAATAAATATGGGAAGGATTCCTGGATGAAACAAGAGATGACAGATAACCTCTGGATACCAATGTAGTCCAAATCCCCCAAATTGTACCATGGCACTGCATTGAAATCAGTTGTTAAGAGAAAAGTAGTTCATATGCACATGCATGTGCGCACGTGCATGCACGCATGTATACACACACACACACACACACACACACACACAAGCACACACAGAGAGAGACAGACAGAGACAGAGTCAGAAAGAGACAGAGAGACACCCACAAAGATATTCTGATTGCATAAACAGAAATACGAAACCCTCAAACTCACTTTAACAATTAAAACTTTCAATCCCGTATTTGTTAACTTAAGATCTCTGGAAAATGTACTCAAGTCTGCTACCTCTTTATTTTGGTTTGGGAAAATGTGGAATTTCTACATGCTCATCAATATATTGCATCCTTTAAATGAGAGCATCAACTTCATGTTTTTAAACATTTTCTAATATGTTAAAGATATCAATTCTATTTTTTATTTCTTTCTTTCCTCAGACAAAACACAAATAGGTCTTTAATTAATCTGAGTGATATTGAATCAAGGAAGCCTGGTCAACAGTGTTTGATGGTAGTTTGAGACTCCATGAGGTGAATGGCCTTGAAGACCTCTGAGAACTGTTGAGAAGGCCATCTGATTGGCCCTGACTGCCAGAGCCAGAGGCTCCAGCTGTACTTGACAAACACTGATGCCACAGTCCATAGGAAAGAACAGCTTGTGCCTGGGGAAGATGGTAGTGTCTTCCACATATCATTTCCCATGTTATCTTTTGAGTCTTGTGCTGGTGACAGAAAGCAAAAATTAAAATATATACCTTTAATAATTTAAAAATTATTAAATATACCTTCATAATAAAATAGGTAATAAAAATATCCCTTTAATAATTTCAAAAACTGAAGTATAATGTCTCAAGTAGAATTTTAAAAATCAAAAATTAAAAAAGCAAATTGATAGAAAGGAGGCAGTAATACTTTTATTGCTTGTTTATTTGTTTTTAATATCATCTTATACCAAAGAATCCCAGCATGAGGCTTGCCACATCTTTACAGTCTTAACATTGTTACTACTTCAGTAGGAATGGAGGGTTATGTAGTTCAAGGTCCTGCCCCTCTTTTGATGGGGAATGTAAAAATTAAGGTGGTTTTCAACAGGACTGAATGCAGTGTGCCTAGCACACTCACTGGATTTGGGTGGTTATTTTTCTGTCTGTCTGTCTCTCAATCAATCAATCAATCAATCAATCAATCATCTATCAATTGTTTATCTATCTATCTATCATTATGCATTCTCTGTCAATTTGTTTAGTTTTGCTCACATGATGCAACCTATCATTTTTTTCGGACTTTGTCTTCTCCTATATTTTAAAATATATACCTTTAATAATTTAAAAATTATTAAATATACCTTCATAATAAAATAGGTAATAAAAATATCCCTTTAATAATTTCAAAAACTGAAGTATAATGTCTCAAGTAGAATTTTAAAAATCAAAAATTAAAAAAGCAAATTGATAGAAAGGAGGCAGTAATACTTTTATTTTAAAATACTACCAATATTTTAAAATCTTTCTGATCAAAAAAGTGCACATGAGCTGTGTGGATATTTTTTCCTAATTGAAATTGACTGTATGCCTTCATTTAAATGTGGAGTCTCCACCTAAGGGTTCACATTCTTGCTGCTGACAAGCATCTGCCCTCTGAAGTGTTTCTCCATCTCCGTCTTCCACAGAGATTTCCTACCTTGCATATTAGAGTTGAAATGAAGAGAGAACATGCATTCATTTTTTTCCATAAATTATAAGCAAGATGAGTACCAGATTTGCTGTAATTTCAAGCTGAAACTTGTTTGTACTCTAAGGGTTGAGAAAGTTGTTTAGATTTCTCTGGAGTCAGATTTTTTTTTTCCCCAAGATTTTCTTTTCAGAATAGACAACTATCTTTGATTTATTGGAGTCTCTTGCTAACACATAATTAAAACTCCAAGAGAATTCTTTTGAAGTCAATTTCTGCCTTTTTATATTAAAGGAAAGGGGGAATAAATCATGTCTTCATCTTTGTTCTCCGTGAACCATTTCCAACATTGCTGAAGAAGAGAAACACCCCAGTTAATCTGTATATCAGTTAGCTCCCACAAAAGCAGTGTGTAAATTATAAGATGGGCTCAGGACACCCATTTTGCTTGAAGATTTTAAATGTTATTAATTCCAAGGACTAGGAGATAGTTTATAAACTGCCGATGACATTGAAATATAATTACTTTCCTCTTAGAAATGGGACCCATGTTCACTCTGAGCATTTTGTCATCTGTTTCCTACTCTGAGCTGACTGGATGCTTGTCTCTATGGTCAGAGAACTCAGTGGGACAATACCATCAACTCTTCCCTCTGGCACCTCTTTTCCCAGCTTTTATAACTTCTAAAACTTTTCCTGTAAGTATTTCCAGTTAATTCACAGACAGTTGCACCGCTCTTTTGCCCAAATCTCAAACATTCCCCTGAGAGCTGCTTTCACTTTCTGCAGGGCATTTACAGTTTATCTCTGTAGGAGAATGGTTTTGAGTTTGGCACTTTGTCTATTTATTTCTCCTGCTAATAGAACTCACTTTGGAGCTGGCTAAGCCACCGTTAGCTGGCTTCCTAAGTGCCGCTCAAACCTCTTCTATCTGTGTGAAACAGTCACCTTTTCCTGCAAAAGGCTTAGGAAACTGTAGGCCAGAACTCTTTAATAAGACAAAGATGAAGAAATCTTCAGATACCTTCAGGCTCACTTTACCTGTGTCTTTCCAAAATAGGGTCAGGGTTGCTAAAATAATTTATTTCTAAAAAGCATCTCTCCAGGAGAGAGTCAAGATTTAGAGATGCATATTAATACAACCTCTGTATCTTAGAAAACTGAGGAAATCGTTTTCAGCAAGAGAAACTTAGGAATGAGTGCCAAGAACATAAAATAAGTTAGTATGCAGTAAGAGAAATAAATAGCAAAGCTGTACAACTCTGTGCTAGGGTCTCGGAGAGTAGCCACACAGCAGGGCTTGCTTGTTTTCCTATGACACAAGCACATAAAAAAAGGATTGGCAGTGAAATTTAGAATTGGCTGGTGTTCTCTTCCTCACTTCGTACAGTTTCTAACATGGTGAGTGCCCCGTAATGCCTATTGCTCTTAAGGGAATAGTCATTGTTGGGTATCTTGGAGAAGGTAATACTGAACAGGACTTCACTCTTCTTTTAGCTATTATGCCATACCTCAAGTATACAAAGGCTACCAATAAATATTGTGGGTGCCTTCAGACTTCACACTGATTTAGAGAGCTTTTGATGAGAAAGGTCAACCTTTCTTGTTTGGGGGACTTTCAGGGACGTTTTTGTGATCCGGAATTGAATTGGCAGCATCTCCTAGTCTCTCACCTCTGACTGTTGGGGAGAGAAAACAATAGAAGGATTAATGGCTCAGTTGAGAAATGTTTGCTTGCTGGACAATGGGAAGGGAACTGGGGAGACATACTTATCCTTCCTGTTTACATTCAGTAATGCAGCCAGGATATTAAAAAGTCTGTCTAATAAAGATGCTGGGCTTTTCCCCCAATTGTAGTTTCTTTTTTTCTGAGAGGCTCATGAAATTAAATAGGAGAAAGGAGAAAAGACAAGAATGAAAAGATATTTGAGGAGTCAGTGGTGGAACAAAAGAGTACTAGAAGCGAGAATGAAAAAGACATCTGTACTCAGACGGAGGAAAAGGGAAGGAGGAAAAGGAAAGAAGGAAGTTAGGAAGGAAGGAAGGAAAAAGGGAGGGAAGAAGGGAGGGAGGGCTGAGGGTGAGTCTCTATTTGCTTCTGCATACCCAGAAAGCCATCTTATATACAGGTTAGTACATGGACTCTTACAGAAGTAAAGAAGACATCTTGGCTTATAAATAACTAGTATAGTATTTGAATACAGCTCTTTTCTCTCTCATGAATGAACTAGACTTACTTTTGCAGTTGCCGATTTGACATTGCTGTGTGAATTTGTTATCTGATCTGTTACCCTATGAAGTCTATACCTTAGAAGTTCTGCGTCTGATCTAATAGATCAAATGGAGTTTTCCAAAACCTCTTCTTGATGTGGCTAAAGGTAAAGAACTTCTCAGGATAAAAATGAAATTGTTCTTATTCCTTGATGGCCTACTATGTGTAGGTGCTGTGAAAGCAGAGAGAAACCATCCTGTCTCCGACAAAAGTCTTCTCTGAACTGAATGACAATTCAAAACACGAGGGATGCAGGAAAAGTACCATTCTCTGTTACATACAGCAAAGCAAGAATAGCTAATTGTCCAATCCATTGGCCTGTACATCCAGAGTTTGTCAGACGCATCTGGGAGACCCAGCCTATCAGTGCTGCCAGGAGACTGATGTGTTTCCCTTTGAGGACCTTTGAGAGAAGCTGAAACCTTGTAATTAGCAGTTGTATGAAGTGGAGGTCACAAACAGTACAGGCTTTAGAGTCAAGTAATAGTGTTTAGAGAGAGAGAGAGACAGACAGACCCTTAAGAAGAGGACAATCATATGCATGTGTGTGTGCAAGCTTCTCACAGAGTCATATTTTAAGCATGTAAATCACCATGCACATCATTTTGTAGACCTGGAGTTAAATTACTCAAAAGATATTATTTATAACCAGATTCAAAGACTAAAAACACTTCAACAATGACATGTGGAATATAAGTAAGTTGGGCTGGCCACTAAGTCTCTTTAAGAACTTCACTTTTGTAAATGAAAGCGTAAGGAGTGCCTTCTTGTCTGGGCTTAAGGATGAGAGAGGGTGTTGATATGACATGGTTACACTTGACGATCACAAGTGTGAGCAGGCAGATCGTTTGTTTTCTAACATTCCTACTCAAGATGGCTCTTGAAAGAGAAAATGCTGTCTGTGCAGACAATTGTGATTTTTGCTAGTCGTGTTTGGATATCGGGCAGGGATAAATGCAAAATGGATCCTGGGTAGATGATTTAGGCTCTTTCCCATATGTCATCAATTTCCTCACCCCCTAATCTTCCTACCCTGCCTCAGTTTTGCTTTCCAATATTGTATTTATTCATAGTCATTTTACTACAGCTCAAAGAAGAGTTAACAGAACTAAGCAATAAACTTTTAACGATCAATCTGTATTATAGAACTTATTTAAATTAATCTGTTTTATTGTTACCTGCCATTAATCTCATAAAATTTAAATCAAACCTTTTCACATTTATAGGGAAAAAACATGTAAAAGTTACAGTACTGTTTATAGTTTGAGGTATGAACCTTGATTCTTGGAATATATCCTCTGTGGACCAAGAAGGATGACTGTATCTCAAACCTGTGTGGACCGAGTTATGAGTTCTAGAATGACCTTCAACATCCTGAGAATTCTTAATAAGAAGACAAGGAAGGAATCTCAGAAAGATGGCAAGGATGGGCAGGATTTAGAAAATGAAGTCAGAAATAGGAAAATAATTCCGGCTAATCAAAAGAAAATCAGAGTGGTAGGAAGCAAAAATAGTATCTTGAATAGTTCTAAGCAAATTAATCAGTACGGTGAGATAAGTAAGCTACTTTGGAGAGAGAAGGGCTTTGTGCAGGTAGGAATCACAGATGTGGCCCGAAGTGGATTGTACTCAAACTGTTGGGTTCTGAGGGTAGATAGCAACAGGAAACAGCATTTTTTATTTGTTTTGTTTTTGTTTTAAAATGTCATACAGGCAGAGCAGACAGGGGGACCATACAGGTATGCCAGAGGTAAAGACTGACTTGTCCATGTCTTACTGATGCCGGCTCCACACAAGGTTACCTGAACCTGTCTACCCACACATCCACTCTGACTCCATGCACTCAAGTAGCCACTGGATCTGTTAACCTCTACAGATATCTCAACGTGTTCCGTAAATCTATTCCTACGATTGCCCTCCACCTTCTGCTCGTAGCTTACTAGGCTCTTTAAGACCTGGGGTCCACTTTTCTCTTTGAACTCATCTCCCACCTGTAGACACTTCTCTAAGCATGGGGGCTCTTTAAAATCCTAAGACCTCTCCTTTCTGACTCACCAAGCTCCTTGCTATTATGATCCTTTGCCCATGCTTTGCACACGATATGCCTTCTCTCTGGAATGTTCTTCCTCCCCTTCATGGTCTTGTTCATTCTGGCATAGCCTTTGGCTCATTCCACTCTCGTTTCTAGGCCTTTTTCTGACATAGGAATGTCCATCGCTGTGTATGGCTTCTTCTCTTGCAGATATCATTGTCTGACACTCCCTACATTTATGTGGCTGGTGATGTTACTCTTCCACTAGTCATCCTAAGTTGTTTTGTTCTCAGTTTAGTTCTAAAATGGTGTATACCCAGCCTCTAGTGGACAGCCCAATACATGATATGCTGAAGGCAAAACAATCTCTTGTCAAATCTGAAGGAAATGAAAATCTCTAGGCCCAAAGGTCTTAGCTATTAGAAATCTACTTGTCTTTAAATATAATTGTTACTGATTTTAAAAGAAAGTATCAGGGATGGATAAGAATTGGGGATGGGGTGGGGAGCCCAGACTAAGCATTATGAAAAAAGTTCCAAATATACCACTGAGTTCATTATATATTGGCTGTCTAAACCTGGGCACTGGGCCTGCCATAAATGTGGTTTGTATACCCTGTGAGACGCTGTTGAGACATTACCTGCTGGAAAGAACTATGTATTTCTTGTACTTTTCCTTAAGCTCTTTTTCCTCCTTTTTGTTTGTTTGATTTATATTATTCAGATTTGTTTTTATTTTCCTCATTTCATTTCATTTTATTCTTTTCTTTTTTGTTCTTAGATACATTTAGTTTGTTTGTTTCATAATGAAAGAGAGCAAAATAAAGGGTATAGATTTGGGTGGGTGGGGAGTGGAGAAAGTCTGTGAGTTGTCAGTGGACAGGTTTTAGGGGCAAAGAAGCCATAATGAGACGGTCTTGAATAAACAACAAACATAACAAAAGCTATAAGGAAAAAAAGAAAAAAAAACGAAATGTGATGCTGCCAGTGGTCATATGCCCAAATCATATTAATGCTCAGGCTGAAGGCTCTCTTTAATCTTTGATGAGGGACTCATGACCTTTCAGTCTGCATGAGGAAGATATCCTGCTATGTAGTGCTGTAACTCAACTGCACAGGACCTCTGGCCATCCATGTTGTGTCTCACAAACTAACCTCTGTCAGTCAGGGTCAAGTTTGTTGAGTCCAAGAGAACAGGCCATTACTACCAGTTTTCTATTGGAGAAAGAGGAGCGGAGGGAAGGGAGAGAAGGAAGGGAAGGGAGGGAGAGATTTCCCCATATGGACTTTTAAAATTAAGCAATGGGTACATGATTCTAAATGAACTGTTTGTGTTGTAGTTTGCAGGTTAAACATAAGTAGAAGGCGAAACAAGAATGTTCGCCTGGAGTCACGCAAAGGCACTCCAGCTGTCATACTATTCAGCATTATTCAGGGCCTTTCCCCGTCTGAAACACAAATGGTAATTAAACAATCAAGATGAAATGTCGATTTGAGAGGAAGTTAATAAGTAACTTCCCTAAATCATCAAAACACCAAGAAATCTGTTACATGTGATTTGCATCCCGTAATGTTGCTGGGAAACTCACTCTTATATCTCTGTTCTCTGAATTAGGCCACAACCACTCAATTACAATCCTATCAGAAAGGCAGACCCTGTATGGTACTAAATGTTTTCCTATGGTCTTTTCCAAAGGAAAAAAACCACATAATAAGAACCAGACATTGGGGAAATTATTTTCCTTTACGTACATGTCCCTTCGCGTAATCCGAATAGGTGATACTGGTTTGAGTTCTCTCTCTCTCTCTCTCTCTCTCTCTCTCTCTCTCTCTCTCTCTCTCTCTCTCTCTCTCTTAATGTGAGGTGGCAGCTGTGTAAGGATGTGTCTCTATGGTGTTGGCCAAATGAAAGCTCATCTTTTCAAGCCTGGTCCTTCTTTTGTTTCTTGATGGTTAGCTGGCCAAATCAAAGACCTTGCTTCCTTACCCTTGCATCAGAGGAGCAGACTGGTAGGATGATCACAGGGTAGTAAGCAGGCTTCAGCAGTTCTGAAAAAGACTATTTCCATTTCCGAGGCAGAGGGGCCCCCATGCTGTGCTCCCTTGATTCCTAATTCCTATTGCCATTGGTTTTGAGGGGCCAGCTTTTGTGGGACAGGATTATTTGTTTCTTTAAAATCCACCCCGGTTCTTTTTCCTCCCTCTTTTTCCTCTTCCTTTTGTGGCTTGGAACAATACCATGTTACCGATTCATTTCTGACTCGCAGGGAATCCATCTATGCTTGGGAAAATGTAGTTAGATTGAATACTGCAGTCTGAGGTGAGATAGAAGTGAAGATGGCTTCCCACGTGAAGTGGGTAAGAAAATGTGTAATTGAAACAGTATGATGTTGATGAGGCAGTGCGCCGAGGCTGTCAGGAGGCATTATAATATGCTGATGAAAAAGACGAGCTTCCCAGCTCTGCTGTATGCAAATGCGCCATTATTTTTGGGAGAGGGAGAGGAGCCTAGCATGTTAATTGGTTTTGCATTTATAGATTCAGGTGAAACTTTAAAGTTTGCTTTCTGCACAGAAACTTGTTCTATGCCCTTATAGGTTTGAGTGTCACCTGACCAATTTAACAAATTAAAACTTGTCATTTCTTAAAAACTGTAAAACACAGAGTGGGTGCACTCCGCCTGAGGACTGCCAATTCTAAATTGAAGGTCTGTGTGAAGTTGTATTGGCACATCGAGTTTGTGTAACACTGAATCGGAATGGTTATGCTTCTAGGAGCCCTTAAATATAGAAAACATAGAAAGCAAACTACCTTGTTTCTATCTTTGGAAAATTTCAGTTCTTGGCAACCTAATTGATAGGTTGTTTACTAGTGAAATCATCAGCAAGTTGCACAGAATCTTAATCTCTCTCTCTCTCTCTCTCTCTCTCTCTCTCTCTCTGTGTGTGTGTGTGTATTAGGAATGGGTGTAGAAAGGGTAATCTGAGGAAATAATGATATACTTCAAAGCCTCCCTCTAAAAATCTGCAATGTTAGATCTTAAAGTAAGATTGTTTTTAAAAATCCTAATCAAATTATATATATGCATATAAAATACATATATGGAATATATGAAATATATGATTATATATATTATATATGTAATGTTTATATACTGTTCAAATTCTTAGCTAGCTGGTGCATTGAACAACTTTTGTGGGGTTATTTTGATTATTGAATGCCTTTTATGTAGTTATTTTGGCCAACATTTCCAAACATCAAGGTATAGTTTTTCATTAACTGAGGACCCTAACCTTTTGCAGTGAGAGGATTAACTTTTCATTTCCCCTAAGTCTTAAGATGACCAACAAGGAAGTGGGGATTTGGGGGTGTTAGGGAAGGAGGGAGAGGGAGTGATAAAAGAAAGCTGGGGGAGAGAGAACACACAGATCTCTGAAGATTTAGGCTGTTTGGAGATGATTTTTTCAAAGCTTTAGGGAAGCTGTGTTCACTTACTTCTGGGAGTGGTTGATAGTTTGGCCTCTGCTGGTTGGAGGCAGGGAACACAGGAGAATGGTGAACTTCAAAGCAATTGCGCTCTCTAAACAGAGTTTAGCATGGCACTTTTCAAGAAAGCCATCAACAAGCTCTTGTCTGTTCACGCATACCTTGGTGTATGACCATGATGTAAGAAAACAAAACACTACAAGTGATTCAAATGTTAACAGCAAGGCCGTGCAGCTGTGGGAGGGAAAATGGGCAGTGACCAGTGTCTCTTCAGCCCTCTCTGTGGCCAGCGGTGCAGAACCAACAGCATTCAAATGTATTCTATTTCTATTCTATTTCTGTGCCTGTCTACACAGTGCTGTTGGAAGAAGCCAAGTATGGAGCCTCTGGTCCTGTGATTTATATTGCTAGGCTCTTGTTAAAAAAAATATAACATGGCTGCCCAGAGGGAAACTCTTATTTAAGCATGAAATGAACAGAATAACTGAAAGGTCATCCTTGATACTCAATTGTCTATCAAACAAACTTAATATCTAAAAACAAAGTTTCATCTGGATGTGAGATTTATGCATTGTCCTAGTTGAGTTTCATGTAGACTATGGATATACTGATACTTTGAATATACATGTCGTCATTTTATGTTTCTAAGTATTTATTGCTTATTCCAAAAAGAAACTAAACTTTGTCTTACTGAAGAATCTCTGCTGTAGCCCCTAACTTGAATTAGTTTAGTAATTCCTGAGACATGACATATTAAATTCACTCCATCATCTCTCTCTTTACTATGTTTTTCTTATGAATGAGGCAAAGAAGACGGGGAGTGGGCATCATACCACTGTGGAGGAGGGCCTGCTCAGACCTCTGACTTTTGAGGTGTTCATATCCACCCATTAAAGAACGTTGGCAGGCAGTGACATGTTGAGGTAAGCTAGAGAAAGAGAAATATTACCTATAATTCTTGAAAACTCCAGTAACTTGAATGTGCCTAAGCAGAACAAATGAATTGTGAAGGAGTTGGAGAGGATATTAGAAATGATGTTTTATTTCTATAGTTTTAGACCTCCGTTGAGTGATTAAGTGACTGTCATTCTAAAGACACTTCCCACTGGGTAGACATTCTGTAGCATGGTCCCATAAGGACTGAACCTTCAGTGGAGGAAGAAATGGTGATGGGATTATAAATCCTGTGGCTTAGGAGAGACTAGATTGAAAGGACACATGGTCAGCTATATGTTTCCATATCTGTAACTTGATATTTTATCTTCATACACAAAGATATTCCATCTAGATTTTAGACTTTATGACACAGGGTCTTACTGCGTACTTGACAGGTCTCAACTGAAGCCTCCTGTGTGTAGCATAGGGTATTTTAAATTTGGGAATGTGCCTCAGGAACAGCTTCTCAGTTTGGCTTTGTTGAAAACTTGGTTGGAAGTTGCCTACAATGTAAGGCAGAGAATATTGTGTTAGAAAAATTCTCCATTGCTCCTTTTCTTCAGATATAGTCATCCATAAGAATAATAATTAAAATCTGAAACCTTGGCTCTTAGAAATAGCTACAGAACTTTATATATTCTGTGTACCCTGTTGAGCTTCAGAATAAATTTCAGGTCTTCTTATGGGTTACTACTCCTATGTAAGTACACATTTGGTCAACAAGGGCTTTCCATTAAAATTAATAGGCATATATATATATATATATATATATATATATGGTTTGTTTGTTTGATAGTCATTGGTGAAGATGGCTTGGAAAGGGGGAGCGAGCATCTTGTTGTGAGAGATGGTGTTGAGTTGATGAGATTGTCATATAGTCACTGCGTCTTTTGTTAATATTTTAGATTTGTGCTTGCAAGCTGATTCATCCTTCTGCTGCCGTGCAACTCATTTGACCTCATTTATCAATTGCTGTGTATCTATATACAAACATAATTAATGATTAAGTAGATGTAAAATGTGTTTAAGGAAATTAAAAGTTAAGGTCCAAGGGGTTTGCTAACATTTTGCCAATGATTAGTTTTCTAAAAAGTAAACTTTTTTTCTGTAATAAATGTCTATTGGGGCAAGTACACATAATCCTGGGTTAAAGATGAGAAAAAATGTCTATTATCTTTTACTTAACTGCCTAGACTGCTGTACAAAACCTGGGAGTGATCGCTCTAATATTTGTACTAAGTGGGGCTTCCCAAACTGTCTTCCTTCAATAGGTTTCTCCTGTATTCAAAATATTTTGATGGCTTTTCATGTCCTTAGATTGAAGTTGCAATTCCTAATCTTTATACTCAAGACTCTCCTAAATTTAAACCAAAGCTATCTCCCTA